>NC_135237.1:150217902-150523214 GCF_051348905.1 Ranitomeya variabilis
TTTCTGGCGCTCGGTTTACTTTATGAGGAACCCAATCTTGAGATTCAGGCAGAAAAGGCCTTGCTGGCTATGTCTCAGGGGCAGGACGAGGCTGAAGTGTATTGCCAAAAATTTCGGAAATGGTCCGTGCTGACACATTGGAACGAGTGTGCACTGGCCGCTAATTTTAGAAATGGCCTTTCTGAAGCCATTAAGAATGTTATGGTGGGTTTTCCCATTCCCACAGGTCTGAATGATACTATGGCACTGGCTATTCAAATTGACCGGCGGTTGCGGGAGCGCAAAACCGCAAATTCCCTCATGGTGTTGTCTGAACAGACACCTGATTTAATGCAATGTGATAGAATCCTGACTAGAAATGAGCGGAAAATTCATAGACGCCGGAATGGCTTGTGCTACTACTGTGGTGATTCTACACATGTTATCTCAGCATGCTCTAAACGTATAGCTAAGGTTGTTAGTCCTGTCACCGTTGGTAATTTGCAACCTAAATTTATTCTGTCTGTAACTTTGATTTGCTCACTGTCATCTTATCCTGTCATGGCGTTTGTAGATTCAGGTGCTGCCCTGAGTCTCATGGATCTCTCATTTGCTAAGCGCTGTGGTTTTGCTCTTGAACCATTGGAAAATCCTATTCCTCTTAGGGGTATTGATGCTACACCATTGGCAGCAAATAAACCGCAGTATTGGACACAGGTTACCATGTGCATGACTCCTGAACACCGCGAGGTGATACGTTTCCTGGTTTTACATAAAATGCATGATTTGGTTGTTTTAGGGCTGCCATGGTTACAGACCCATAATCCAGTCCTGGACTGGAAGGCTATGTCAGTCTCAAGTTGGGGCTGTCGTGGTATTCATGGGGATTCCCTGCCTGTGTCTATTGCTTCTTCTACGCCTTCGGAAGTTCCGGAGTATTTGTCTGATTATCAGGATGTCTTCAGTGAGTCTGAGTCCAGTGCACTGCCTCCTCATAGGGACTGTGACTGTGCTATAGATTTGATCCCAGGCAGTAAGTTTCCTAAGGGAAGACTGTTTAATCTGTCGGTACCTGAACATACCGCTATGCGTTCATATATCAAGGAGTCTCTGGAGAAAGGACATATTCGTCCGTCTTCTTCCCCTCTTGGTGCGGGATTCTTTTTTGTGGCAAAAAAGGACGGATCTTTGAGACCTTGTATTGATTATCGGCTTTTAAATAAGATCACTGTCAAATTTCAGTATCCTTTACCGCTGTTGTCTGACTTGTTTGCCCGGATTAAGGGTGCCAAGTGGTTCACCAAGATAGACCTTCGTGGTGCGTACAACCTTGTGCGCATTAAGCAAGGTGATGAATGGAAAACCGCATTCAATACGCCCGAAGGTCATTTTGAGTACTTGGTGATGCCTTTTGGGCTCTCCAATGCGCCTTCAGTTTTTCAGTCCTTTATGCATGACATTTTCCGGAAGTATCTGGATAAATTTTTGATTGTTTATCTGGATGATATTTTGGTTTTTTCTGATAATTGGGATTCGCATGTGGAGCAGGTCAGGTTGGTCTTTAAAATTTTGCGTGAAAATTCTTTGTTTGTCAAGGGCTCAAAGTGTCTCTTTGGTGTACAGAAGGTTCCCTTTTTGGGGTTCATTTTTTCCCCTTCTGCTGTGGAGATGGACCCAGTCAAGGTCCGAGCTATTCTTGATTGGACTCAGCCCTCGTCAGTTAAGAGTCTTCAGAAGTTCTTGGGCTTCGCTAACTTCTACCGTCGTTTTATTGCTAATTTTTCTAGCATTGTGAAACCTTTGACGGATATGACCAAGAAGGGCTCCGATGTAGCTAACTGGGCTCCTGCTGCCGTGGAGGCTTTCCAGGAGTTGAAACGCCGGTTTACTTCGGCGCCTGTTTTGTGCCAGCCTGACGTCTCACTTCCCTTTCAGGTTGAGGTGGATGCTTCGGAGATTGGGGCAGGGGCCGTTTTGTCGCAGAGAGGCCCTGGTTGCTCTGTTATGAAACCTTGTGCCTTTTTCTCTAGGAAGTTTTCGCCTGCCGAGCGAAATTATGATGTGGGCAATCGGGAGTTGTTGGCCATGAAATGGGCATTTGAGGAGTGGCGTCATTGGCTCGAGGGTGCTAAGCATCGTGTGGTGGTCTTGACTGATCACAAAAATCTGATGTATCTCGAGTCTGCTAAACGCCTTAATCCGAGACAGGCCCGCTGGTCATTGTTTTTCTCCCGCTTTGATTTTGTTGTCTCGTATTTACCAGGTTCAAAGAATGTGAAGGCCGATGCTCTTTCTAGGAGCTTTGTGCCTGATGCTCCTGGAGTCGCTGATCCTGTTGGTATTCTTAAAGATGGAGTTATCTTGTCAGCTATTTCTCCGGATCTGCGACGTGTGTTGCAGAGATTTCAGGCTGATAGGCCTGAGTCTTGTCCACCTGACAGACTGTTTGTCCCGGATAAGTGGACCAGCAGAGTCATTTCCGAGGTTCATTCCTCGGTGTTGGCAGGTCACCCGGGAATTTTTGGCACCAGAGATCTGGTGGCCAGGTCCTTTTGGTGGCCTTCCTTGTCAAGGGATGTGCGGTCATTTGTGCAGTCCTGTGGGACTTGTGCTCGAGCTAAGCCTTGCTGTTCTCGTGCCAGCGGTTTGCTCTTGCCCTTGCCTGTCCCGAAGAGACCTTGGACACATATCTCCATGGATTTAATTTCTGATCTTCCGCTATCTCAGGGCATGTCCGTTATCTGGGTGATATGTGATCGCTTCTCCAAGATGGTCCATTTGGTTCCTTTGCCTAAGCTGCCTTCCTCTTCCGATCTGGTTCCTGTGTTTTTCCAGAACGTGGTTCGTTTGCACGGCATCCCTGAGAATATTGTGTCAGACAGAGGATCCCAGTTCGTTTCCAGGTTCTGGCGATCCTTTTGTAGTAGGATGGGCATTGATTTGTCGTTTTCGTCTGCTTTCCATCCTCAGACTAATGGACAGACGGAGCGAACCAATCAGACTTTGGAGGCTTATTTGAGGTGTTTTGTCTCTGCTGATCAGGACGATTGGGTGACATTCTTGCCGTTGGCTGAGTTTGCCCTTAATAATCGGGCTAGTTCCGCCACCTTGGTTTCGCCTTTTTTCTGCAACTCTGGTTTCCATCCTCGCTTTTCTTCGGGTCATGTGGAGCCTTCTGACTGTCCTGGGGTGGATTCTGTGGTGGATAGGTTGCAGCAGATCTGGAATCATGTGGTGGACAACTTGAAGTTGTCACAGGAGAAGGCTCAGCGCTTTGCCAACCGCCGCCGCGGTGTGGGTCCCCGACTACGCGTTGGGGATTTGGTATGGCTTTCTTCCCGCTTTGTTCCTATGAAGGTCTCCTCTCCCAAATTTAAACCTCGTTTTATTGGGCCTTACAAGATATTGGAAATCCTTAATCCTGTATCTTTTCGTCTGGATCTTCCTGTGTCGTTTGCTATTCACAATGTATTTCATAGGTCCTTGTTGCGGCGGTACATTGTGCCTGTAGTTCCTTCTGCTGAGCCTCCTGCTCCGGTGTTGGTTGAGGGCGAGTTGGAGTACGTGGTGGAGAAGATCTTGGATTCTCGCCTCTCCAGGCGGAGGCTTCAGTACCTGGTCAAGTGGAAGGGCTATGGTCAGGAGGATAATTCCTGGGTGGTCGCCTCTGATGTTCATGCGGCCGATTTAGTTCGTGCCTTTCATGCCGCTCATCCTGATCGCCCTGGTGGTCGTGGTGAGGGTTCGGTGACCCCTCACTAAGGGGGGGGTACTGTTGTGAATTTGCTTTTTGCTCCCTCTAGTGGTTACTAGTTTTTTGACTCTGGTTTTTCTGTCATTCCTTTTATCCGCACCTGGGTCGTTAGTTAGGGGTGTTGCTATATAAGCTCCCTGGACCTTCAGTTCAATGCCTGGCAACGTAGTTATCAGAGCTAGTCTGCTGTGCTCTTGTCTACTGATCCTGGTTCCAGTTATATCAGCTAAGTCTGCCTTTTGCTTTTTGCTATTTGTTTTGGTTTTGTATTTTTTGTCCAGCTTGTTCCATATCTATATCCTGACCTTTGCTGGAAGCTCTAGGGGGCTGGTGTTCTCCCCCCGGACCGTTAGACGGTTCGGGGGTTCTTGAATTTCCAGTGTGGATTTTGATAGGGTTTTTGTTGACCATATAAGTTACCTTTCTTTATTCTGCTATCAGTAAGCGGGCCTCTCTGTGCTAAACCTGATTCATTTCTGTGTTTGTCATTTCCTCTTACCTCACCGTCATTATTTGTGGGGGGCTTCTATCCAGCTTTGGGGTCCCCTTCTCTGGAGGCAAGAAAGGTCTTTGTTTTCCTCTACTAGGGGTAGCTAGATTCTCCGGCTGGCGCGTGTCATCTAGAATCAACGTAGGAATGATCCCCGGCTACTTCTAGTGTTGGCGTTAGGAGTAGATATATGGTCAACCCAGTTACCACTGCCCTATGAGCTGGATTTTTGTACTCTGCAGACTTCCACGTTCCTCTGAGACCCTCGCCATTGGGGTCATAACAGTGATAATATGGTGTCTGGTCATGGTGCTGTGGTATTTGTTCCTTGTATGTGGTATTATAGGTCATTTTAAAAATTGAAAAATAAAAATATACCTAAATTGTACTGCATATTTTAACAAATATTTAATAGGTTACAGTAGAGTAGGGCCCAGCCAAAAGTGTCTACCTTGTCATTTTAGTGGCTTAAAAAAAATCTATTGGCCAAAACAAAAGCTGCCGGCTACATGTGTGATCTGGTGATGGGAACTGTCAATGTGTGATAGGTGAGAAGTGGTGATTTTCCAAGAGAGAGCGGTGGGACTGTGGACAGTTTGAGGGGTGGAGCGTGGAGGCGGGGCTGGGGTGGAGCCTGGGCGGAGTCTCAAGGGGGCCCCGGAAATTTTGCCAGTATGGGGCCCCGAAATTTCTAGTGGCAGCCCTGGGTTAATACAAGTAATCTCATGTCCATGGTACTGTGATCATGGAGACAAAAATGATTTGCCACAGGTAGATCTATTCTTTTTTTCTCTTAAACCAGATATATAGATATAGCCATAACAATCTGCAAAAAGGTATATAACATACAATACTAAAATTAATATGTCAAAGAAACATTGTAGCTTTGATGTAGTAAAGGCCTTTTAATAATAATTATAAATCATCTATTGCACTTTAATAGATAGAATGACGTGTTTGTACCTTATCATTGTTATATATGCCTATAATTAGTATTCTATGTGCTGAAGTGGCTAGCAAGAGCAGCTCATAAATATGTAAGGTTAGAAAGGTCACAGGAATGCAGAGTACAGATGGACAATTATTTTTACAGTATTGATGAATCTGAAAAAGAGCTGAGAAGCACGTATGATAAAAGGCAGAAGGGCAAATAATACAAATCCGAAGTACAACTGTATAACTTTATGTCAAATACATGACTCTGAGACATGCGTCCTTCAGTAAGTGACTGGGTCCTGATTATCAGCCTCTATATCTAAAGAGATTGATACCTGCAGATTGCAAATAAATTCCATGGCTACAGCCTATGTTGGTGAAATGCCAGCCAGACTCTCCACAGCTGACTACAATAGACTGCAGAACACTAATCCGGCTCAAGGACGTCTGAGAGTCGCTCTTGTTCTATCACGGGGCCATTATCTGCTGTGATTCAATTCTGTAGGGAAATGCAGGGCAGAGCAGAGGATAAATAGAATGATGTGCAATGATTCTAATGATAATACACTGCTCAAAAAAAATAAAGGGAACACTCAAATAGCACGTCATAGATCTGAATGAATGAAATATTCTCATTGAATATTTTGTTCTGTACAAAGTTGAATGTGCTGACAACAAAATCACACAAAAATTATTAATGGAAATCAAATTTATTAACCAGTGGAGGCCTGGATTTGGAACGATACTCAAAATCAAAGTGGAAAATCAACTTACAGGCTGATCCAACTTCAGTGCAAATGCCTCCAAACAAGGAAATGATGCTCAGTAGTGAGTGTGTGGCCTCCATGTGCCTGTATGACCTCCCTACAACACCTGGGCATGCTCCTGATGAGGCGGCGGATAGTCCCCTTGAGGGATCTCTTTCTAGACCTGGACTAAAGCATCCGCCAAGTCCTGAACAATCTGTGGTGCAATGTGACGTTGGTGGATGGTGCGAGACATGATGTCCCAGATGTGTTCAATCGGATTCAGGTCTGGGGAACGGGCGGGCCAGTCCATTGCTTCAATGCCTTCATCTTGCAGGAACTGCTGACACACTCCAGCCACATGAGGTCTGGCATTATCCTGCATTTGGAGGAACCCAGGGCCAACCGCACCAGTATATCATCTCACAAGGGGTCTGAAGATCTCATCTCGGTACCTAATGGCAGTCAGTCTACCTCTGGTGAGCACATGGAGGGCTGTGCGGCCCTCCAAAGAAATGCCACCCCACACCATTACTGATCCACTGCCAAACCAGTCATGCTGAAAGATGTTGCAGGCAGCAGATCGCTCTCCACAGTGTCTCCAGACTCTGTCACATCTGTCACATGTGCTCAGTGTGAACCTGCTTTCATCTGTGAAGAGCACAGGGTTCCAGTGGTGAACTTGCCAATCCTGGTGTTCTGTGGCAAATGCCAAGCATCCTGCATGGTGTTGGGCTGTGAGCACAACCCCATCTGTGGATGTCGGGCACTCAGACCATCCTCATGGAGTCGGTTTCTAACCATTTGTGCAGACACATGCACATTTGTGGCTTGCTGGAGGTCATTTTGCAGGGCTCTGGCAGTGCTCCTCCTGTTCCTCCTTGCACAAAGGCTGAGGTAGCGGTCCTGCTGCTGGATTGTTGCCCTAGTACGGCCCCCTCCACATCTCCTGGTGTACTGGCCTGTCTCGTGGTAGTTCCTCCAGCCTCTGGACACTATGCTGACAGACACAGCAAACCTTCTTGCAACAGTTCGCATGGATGTGCCATCCTGGATGAGCTGCACTATCTGAGCCACTTGTGTGGGTTGTAGAGTCCATCTCATGCTACCACGAGTGTGAAAGCATAACCTGCATTTAAAAGTGACCAAAACATCAGCCAGAAAGCATTGGTACTGAGATGTGGTCTGTGGTCCCCCCTGCACAACCACTCCTTTATTGAGTGTGTCTTGATAATTGCCAATAATTTCCATCTGTTGTCTATTCCATTTGCACAACAGCATGTAAAATTGATTGTCAAAAAGTGTTGCTTCCTAAGTGGACAGTTTGATTTCACAGAAGTTTGATTTACTTGGAGTTATATTCTGTTGTTTAAGTGTTCTCTTTATTTTTTTGAGCAGTGTATATAGATATAAAAGTTAGCAAGATATATACACATAGTATATGGATATATACAGGGGCCTACATAGAAATCATAGGGCACCATAGCAGAAGTTCTAATGCTCCCCCTAAGAAAAAAAAAAAAATAATTGTCAGGGTCACAGAAGAGCATATCTTACAACTTTCTAGCCTTTACATAGGAATTTTTCCTCCTGCTGAAATCCTAGGTTCTTCTTTCATTGCCCCATAAATTATGATGCCAACAAAAGTGCCCCCCAAACACAGTATGATACGCCCCATTGTGAATTCCTCCACGTTAGCCTCTACATCCACAGTATAATGACCACACCTAAACTCCCAAGGCAAGGTATGGTGACCCAACACAGTATGATCCCCCAAGTGTGACCCCCACACATTCCCTCCTTGCAGTATAAAGGGTCTCAATACATTATAATAACCCCATACTGTATAATAGCCTGCACTATCCCTCCAAATAGTATAATGGCCCCCATACAGTCCTCAACACAGTATGATGGGCCCCACACAAACCTTCACACTGTATTATTGCTTGCATACAATATAATGGTCCCTCATATAGCCCTCCAAATATTATAATGGTCCCACATAACCTTCCACAAAGTTTAATGTGCCCCCCCATAATATTCCAAATAGTATAATGGACCCTTTATCATCCATATAGTATAATGCTGCCCCCGTAATTCTCCATGTAGTATGATTCACTCCCTATGGTCCTCCATAGAATACGCTGTCCATGGTCCTCCATAGAATATAATGCATTTCCCATGGTCCTCCATATAATATAATGCGCCCCCTTGGTCCTCCATAGAATACAATGCACTCCCCATGGTCCTCCATATAATATAATATAATACACTCTCCATAGTCCTCCATATAATATAATGCACCCCCCAAGGTCCTCCATACAATATAATGCACCCCCATGGTCCTCCATACAATATAATGCACCCCCCATGGTCCTCCATACAATATAATTCAACCTCTATGTTCCTCCATACTCTTTTATGTCCACTAGTTACTGGTTTAAATAAATACATACAATACTCACCTTTCCTTGTTCCATGCTATGCTCCTGTCTCCTGAGCATGTGGAGTGATGCGCTGCATATCTCAGAATAGTGGGCACGCTGTGATGACATTGCACCAACTGCTCTGACACGTCAGACATCGAGGAAACATGATGGGGTGGTTGGTTTCCATCAACGATTATTGAGGGAGGTGGTAGGGGTGAGGGATCAAAGGGTTCCACATATCTCTTGAGCAAAGACCTGTGAAAAATGTTGCAGATCTTAAGAGCCTGAGGTAGCTCTAGACGAAATGCTGTTGGACCAATGACGGCAGTTATCTTATAGGGACCAATGAATCTAGGTCTCAACTTCCAGGAAGGAACCGTCAACCTGAAATTCCTGGTATACAACCACACAAAACCATTCACATTCAGTCATACGTTTATACCTGTCTCTCCTGACCGTGTTATGAACAGGTAGTGGTGAAACAGGACCAGATGGACGGGTAAGTGGTACTTTAGAACGTGCGCAAACATTGCAGGTAGACATGTGTTCATCCACATCCCGATGTAACCCCGGCCACCAAAAACTACGAGAAAGGAGGCCCGCGGTTCCCTTACCACCTGGCTGACCAGCAAGTACAGAGTCATGTTATTCTCTACTTTGCGGTGCAATTTAGACAGTACTAACAACCTCCTAGAAAGGCAGGAGCAGTGCCGGACTGGCCATCTGGCAATTCTGGCAAATGCCAGAAGGGCCTGTCTGGTCATGGGCTGCCTTGCCTGCTACATTGTTAACAGAATTGGTGTTCTCAAGACACCCATACTGTTGAGAGTTGTGATGGAGCACAAAGTCGTTGACTCCGTCTGTCAACCCAGCGTGCCACGGGTATCATTAGAAATTTTGGTCTTGTAGTAAATCTTGATTTCCTGCATCCAGGGTAATATTAGTGATATATCTACATCTGGTGCCTGGGGACGAAGACAACATGGGTTTGTAGGATTTCAAATGCCAGGGCTGAATTTCAGTCCCAGTCTGCACCTGGGCAAGAGGTAGGGGCGCCCCCCTGAGCCTCCAACACCTCACCCTCCAGGTCAGTGTACAAGGCCGAAATGCCTACCCCTTCTGCAAAATTGGGGCAGGGTCCTCAAAGCCAGACAAAAATGTCAGTAAGGTCCCTGTAGATACAGCAGAAGGGAAAATGTTTAGGCAGTTACCATGACAGTAATCTCCACACTTTACAATCTCTCTGCATTGCCAATCCACAGTTTGATTATGCTTCACCAACCAGGGCAAACCCAGTACAATTGGAGTGTGGAGACCCTTCAGGACATAACACAGGATTACTTCATAATGCGAAGACCCCACCTTCAGTCTTATGTTATGAACAATCTGTCAGTGCTCTCTGTGCAAGTGGTGCTGAGTCGATGGCGCAAATAGGAATAGGTTTAGCCAAGGTAGAGCAGACAAAACCATGAGTTCTAACAAACTCCGCATCCACAATACTGACTCCAGCTCCAACTCCACTGTCTACAAACACAGAAATTTTCTCAGACCTGCTGTCTAGCACCACCTCTGCTGTCAGGACAAATTGAGAATTACAGGTTGAAAACGAACACACCCCTTGATTACCAAACTCAAGGTTCCCAAGGGTTAATTGAGTTTCTTTTTGCTTTGGAATTACAGGATAGGCCCCAATAAAATGTCCCTTCATCCCACAAAAAAAATACACCCTTTTTCTTGCAAATGTTGGGAGAAACATAGGACGTGGACACACCTCCCAACTGCAAGGGTTCCTCTAACTCTGCAAGTATAAGTTCACCCCCAGTCCTTCCCTACAACACCGGGCTCTTGTCCCGGAAAGAGGGCTCAGAAGAAGGTGATCTTACCCATCTGTCCCACAGGTGTCTATCCACCCAAATAGTCAAGGACATGGCAGCCTTCTGTGGCACAAGAGTTTAGTACACAGCAAATGCATCCTTTAACCTTTCAGTGAGTCCCTGAAGGAATTGGCTTCTGAGAGCCGGGTCATTCCATTTGGTATCAGTTGACCACCTGCAGAATTCAGAGCTGTAAGTCTCTACTGAGCGACAAAGCCTAGATTCAGCCAAGGAAATATGGTCAGGCCAGGGCCCTGAAAAACTCCTACACAGACTGGAGACATATAGATTCCTGTGGCAGAGAAAAAGCCAAGGACTGAGGTTCCCCCTGCAGTAGTGAAATTACAATTCCTACTCGTTGCTCCTCATCTCCAGAAGAGTAAGGACGAGGAGTAAGTTTAAAGTACAATTTGAATGCCTCCTTAAACACAAAAAACGTGTCCATACCCCCAGAAAACCAGTCCGGGAGAGTAATTTTGGGTTCAAGCTGGACCAGCCAACCCGCAGCGTTCCCCATTATAAAAGCCTGCAGTCACTGCTGTTGCTGCTGGACCTCAAAACGAAGGTCAATCACCTCCAGTGACAACTTCTACCAGCACAGAAACGGGATCCATGAACCCAGCAAAAGGAAAAAAAAACCCACACAGAAAAAACACACACAAAAAAAACATATGTCAGTTTTTTTTTCCTTCTACAAACGTGAATGGCTGGTAATAATGTCACGCACAGTGTAGGAAAGACTAAGTGCAACATAAAGGGATAAAGGGAAGGGAGCCCAACACTAATGAAAAGGGAAGTGGAGACGCGATCTGACATTGCCCTAACTGCCCCAAGCGACTCTATATACGTTCTGCACCTATCCCCGAGCAGGATACCTAATCCCCGAGCAGGATACCTAATCCCCGCCTGACCCTAGCAGTAAGCCCTGCTTAGTGGTGGACAAGGTGTGCACTGGTCAATCACCACTACAACTAAAGACAGATGGTATAGACAAACAAGGGGAACACTTAGCTTAAGTAGACTCAGAGAGAAACACAGACATCCTCCTAACACCAAAGAGGAAGATAGCTGACTGCTATAGCACCAAGTCTCAACAGGGGGAAATGGAAATATCACCGGCAACTCCCAGTAGTAAGCTGGGAGTTTATAAACACCCACGTCCAGGTGTGTCCATTAGAGCAGGGGGAAGGTTGCCACTGGGTCCTAGAATCAGAAGGACCAGGATGAAATCAACTATGCAAACTGCTGAGACCTTGGGAAGTCAGATGCATTGCAATGGTCTTCAGCCTCTGACACACCCATGACAATGTGTGAAGTACACTTTACAAAAAGGTTAGAATGGTGAGACAGTGTGAGGTGACAGTTTGGTAGGAAAAGTGTTAGAAGGGGCATTGTATTGAGAATGGACAGTGTGAGATGAACACAGCATGAGGTGACAGTATGGGGGACATTATAGAAAGGATGCAGCATGGGGTGACAGTGTGAGGGTATAGTATCAAGGGAACAGTATTCAGTGGGGAGATAAGTGTGAGGAGGGGCAGCATATATAGACTGGGCAGTATAAAGGGGGGCACAGTGTGAGGGCACAGTATAGAGAGGGAGAAATGTGAAGAGGGGGTGCTAATGGGGATCTCACCGAGGTCACGGCAGATCAGCCTTCCTGGGAACGCAGTCTCAGTGACCGGAGGTAACCTCGATGACATCACCGCCGCTCACTGAGGCTGTACTCACAGCAGTTCAGTCACCAGTGGTTCTCAGCCTAGACGGTTACATCTTGCATCGTCCAGGTTGAAAAATGTTTATCCCCCAGACATGGATTACCGCATGGGACAGAACGATGAGAGGTGAGGGATATTGTGGTTTTTTTAATTTTTGTTTTATTGCAGGAGACGAGGGCTTCGGTGGAATTAGGCGTTAGGTAAGTATAACTGTGTTTGTTATTTTTAAATAAAAAATTAAAAATGTGTTTTCTTTTATTTCATCTGGCTGTGTCTTTAGCTACCATATACTGTAACTATAGGATTAGTAATGGATAGGTTTCTTATAGACGCCTCTCCATTACTAATCCCTGTGCTTGATGTCACCTGACAGTACCAAGGTGACATCAAACCCACAAATATTAACCCCACTTTCCACTGCTACACGGAAATTGGAAAGAGCCAGGCAAAGTGCCAGAATTGGCGCATCTAAAAGATGTGCCTTTCCTGGACGGCTGCGAGCTGCTATTTTTAGGCTGGGGGGACAATATCCATGGCCCCTTACCAGCCTGAAAATACCAGCCCCAGCTGTCTGCTTTAGCAAGGCTGATTGTCAAAAATGGGGGCGACCCCACACCATTTTTTAAAAAATTATTTATTTAAATAATTAAAAAATATGGCATAGGGCCTCCTTTATTCTTGACAACCAGACTTGCTGAAGCTGACAACTGAGGGTTGTAGCCCCCAGCTGTGGGTTTTGACTGCCTGCTCATCAAAAATACAGGGAAATATCGCCTTTTTAAAATTTTTTTTATTTACAGCGCATGAGCTGGCTAATGAATACTCTCATCAGCCGCTCCTGCTCTTGCTGTTATTAGCGGCAGCAGGTGTCTGATGATGGGAGCAGTAGTCCCATCAGCTGACACCAGTAGTGCCATCAGCTGACACATGCACATGACAGTGTGGCAAACACTGGGTGTTTGGGCCCCCCATTCAAGTGAATGGGGTCCGGGTTTGAGTTCGGGTCTGCATACTGTTCTGGTACCCGAACCCAAGCTTTTTGTAACTGTTCGGCCGAAACTAAACATCCAGGTGTCTGCTCATCTCTATTAAGTTGAACGTGTCAGTTATAGCTAATATGGGTGGACAGTATGGTGGTTATAGCTAGTAAGGGCAGATAGAGTAGCAATTATAGTTTATAAGGGGATGGTGTGGCAGTAATATTTTATAGGAGGGAGCAGTGTGGAGGCCATACACCATAAAAAGGGACAGCATGGGTGTTATATTTTGTACAATGAACACATTGATTGGCAATTAGCCAATTATTTATTCAGAAGCACATTGTAGGACAGTGAGATATTTTTATTCAGGGACTTTATAATGCCACTGTTATTTTTAAGGGCCCTGTGTCAGGATATGCTGCAGAAATCTGAAGTAGATGGAAATCTGCAAACATGAGCTGTGAATGTGAAAAATTATTAAGAAGAAAATATTGAGAAGGATTTTAATCAAAGAAGATGTCACCTGTAAGTTACATGGATGTAGATGTTAATTTGTGGTAATGCCTGTGTCTAGTCAGTACTGTAGTTCCTGTATTGTCCACAGTTGGATGATGGTTGTTAACAAAAATTCCCAGCATCATATCTCCTTACCTTATTTAAAGACATACATGGAGATCTAGGTTCATACAATACAATTGAACATGGGGCTTACCTGACATTACAGTTGATCACTGTACTAAGCTTAGTAAGGTATTCATGTACTGATAGTGCTTCTGGTGCTGTATTTATGTACTGATTATGGTTCTGCTGATATATTCTTGTACTGATGGTGGTTATGGCAATGAATTCATGCACTGATAGTGCTTCTGGTGACATATTCATGTACTTCTGATGGCCCTCATGATGTATTCATGTACTGATGGTATTTCTGGTGATGTATTCATATACTGATGGCACTTTTGGCAATGTATTTATGTACTACTGGTGGTTCTGGTGATGCATTTATGCACTGATGGTGCTTATGGTGATGTATTCATGTCCAGATGGTGCATTCAGCTCTATTTGTCGATTCAAGAGGTTATCATATAAAATTTTCAAACTTAAGGTATGTGCATACAACATCTGGTTCAGGCAAGAAGATAAAAAATAGCTGCAAATAATGATAATGATGCACAACAATGTAAAAATGACTTGCTGTGCAAATGTTCCATCTGTTGCTTCTTTTAATGGCTGAAACTTAGCCAGGAAGCTGTTAAAAGAAGTAGAATGTACAGTTTTAAAGTATACATTACAAAAGAAAGTCAGCAGTGGAGCTGCTACAAAAGCAATGGAGAAGAATCCAATGAAGATACTTCAGAAAAACACTGTCAGCATTTTCCTGCAATTTCTCACCTTTGAAAGCTCTGCCCATACGCCACAGTATTGAAAACCTGTCATGTGCACATAATTTTACTGACACATGGCAACTAACTTCTCTGCCTGCTTCTTCAATGAAGCAAGAGCTGCAGTTTTTCACTGAACATTGTTAGTTAGTTGGCACGTGAGTCCGAGCTTGAGCATGACAGTGTAGATCTGTGAACATCAAGTAACTTTCCTAAATAATGTTGCCTACTAGGAAAAAGGTGAGGCCATGCAGTAACTACTGGGACAATTGGTATTGGTACTATTTTGGGACAATCTGATCATTACCTATAGGCTATACATTTTTTTAGATTTCACAAGGCTTATTATGAAGTGGAAAGATATTCCAGCGTTAAATGTATCCCCATATTCAATGTAGATAACAATGCCTGCTCCAATTACACTACGCTTTTTTCTGTTATAAATGTGGCACTGCGTAGCATAGGGGTGATGTTGGGATTCTTGAGGACATCTGCTTTTGGACTTTACAGAGAAGTTGCAAAATTTGCATTTCTACTGCCAACTGTAAATATAGCACACTGCTGCCCTCTTCTGTTGCTGACAGGTACTACATACTGCTATTTTACTGTAAATACTTACCAATTTATGGATTTGTGGTGCAGAATGAATGTTTACAAAGCAGTCAATTTTTGGGAATTGTATATATAATGTGAATGTGACAACTGTAAGCTTATGTTGAAATGTTTTGATGTCTTGGGAACAAATATACAAAGTAGCAATATGAACTACTTCGTGTTTCCTCCCTTCAATAAACTACTCATGTCTGACATTGCCATTTCCGTGTCTGCTTCTACCATTACTCCTCATCAACAAGCCCGCTGTCTTGGGGGTCATGCTAGATTCAGATCTTTCATTCACTCTCCACATCCGATCACTGGCTCGCTCTTGTTATCTGCACCTCAAAAACATTTCTAGAATTCGACCTTTTCTTACATTCGACTCTGCAAAAACAATTACTGTCACTCTCATTCATTCTCATCTGGACTATTGCAACTGCCTACTAATCGGCCTCCCTCTTACCAAACTCTCCCCGCTCCAATCTGTCCAGAATGCAGCAGTCAGGATCATATTCCTCACCAAACGATGATTCTACCCTGTGCCAGTCATTACACTGGTTACCCATCCACTCCAGAATTCAATATAAACTTATCACTTACAAAGTTCTCCATGGTTCAACACCACCCTACATCTCCCCCTCGTCACAGCCTACCACCCTACCCGTGCACTCCATTCTGCTAGTGACCTAAGATTAACATCCTCAATAATCCGAGCCTCCCACTCCCGTCTCCAAGACTTCTCGCTTGCTGAGCCAGTTCTTTGGAATGCACTACCCAGGACAATTTGATTAATCCCCAATACCCCCAGTTTTAAGCGTGCCCTAAAAATGCTTTTCTTCAGACTGGCCTACAGCCTCAACATATTTATCTAACTATCCCTGTGTTGCCCATTGAACATTTTCTTCAAAACCAGAACTCTTGTATCATCTGTTCTCACACCCTTGCATTTAATTGCCCTCTGTGTCTGTACTTTTACACATACTGGTTGGTTACCGGATCATGCAGCATTACATGAACACCCTATTTATTACATTGATGGCTGGACCGTACAATGCAAGCATTTGTTACCGTCCACCTTTCGTGTCTCCCCTATTTCCTCTTAGATTGTAAGTTTGAGAGTGTGGCCCTCTTGATGATTGAATAGTGAAATATTCTGATTCGGGAAAATCGGCCCAAATAATTTCTAATATCCGTGTATTCGAACCGAATAACAAATCCAATGTAAGTCAATGGGAAACCTGAATATTTTTCTGCTGAACCAAACAAACAGGTCTGGGTAAATGGGGAAAAAACCTGAAATAGATGGGAAAGAGCTAAAACTAAATGTGAACAGCATGGAGAAGATGCCAGCATGCCTTTCTAACTCACATATGGTATCTAAGAATAATGTTAGACTATTGTGCCAGTTTTACGGATTTTTAAAAAGACCTACTAAACCCCAAACATTTTTTAGAAGGAAAAATGCTAAGAAACATTTTTCCCTTCATAATTATATGTATGTAACGCAAAATAATAAAAAATTAAAAAAAATATACCTCCCCTTTAGCACATGTTCACACAAAGCATTTTGGCTTTAGTTTTTCCTTTAACACTTGAGAGGGCTCTCACTCCTACATTTGGAGGACCCTCCCTCATGCCAAATAGTTAGCAAGATAGTGGAATACATATTCCCCTTCCCTTTACAATGCCAGCTAAAACATGCCCTTTTGAAAATAGAATATAATTTTTGTTAAAGATCTGCTTGCTGACACACTCCAAATGTGGAGTAAGGCCGGAGTCACACACAACGTATAAAAAAATGTCCGTTTTACACAGATGAGAATCGCAGAAATGTTCCCTGAACAGTGATCCATATGTCATGAGTGTGCAGTGCGAGGATGCGATTTTCTCGCATGTAAGCATTCGTGTGACATCTGTGTGACATCCGTATGGCGAGATTTCCTCGCCAGCTTGCAAAATGGACATATAATGAATCCAAGGGCTCAAATATTCGTGAAAACATACATACAGTGTATATACAGTAAATATATATATATATGTCAGTGAGACACATGTGTATATATACATATCTTTATATTTTATACAGAGCTAGATAGCAGAATAGCCAGTAATTCATTTGTCGGCTTTTGCTAAATCATTACAGAACCCAACAGGATATGAGACATGGTTTACATACGGTAAACCATTGCATATCTGTTAGATTTTTATATGTCCCTCACTAATAATGTTAGTAGTGTGTGTGTGTGTGTGTAAAATTTTGGACCTGTAGGTGTTAAATTAAAGGATTAATTCAGGGAAAAAACTGGCGTGGGCTTCCGCGTAATTTTCTCCACCAGACAGGGAAAGCCAGTGAGTGAGGGCAGATATTAATAGCCTAGAGAAGGACCATGGTTATTGCCCCTCCTGGCTAAAAACATCTGCCCTCAGTCACCCCAGAAAAGGCACATCTGTAAGATGCACCTTTTCTGGCACTTAGCCTCTCTCTTCCCATTGCCCTGTGGCAGTGGCATATGGGGTAATAGGGGGTTAATGTCACCTTGCTATTGTAAGGTGAGACTAAGGTGACATTAAGCCTGGTTAATAATGGAGAGGTGTCAATAAGACACTTATCCATTATTAATCCAATAGTATGAAAGGGTTAAAAATACACACACACATTAAGAATAAAGTCTTTTAATGAAATAATAAAACACAGGTTTAACATCTTTATTGCACTCTCAATCCAAGCGAAGCCCTCGTTCTTCTGTAAAAAAAATGCAAAATAAAAAAGCAACAATATCCCATACCTGTCCGCCATACAGTCAAGTCCCACACTGCAATCCATCTCAAGGGGTTAAATAGTTTACAACCTGGAGCGGTGCTAATGCTACCGGCTGGGCTGTAAACCGCGGAGGAATGAATGAAAAAGCTGCCTGCACAGCCTTTCCGCCTGACCGGACATGAACTCATTAGCGTGGGAAAGTTTCTGAACATTTTCCCATGCTGTCAAGTTCACCGCGTCAGGCGGGGAGTCAGCGCAGCCTAAGTGGCGTCAGCGGTAGTTACTGAGGCTGCTCAGAAAATGGCGGAGAAAATTGCGCAGGAGCCCACGCCAGTTTTTTCCGTGAATTATTCCTTTAATTTAACACCTACAGCTCCAAAATTTTACACCCACACACTACAAACATTATTAGTCAGGAACATATATAAATCTAACGGATATGCAATGGTTTACTGTGTGTAAACCATGTCCCATATCCTGTCGGGTTCTGCAATGATTTTACAAAACCCGACAATTGAATTATCGGCTATTCTGCTTTGTAACTCTCTATGAAATATAAATATAGACATATATGTGTGTCAATTATATATATATATATATATATATATATATATATATATATATATATATATATAGGTCCTTCTCAAAAAATTAGCATATAGTGTTAAATTTCATTATTTACCATAATGTAATGATTACAATTAAACTTTCATATATTATAGATTCATTATCCACCAACTGAAATTTGTCAGGTCTTTTATTGTTTTAATACTGATGATTTTGGCCTACAACTCCTGATAACCCAAAAAACCTGTCTCAATAAATTAGCATATCAAGAAAAGGTTCTCTAAACGACCTATTACCCTAATCTTCTGAATCAACTAATTAACTCTAAACACATGCAAAAGATACCTGAGGCTTTTAAAAACTCCCTGCCTGGTTCATTACTCAAAACCCCCATCATGGGTAAGACTAGCGACCTGACAGATGTCAAGAAGGCCATCATTGACACCCTCAAGCAAGAGGGTAAGACCCAGAAAAAAATTTCTCAACAAATAGGCTGTTCCCAGAGTGCTGTATCAAGGCACCTCAATGGTAAGTCTGTTGGAAGGAAACAATGTGGCAGAAAACGCTGTACAACGAGAAGAGGTGACCGGACCCTGAGGAAGATTGTGGAGAAGGACCGATTCCAGACCTTGGGGAACCTGAGGAAGCAGTGGACTGAGTCTGGTGTGGAAACATCCAGAGCCACCGTGCACAGGCGTGTGCAGGAAATGGGCTACAGGTGCCGCATTCCCCAGGTAAAGCCACTTTTGAACCATAAACAGCGGCAGAAGCGCCTGACCTGGGCTACAGAGAAGCAGCACTGGACTGTTGCTAAGTGGTCCCAAGTACTTTTTTCTGATGAAAGCAAATTTTGCATGTCATTCGGAAATCAAGGTGCCAGAGTCTGGAGGAAGACTGGGGAGAAGGAAATGCCAAAATGCCTGAAGTCCAGTGTCAAGTACCCACAGTCAGTGATGGTGTGGGGTGCCATGTCAGCTGCTGGTGTTGGTCCACTGTGTTTCATCAAGGGCAGGGTCAATGCAGCTAGCTATCAGGAGATTTTGGAGCACTTCATGCTTCCATCGGCTGAAATGCTTTATGGAGATGAAGATTTCATTTTTCAGCACGACCTGGCACCTGCTCACAGTGCCAAAACCACTGGTAAATGGTTTACTGACCATGGTATTACTGTGCTCAATTGGCCTGCCAACTCTCCTGACCTGAACCCCATAGAGAATCTGTGGGATATTGTGAAGAGAAAGTTGAGAGACGCAAGACCCAACACTCTGGATGAGCTTAAGGCCGCTATTGAAGCATCCTGGGCCTCCATAACATCTCAGCAGTGTCACAGGCTGATTGCCTCCATGCCACGCCGCATTGAAGCAGTCATTTCTGCCAAAGGATTCCCGACCAAGTATTGAGTGCATAACTGAACATTATTATTTGATGGTTTTTTTGTTTGGTATTAAAAAACACTTTTATTTGATTGGACGGGTGAAATATGCTAATTTATTGAGACAGGTTTTTTGGGTTATCAGGAGTTGTAGGCCAAAATCATCAGTATTAAAACAATAAAAGACCTGACAAATTTCAGTTGGTGGATAATGAATCTATAATATATGAAAGTTTAATTGTAATCATTACATTATGGTAAATAATGAAATTTAACACTATATGCTAATTTTTTGAGAAGGACCTGTATATAGTGCCTTGCGAAAGTATTCGGCCCCCTGGAACTTTTCAACCTTTTCCCACATATCATGCTTCAAACATAAAGATACCAAATGTAAATTTTTGGTGAAAAATCAACAAGTGGAACATAATTGTTAAGATGAACGAAATTTATTGGTTATTTTAAATTTTTGTGGAAATTCAAAAACTGAAAAGTGTGACGTGCAATTTTTTTCGGTCCCTTTAACTTAATACACCACCTTTTGCTGCGATTACAGCTGCAAAGTCACTAGGGGTATGTCTCTATCAATTTTGTATATCGAGAGACTGACATTCTTGCCCATTCTTCCTTGGCAAACAGCTCGAGCTCAGTGAGGTTTGATGGAGATCGTTTGTGAACAGCAGCTTTCAGCTCTTTCCACAGATTCTCGATTTGATTGAGGTCTGGACTTTGACTTGGCCATTCTAACACCTGGACACGTTTATTGTGAACCATTCCATTGTAGATTTTGCTATATGTTTGGGATCATTGTCTTGTTGGAATACAAATCTTCATCCCAGTCAAGAATGGTTCTGTATTTGGCTCCATCCATCTTCCCATCAATTTTAACCATCTTCCATGTCCCTGCTGAAGAAAAGCAGGCCCAAACCATGATGCTGCCACCACCATGTTTGACAGTGGGGATGGTGTGTTCAGGGTGATGAGCTGTGTTGCCTTTACATGATCCAGAGTGATCATGGGCCTCTTGGCTGCATCTCTGATCAGTCTTCTCCTTGTTTGAGATGAAAGTTTAGAGGTATGATACTCCTTCCATTTCAATATGATCGCTTGCACAGTGCTCCTTGGGATGCTTAAAGTTTTGGAAATCATTTTGTATCCAAATCCGGCTTTAAACTTCTCCACAACAGTATCATGGACCTGCCTGTTGTGTTCCTTGGTCTTCATGATGCTCTCTGTGCTTCAAACAAAACCCTGAGACTATCACAGAGCAGGTGCATTTATACGGAGACTTGATTATACACAGGTGGATTATATTTATTATCATTAGGCATTTAGGACAACATTGGATCATTCAGAGATCCACAATGAACTTCTGGAGTGAGTTTGCTGCACTGAAAGTAAAGGGGCCGAATAATATTGCACGCCCCACTTTTCAGTTTTTGAATTTCCACAAAAATTTAAAATAACCAATAAATTTCGTTCAACTTCACAATTGTGTTCCACTTGTTGATTCTTCACCAAAAATTTACATTTGGTATTTTTATGTTTGAAGCATGATATGCAGGAGAAGATTGAAAAGTTCAAGGGGGCTGAATACTTTTGCAAGGCACTATAACTGGCAGACACAATACCTAATAAAATAGAAATAGTTGTTCATATTTTTAAGATGTTGCACTAATTCCAAGCAATGTTTCATTTCCAGGGCTATAAATTTACTAAGATAGAGCTTGTGCAGACGTCCGTAGATTCTCTCATCTGAGAAAATCTGACCGACTATGCAAATTACATTCTGAAAAGAGTTTGATCAGAGTGTGATCACAGTGTGCTCTGATTCTCTCGAATGAGGAGAAGATGGAAAAAAAATTCTCCATTCTGTCAGTGTGGGAAATTGGACTGCACTCAGATGTCATCTGAGTGCAGCCCGGTATTTTTCATGCACTCATTGACTTGCATGGCCGAGTGCGATCCAAACTTGCATGCAGCACAATTCAGACTTGTACACGGCCAAATAGACTAACATTAGTTTTATGTTTTGTCGGATCACACTCGGACCACAAATACGCTTGTCTGTACCTGCTTTAACATCGATATAGTATAACAATACCAAGTTGTCTAGTCGTTACCAAGTATAAAGCACTAGGAATTACAAGGTCATGTAGGATGGTGGACCACTTCGAGCTATAGGATAGCTGGATCAATAGGGATCATCATATCACTGGACCAGCTGGGATCATGCTTAGGCTACGTTCACATTTGCGTTGTGCGCCGCAGCGTCGGCGCCGCAGCGCACAACGCAAACAAAAATGCAGCAAAACGCATGCACAACGCTGCGTTTTGCGCCGCATGCGTCGTTTTTTTCATTGAATTTGGACGCAGCAAAAATGCAACTTGCTGCGTCCTCTGCGCCTGGACGCGGGCGCCGCACCGACGCATGCGGCGCAAAACGCAAGTGCGCCGCATGTCCATGCGCCCCCATGTTAAATATAGGGGCGCATGACGCATGCGGCGCCGCTGCGGCGCCCGACGCTGCGGCGCTGGCCGCAAATGTGAACGTAGCCTTATCTGTCATTAAGTATAACAATGGCTGCCAACTACTTTTAAGTCAAATGTAGCACTGGCCTACTGGAGGTTTTAATGATTTTCAGAAATCAGTTGTAATAGATATCTTAAAGCCATTAGCTATAATAACTTGACATGACATATTTAGCAGTATTTGGCGTCACAACCAGAGGTGCAACTTCAAGCTCCAATGCAAAACAAAGATCCCCGACTACTGTATATTATTTTAATACTAGTGGCAGTAGGACTTTGGGACTCACCAAGTCACCAGTGCCAGGATGCGACTGTTAGGCTAGGTTCAGATTGCGTTAGTGCAATCCGTTTAGCGCGAGCGCTAGCGGATTGCGCTAACGCAATGTCTTTTTCGGGGCCGCGTTCAGGGGTCGCGTTAACGTCCCCGCTCTCGCAGATCCCCGATCTGCGAGAGCGGGGAACGGACCTCTGGCGCGCCGCGGACGCTGCAAGCAGCGTCCGAGGCGCGCTACAAAAGACCGGCACATCGCTAGCGCGTGCCGAAAATGACACGCGCTAGCAATGCGCTCTATCATTTCCGGCAATGGGAGCGCTAACGGACGCGGTGCACGGCGTTAATTGCGACATTTTCGCCGTGCAACGCTGTCCGTTAGCGCTATCCCATTAACGCAATGGGAACCTAGCCTTACCTGTGGCCCTGAGTCACTTCTCACAAACAAGCCGTGAGTCAGGGTAGTCAAGGATCCTGAGGTCAAAAGCCAGGAGGGTAAGTCATAAACAAAGGGAAGAGACAAGGGCATAGTCATGTAAAAGTATGAGGTCAGCAGGGCCGGACTGGCCATCGGGCAGCTCTGGCAAATACCAGAAGGGCCGGTGCCAGTAGTGGGCTGCTGCGCGCTGACTCCCCCCCACCAGCGCCGCTGCCGCATTCAACTATACCGGCGTCTATGACGCCAGTACAGTTGAATGCAATGATGGAGGAGAGAGCGTCTGCTGACGCTCCCTCTCCCATCATTCCCCACTCCGCCACTGACACTGCGGGTGTGCGCGCACTCACTGTGTCCCAGGCAGTGCAGCCTTTTTTACTGGACTGTGGGGGCATTCCTGGGGGGGGGGCGAGATGCGGGCTGTGCTGTATACTACTATGGGGGCTGTGCTATATACTACTGTGTGGGCTATGCTGTATACTACTGTGTGGGCAGTGCTGTATACTGCTACGTGGGCTTTACTGTATGCTGCTACGTGGGCTGTGCTGTATACTGCTATGTGGGCTGTGCTGTATACTGCTAAGTGGGCTGTACTGTATACTGCTATGTGGGCTGTGCTGTATGCTGCTGCATGGGCTGTGCTTTATACTGCTACGTGGGCTGTGCTGTATACTGCTACATGGGCTGTGCTGTATACTGCTACATGGGCTGTACTGTATGCTGCTACGTGGGCTGTGCTGTATACTGCTACATGGGCTGTGCTGTATACTGCTACGTGGGCTGTGCTGTATACTGCTACGTGGGCCGTACTGTATACTGCTACGTGGGCTGTGCTGTATACTGCTACGTGGGCTGTGCTGTATACTACTGTGTGGGCAGTGCTGTATACTACTGTGTGGGTAGTGCTGTATACTACAGTGTGGGCAGTGCTGTATACTGCTATGTGGGCTGAGCTGTATACTGCTACGTGGGCTGTGCTGTACACTGCTATGTGGGCTATGCTGTATACTGCTACATGGGCTGTACTGTATGCTGCTACGTGGGCTGTGCTGTATACTGCTACGTGGGCTGTGCTGTACACTGCTACGTGGGCTGTGCTATATACTGCTACATGGGCTGTACTGTATGCTGCTACGTGGGCTGTGCTGTATACTGCTATGTGGGCTGTGCTGTATACTGCTATGTGGGCTGTGCTGTATACTGCTACATAGGCTGTACTGTATACTGCCACATGGGCTGTGCTGTATACTGCTACGTGGGCTGTGCTGTATACTACTGTGTGGGCTGTGCTGTATACTACTGTGTGGGCTGTGCTACATACTACCATGTGGGCTGTGCTGTATACTACTACGTGGGCTGTGTTATCTGCTATGCGGGTTGTGCTATGTGCTTTGCGGGTTGTGCTATATACTATGCGGGTTGTGCTATATACTATGCGGGCTTTGCTGTATACTATGGGGGGTATATTATATTCTGTGGGGGAGGCCGTGTTATATACTATTGTGGGGGTATATTATATTCTATGGGGGAAGCTGTGTTATATACTATGTGGGGTATATTATATTCTATGGGGGAGGCTGTGTTATATACTATGGGGGGCTGCATTATATTCTATTCTGTGGGGGCTATAGTATATATTATGGGGAGGTGGGCTGTATTATATTCTATGGGGGGCTGTATTACATTTTATGAGGGATGATTGAATCTTCCTGTTTGATGGGGCTGCATTATATTCTGTGGGGAGGTGGGCTGTATTATATTCTATTCAGTGCTACATTATTCTATGGGGGGCTGTATTATATTTATATTCTTTGAGCGGTGATTGCATCATACTCTATGAGGGTGCTGCATTAAACTATGAGGGGGCCTGCATTATATTCTATGGGGTGGCTGCATTATACTCTGGGTTGGCTGCATTATACTCTGGGGTGGCTGCATTATATTCTGTAGGGTGGTGGCTGCATTATACTATATGTGGCCTGCATTATACTGTATTGAGGACTATGGGGAATACGTTATACTATATGAAGAACTATGGGGTGCATTATACTTTGGGAAGTGAATTGTACTACATGGATGACTATGGTGGTGCATTATACTATCCACGCCCCTTTTTGAAGAAGCTAACTGCGAAACGGCGCTCGTCAGGGAGCCTTGACAGCACTCTCACCATAGCGCACAGATCCAGAACATCCACCAACTGCACTTGCAGGTAATTTATCCTCTTTTATGCTCTGTATTTTCCCACTTGGCAGCAGTTAGGTAGTATAGTGCTCTTATCACTTCCCTGGCATATTAGCAAGTAACGCTGCATTTCTGGGTACACCTTCCTCTGCATTGCTATATGTGGTAAACACAGCACCTCTATATAACACACTACATATATACAGCTCTGTGTACTGATATACTACTAGGCACACTTTTCTGTGCTATAAAGTATTAATGACATTAAGGTCTGTATTATTCTAGCTTACAGTATTTGTTTGGTATTGTGTTCTACAAGTCTCCCCTGGTACTTGGAGGTTTTCGTTCTCCCATTCTTTGTCTTTTGTAACTGTTCAAATTTTTTTAATTTTTTTTATAAATAAATATATTGTTTTTATTCATACCTTCTCTTCACTTCATTTCTTTTGTGGCACCTACCATATTTGAATGTGTTTTTATATAGAGCACTATGAGGAGTGTATTATGCTATATGGAGGACTGAGCAGTGTACTTTAATATATGGAGGACTATAGGGAGTGTATTATACTTATATAATATATAATATATATATATAAATATATATATATATAATATATTTATTATACTATATGGAGGACTGTGGTGCACATTATAATATATGGGGGACTATGGGGTGTATTTTACTAAACAAGTAAAATGCTGCATATTCAGATTGTTTTTGCTGGAACAAAAATCATTGTTCTCAGCAGCACATCGCCGCTGTAAACTGTAGATGTGCTGCTGATAACATGATACTGTTAGTGATCTATTAGTGATCGTTCTGTCCCATCATTATTCCTCAACTGGTAGAAAGAGGCCGGGAAACAAGCGTTGAACAACTTCAGTATTGTCGATCAAACTCATTTAGCGGCCTGAACTCACCGCTTGTAAATACAACCGAAATGCTTTTGTGTGATGTGCAGTATGTCAGCATTTGGGGCCCCATTTCAAACTTTGCCTATGGCCCCACTTTGCCTAAAACCGGCCCTGCCTACAAGTGTACAAAGATATTATACAGTCACCATGTGACAAGTGGGCCTGTGTAACTTCAAATGCCAGGGCTGAATTTTAGTCCCAGTCCGGCCCTGGAGGTCAGAATACCAGAAGGAAAGTGGATGAGAGCAAAGGGAGCAGGCAAAGTGGATGGTCAGAATGAGGTCCGAGGCCAGGCAACAAAAAGATCTGGAGCGCCCCCACACCGCCGCAGGGCCGAGGGGTACCCGGAGCCGGGCCTCTAGGTCTCAGTCCTGGGGTTGTCACGGTGGCTAGACCCGGTCCGTGGCCCTGTCTGTCAGTGGGGGACGTCCGGTGCAATAAGTCGTGTTGTAACGGTGCAGTTGTGGGGTGCAGGTCGCGGTAAATAACGAGGACACCAGGTTGCAGTCTCTTTACCTCTTTACTGGAGATCTCTGAGTCCTCAGTCCAGAATACGGTTCACCAAGCTGCGCAAGTCCGGCCGGTCCAATGGCACCTCCAGAGTTCACTTCACAGGTGGAAATCGGTGCCTTCCTTCTTAGCGCTATGTGTTGTAGTCCTTCCCTGCTGTGCTTACGGAAAGTACCCCACAACCATTGTGTCTGTTTCTTAAGTTCCCTCACAACTCGATTAAATGATGTTCTTCTAATCTTCCGTCCCTTCCTGATGTTACAGTTGGAACGGCACCCGTTTGTCGGATAGGCCTGGAGTTCTTCCGGGACCCTAGAGACGCCCCTCTCCCGCAATTGCCTCCCAAGACTTCATAGGTGATATGTGTTAGACAGCCCGCCTTAAACTGACTGTCCTGCCGCTGTTTAGAGTATTGCTTGAAGCTGAATGTTATAATACTCCCTCGGCGTTCCGGCCACCGGTAATGCGCCTCAGTAGGGTGTTGCTCCGATCTTACAGCACGACCCCTACTGGAATTCTCCTATTGCTTGATCTCGTTTCTCACTCAGCACAATCTATCTCGCTTCTAGTCCTTTCTTGGGTCCCGCCGCTTCCCGGAGCTGGCGCGGACCCGTTACGTTCTTTCCAATGCCAAGCCTCTGTCAGGATCCCACCCCTGACAGAGACCCTACTGTCTCTTCCTCCACAACACCCTCTGCCACTAGGTGTTGCTTCGTCCAATCCAGTCAGCTTTCTGATCTAACTTCCTGCCTGACCCCCGGTTTACCCACTATGGTGGGGAGTGGCCTAATGAATAGCACCCTTAGCTCCCCCCGGAGGCCCTGCTGTGAAATGTATTGGTGTCTGTGATACCTGATCAGATGAACTCCTTCAGTGCCATCGGACGCACCGTAGCTCCCCATAGTGGCGGAGCCACAGTACTGCAACGACCAGGACTCTGGGGCGCTGCACTCCCCCCTGGTTAAACACAGTACTCCGGGACTGGGAAGAAAACAACAATACAAGTTAGCAAAAAGACATACAATTTTGTTGAGTGCAATAACAATAAGTATACTTGAACAGACTTCCCTTTATGGGAGGTAAGGACACTTGAACGTTACAAACATGGCAAAAATATCATAGCAACATGCTATAATTAACTTCTGTTACCCAACCGGGTATTCTACTAAGTACAAAAATTGTTGAACAATAATTTAACTTTGCCTTTAAGGACATACACTCTGTATCCACTAAAGACCTTCCTATAATCACATTATAAGGCAATTTAACTTTTACATTCTCCTACTTTGAATCTGCAGGACCGCCTGTCCTATCGGCACCAGACCTACTGCCTCTCCTTTCTGTTACAGGACCGCCCCGTTCAGCCAGGGCCTACTGCCTTTTCAACTACTATACACAGTATAGAACATAACTTTTCTTTCAGTTTGAGAACACCGAGCCGGCTCTACTTGGCTCCTATAAGGACTCACCCACTAACCCTTACAGGTTCACTTTCTGTCCTTATTAACACATTACTAACTTTCGATGGGGAACGCAGGGTTTACCTTCTATCCCCCCCCCCTTTTCTTATCAACATTATCAACTATCTTCTTTTCACAACATTAAACTTTCTCATTTCTTCCTTCTACTTTTTCTTTCAGAGAACATTATCAATATTTCTTCACATTTAACCAGTTAAACACATATAACTTTTCTCGTATAAACATTATCATTATTTCCTTCGGTCAAGACATTATTGCTACTCATCTTAAGCAATATTACTATCGAAGCATAACAAATGAACATCCCCTTTAAGAGAAGACCAAGTCTCTGTGAGGTAGCACATCTTCTCAAGCTACCAGTCCATACTTATCAAAGGTTCCAGTACGGTATCTTCGCAAAGAGTCCTTGTTTAAGTAAAACCAGTAGGGAGCGCCTTTAATAAGGTGCAAACTATATACAGAAGAGTTCGGATCATGCACTGTTCATGATTCAGCAGTTTTTTTTGTTTTTTTTTTAAAACTTGTGCAAAACTTTTGGTAACAAAAACAAACAATAGGGATCCCGGGTCAACAAAGGGATCCCTTTAAGAGTTTACCCTGAACGGGTTTAGCAGCCCAACAGAAAACAGTAACTATTTACAGATTCATGGTATCGAGGTTTATTCTTTTAAGTCTGGGGGCGATCCCTGTCCCCCAGCCAACGTGGCACCCGTACTGGTAGTTGGTCTCTCAGATGCCATCAGATCAGCCGGTGCCTGGATTTGAAGGCTAATCCTGCTTGCGAGTTCGGTAGCCGCTACAAGACGTACCGTGGTGATGGGAACGAGGTCCGGCAAATCGGGATCAGTCATGATCGGGACACCAGGGGGCGCTCTCTCAGGCTCACACCGTCGAACGTTCCGGGCACACCATCCTTGTGCACTCCGATGGCGGGTGTAAGTCACCTGATCCCCTCTTTGTAACGGGTCACCATTTCGACTGCAGCAGGGGGTCTTCACATTATAGCTAGTGACAAAGACATCAGTTGGTAGCCCCGGTTCCTGTATGGAACCCCATCCCCTCTTCGGGTGGTAGGCCAGTACAGTTCCCCGCTTTACCACGTCTTTCCTGCCGGGAGCAGACTTCTTACGTGGCGTGTCAGGTGGTTCGGTCTCGTCCCGATCTTTCCAGTGTTGGATCAGACATTGCTTATACTGCTCCCAGGTAAGTACCGCAAGGGTGAGGCCATCCTCCCGGGTCCCATCCGGCCCTGTCCAGGGGGTGTCCCACCGAAGGATCACCCCGTCTAGGCCCACACCTATGGGTTCTCCCATCTTGGTTGGTAGCGGAGGCACTAGCTTCCCCATCGCGTTGGAGGTGAGGATAACCCGCTCCACCAAGAAGGAACGATCATTGCTGGGGTGGGGAGCGGTCACGGGAGTGGGATCGATCAAGGGAGCCGGATCGGTCGGGAGAGCAGAATCGGCCAGGGGAGTAGGGATGTCGTCCATACCTGCACCTGATGTGATTCCACCGATGTCGCTCCGGTCCGTTGACAAGGACACTGGAATCAGCTGCGGCCCGAACCACGGCTCCTCCGGAGTCATCTCTTGACGTAACTCCGCCCTCCATGATTCCGTGACTAGGATAGGCAGGCTCGGCTCCTCCACTGGTGTCTCCAAGGAGTCCAGGTCCCTCACCGGCGGTGGACGCGAGTCCTCTTCTGATGGGTGAGGACAAACCGGGATCACCTCGCCGTTGTTCGGGCACCTGCTGTTCATCGTCGCTGTCCGGCATTCGGCGGCAATGCATGCATCTGACTCTGCCATTTCTCCAAGGTCGAGCTCCTCCTTCACCTCGTTCCCGCCATCGCAAGTCAGGGGGCGGTTCTCTGCTTTGAGGCAGGTCATCGCTTTGCAACAAGAGGCGCAGGGGGCGATCACCGTTTCTGGCGCCACTTTGGTAGTCTCCTCCCATGGCACGCCCTCCTGCTTCTCTGGCGTAGCAATGGCGGCGGTTTTTGGCGGGAACTTTTGGCGGTAAATGGCGCAGCACAGTCTTTGCAATAAAGTACAATCCAAGCACAATAAATCACAGTTCCAAGGCACACATGACCCGATTCTTCAGGCTTAAGTAGATCCTGTTCGTGACGCCAAGATTGGAGCGCCCTCACACCGCCGCAGGGCCGAGGGGTACCCGGAGCCGGGCCTCTAGGTCTCAGTCCTGGGGTTGTCACGGTGGCTAGACCCGGTCCGTGGCCCTGTCTGTCAGTGGGGGACGTCCGGTGCAATAAGTCGTGTTGTAACGGTGCAGTTGTGGGGTGCAGGTCGCGGTAAATAACGAGGACACCAGGTTGCAGTCTCTTTACCTCTTTACTGGAGATCTCTGAGTCCTCAGTCCAGAATACGGTTCACCAAGCTGCGCAAGTCCGGCCGGTCCAATGGCACCTCCAGAGTTCACTTCACAGGTGGAAATCGGTGCCTTCCTTCTTAGCGCTATGTGTTGTAGTCCTTCCCTGCTGTGCTTACGGAAAGTACCCCACAACCGTTGTGTCTGTTTCTTAAGTTCCCTCACAACTCGATTAAATGATGTTCTTCTAATCTTCCGTCCCTTCCTGATGTTACAGTTGGAACGGCACCCGTTTGTCGGATAGGCCTGGAGTTCTTCCGGGACCCTAGAGACGCCCCTCTCCCGCAATTGCCTCCCAAGACTTCATAGGTGATATGTGTTAGACAGCCCGCCTTAAACTGACTGTCCTGCCGCTGTTTAGAGTATTGCTTGAAGCTGAATGTTATAATACTCCCTCGGCGTTCCGGCCACCGGTAATGCGCCTCAGTAGGGTGTTGCTCCGATCTTACAGCACGACCCCTACTGGAATTCTCCTATTGCTTGATCTCGTTTCTCACTCAGCACAATCTATCTCGCTTCTAGTCCTTTCTTGGGTCCCGCCGCTTCCCAGAGCTGGCGCGGACCCGTTACGTTCTTTCCAATGCCAAGCCTCTGTCAGGATCCCACCCCTGACAGAGACCCTACTGTCTCTTCCTCCACAACACCCTCTGCCACTAGGTGTTGCTTCGTCCAATCCAATCAGCTTTCTGATCTAACTTCCTGCCTGACCCCCGGTTTACCCACTATGGTGGGGAGTGGCCTAATGAATAGCACCCTTAGCTCCCCCCGGAGGCCCTGCTGTGAAATGTATTGGTGTCTGTGATACCTGATCAGATGAACTCCTTCAGTGCCATCGGACGCACCGTAGCTCCCCATAGTGGCGGAGCCACAGTACTGCAACGACAAGGACTCTGGGGCGCTGCAGATCCAAAAGCAGAAGACAAGGCACAGAAACACAAGCCACACAGAGCTGAATCTACGTCTGGCAGCGATATGGGACTGACAGCCTAGCTAAGTAGCTGGGTAATCACCTGCGACAAGGAACACCTGAAGGCAGCCCAGAACCTCGCAGTCTCAGATTGGCAGTTCATGCTGTCAATCAAAACACCGACAACTCAGCACGCCTCTGCCCCAGATTGGAGGGCTTTGCTGTCAGTAACTGTGTCCCAGACACCCTGAGGGGTGGAATCCTGACAGTATCCCTGTTTCCTCTGCACCTTCCCTTGTTCGCAGCTTGGATGCATTTCCTTTATGTGGGGAACAAGTTTTTTGTATCAGGGTCCAGAAATATTAAACTAAGCTGGCACCTAGTTCTGTTCATACATCATCCAGTTTCTGAACACATTCCCTAGTTTATAGCTGTATATAAAATACCCAGCTCCTGTCTCCTACAATAACTCTGACCCTCCACAAGCAAGTGATCTACACGACTTTTCTTGATAAAGAGATATACGGAGCATTGTCAGAGGTGACACAGGATAGATGTTTCTGCCACTGGGGAACACCCGCTCTCTGCAGTATTTACCTGAGTAATTATTTCTTGCTGATGCTCTTCAGTATGATCCATAAAGTACAGTTATAGTGAATGTGACGTTTTACCTCAGCACCTGTATTTCAGGACTGTGAACCCTTCACTTACCTAGCACTCTTCCCAGGAAAAGGGCCTTTGGTCCATTAAACTGAGTCTCTGAAGAAGGAGGAAGGCTGTATGTTGCTGGAGAGTAATGATCGAGCTGAAGAAGACGAATAAAAGAAAGGCAAGTGAGACGGGATAAATAAAACCCACTGACATTATATTTCATTGGATCAGCGCTTTTTAATATCACATATTCCTGATGACACCTTTTCTAATACATCTCTGACCACAAGAAGAATCCATGTCCTTGACATGAAGGTGAGCTATAAATGTATCGAGAAGAGAACGTTCTAGTGTTTCTCCAGCCAGGATAATATGGGTGCAGTGCAGCATGTATACTTTTGGCAGAATAGTATATACCTTTGTAACATGCAGAAATTCCACCTTTTAACTTAAAGGGTTATTCACCAAATGTTAAGTTATTCCCTATCCATAGGATAGGGGATAACTTATTGGCTGCTGAGGGTTCAACCACTGAGACCCCCGTGATCACAAAATTGAGGCTCTGGAGGTGCACATGTTCGACCTATGCTACCAGTCATAGTCTATGGAACTGCTGAAGAATGCTGATTACAGCGCTCTGCTTTCTCTGGTAGTCTCACAGACAATAAGCGATAGCTTAACTTTTTGGGAATAACCCTTTAACATCAAGTAAAAGGGATTCTTTATCTCTGACAGTGGCATTTAACTCGCTCCGGAAATCTCCCCCATCGGTGACCCCGTCATGTGATCGCGGGTCACCGATGGGTTGGCATGATAACCAGTGGTCTCCAGCAGACGTCTATGGTTGTCATAGCCAGATTGCTATGAGCACTGCCCGGTGGTTGGCGTTCATAGCAAGTGAGCAATTCGTCTACATACAGGTGATCTGATCATCGCCTGCATGTAGCAGAGCCGATTGGACAACTGCAGCTTCTAGTCTCCCATGGAGACTACTGAAGCATGCAAAAAGTAAAAAAAAAATTGTAAAAAAATATTAAAAAAATAAAAGTTCAACTCACCCTTCTTTCGCCCCATTCAAAATAAAACAATAATAGAAAAAATTCAAATATACACATATTTGGTATCACCGAGTTCAGAATCGGCCAATCTATCAATATAAAAAAAGAATTAACCCGATTGCTAAATGACATAACAAGAAAAAAATGAAAACGCCAAAATTCCGTTTTTTTGGTCACTGCTATATTGCAATAAAATGCAATAACGTGCGAGCTACACCAATATGGTATCAATAAAAACATTAGCTCAGCACACAAAAAAAAGCCCTCACCCAGCCCCAAATCACAAAAAATCGAGATGCTACAGGTCTCGGAAAATGGCGCCATTTTTTTAACCAAAGTTTGGATTTTTTTTTCACCACTTAAATAAAAAAGAACCTAGACATGTTTGGTTTCTATGAACTCGTAATGACCTGTAAAATCATAATGGCAGGTCAGTTTTAGCATTTAGTGAACATGGTAAAAAAAAAAAACAAAAAAAAAAAACAACTGTAGAATTGCACTTTTTTTGCAATTTCACTGCACTTGGAATTTTTTTCCCATTTTCCAGTACACTGTATGTGAAAACCAATGGCGTTGTTCAAAATTACAACTTGTCCCACAAAAAACAAGTCCTTACATGGCCATTTTGACTTAAAATTAAAAAATTTATGGATCTGGGAAAATGGGAGCAAAAAACGAAAACGCTAACAACGGAAAATGGCCCAGGGGTTAAGGGGTTAAAACTGCAGCATGCCCTTTCCATGAAGCATTTTTTTCTACACATAATCTTCTGATAACTATAAGCTATGAACACGCAATTTCCAAGAATATTTAAATAGTTATATAAATTTATTAAAACAATGCAAATTAATGATACAATAAAAAAAGAAATAAAAAAATTATATAAAACTTTTGTGATTTTATTTTGTAAATTAAACTTAGATTCAAAGTTTGTGTTCTTTTCCTGTCATTTTTCACCTTCAACATAATCATATTATTTCACTATTTTCTCAATTGGAACATAAAATAAAACAAATTATTGATTTTGTTTGTGCATTCATTTGTATTTCACATGAGGAAATAATATGCGCATTATTATCAGGTATCAGTAATATACAGTACTTATTTTAAGTACAACAGATACAATGTTTTTCTTTTATGTAGGTGTCATATTGTCCTGTAGCAGGTATGTTCACCTGTACAGTGTTACCCTTACATAATGAAATTATTCACTAAGATTTTATAGACCGTAAGTAGAAATGAGACGCAGCATTAGCACCATCTAGTGGCAGAAATGTAACTTGTTGCCTGCTATAGCCCTAGTTAGATATTTAGGATTATTCTATACTTACATATCACTCAGACTTTGTATATTTGTGTTATATGGACATTGTGCTGGACTAATATAACTTATCTTATGGCTTACATTGACTGTAGCTGGTTGTGATCTTCATCGTGTCAATGTTCTTACTGATAATGGGCCAAATTGTGCCAATATAGTGGACTCTCTACCAGTGGTATAACTTGATGTTTGTGGGCTCTGATGAAAAATGTCCCACAGGACCCCTAACTATTATGAGTCTTTAACCCCTTCATGACCTTGGGATTTTCCATTTTTCCGTGTTCGTTTTTCGCTCCCCTCCTTCCCAGAGCCATAGCGATTTTATTTTTCCGTCAATATGGCCATGTGAGGGCTTATTTTTTGTGGGACGAGTTTTACTTTTGAATGACATCATTGGCTTTACCATGTCATGTACTAGAAAACGGGAAAAAAATTCGAAGTGCGGTGAAATTGCAAAAAAAGTGCAATCCCACACTTGTTTTTTGTTTGGCTATTTTGCTAGGTTCACTAAATGCTAGAACTGACCTGCCATTATGATTCTCCAGGTCATTATTATAGGCTTATTTTTTGCGTGCCGAGCTGACGTTTTTAGTGATACCATTTCGGTGCAGATACGTACTTTAGATCGCCTGTTTATTGCATTTTAATGCAATGTCGCGGCGACCAAAAAAACGTAATTCAGACATTTCAAATTTTTTTCTCGCTACGCTGTTTAGCGATCAGGTTAATCCTTTTTTTGATAGATCGGGTGATTCTGAAAGTGGCGATACAAAATATGTGTATATTTGATTTTTTTTATTGTTTTATTTTGAATGGGGCGAAAAAGGGGTGATTTAAACTTTTATATTTTTTATTTTTTTCATATTTTTTTAAACTTTTTTTTTACTTTCGCCATGCTTCCATAGCCTCCATGGGAGGCTAGAAGCTGGCACAACGGGAACGGCTCAGCTACATAGGAGCGATCATCAGATGGCTCCTATGTAGCTGAATTACAGGCTTGCTATGAGCGCCAACCACAGGATGGCGCTCACAGCAAGCCGGCATCAACAACCATAGAGGTCTCAAGGAGACCTCAGGTTGTCATGGCGACGCAACGCTGACCCCTGATCTTGTGACAAGGGTCGTCGATGCGCTCATTTCCGGCCCGATGGCCGGAAGCGGTAGTTAAATGCCGCTGTCAGTGTTTGACAGCGGCATTTAACTAGTTAATAGTGGCGGGTGGATCGCGATTCCACCCGTCACTATTGCGGTCACATGTCACCTGTTCAAAACAGCTGACATGTCCTGGCTTTGATGCGGGCTCACTGCCGGAGCCCACATCAAAGCAGGGGATCTGACCTCGGACGTACTATCCCTTCCAAGGTCAGAAAGGGTTAATAGTATTGGTCATCTCATATGAGTCAAAGGGACCCCCACTCTCTGTCTCTCAATCAGGATGTGTCACATTTTGCCATGTGCTAATATATAGTTATGGTGATGAAAGATGTACTTTATCTACTTTATCATAGAGGTGTTGACTTCACCTGTACCCGAATTGGAAGCATTAGTGGCCAGTCGCTGTGCACAATGGAACATAATGCCTTGATTTATAGGGAACCCGGATTGGGTTCAGATTTCAATTAATTCTTTATTAACTTCCTATCTCTGAACTCAACTGCTCCTGCCAACTACCTCTTTCCTTAAAGGGAATCTGTCAGTAGGATCAAACCTCCTACCTAAGCCATCTATATGGGCAGGTAGGTCATAGAACACTGAATAAAATGATACCTTGATATCTGAGATCCAATATCTTATTCCAGAGAAATCCACATTTTTCTTAATATGCAAATGAGCTGTAAATCTAGATCTATGGGCCGGAAACAGATCTGCCTGAGAATTGGCCCCCAAAGTTCATTTTAAATGAAAGAGGCCATTACTAATGTGAGACTAACAGTCTATTCTCCTGATCTCACTGCAGAGCTGTGTGTTATTACCACTAACACAGTACAACAAAGTTAAACCTTGTCTCATTACAAACACATTTGCAGCTGCATTTTTCCTCTAAAAGTGCTGTCAGGTCAGCTCTACTGTACAGTGCCTTCCCCTACTCTGGCTGGTGAGGTGAAAGCTGAATAAGTGTTAATTATAATCAGACAAAGCCTTGCAATAGGGCTGACAGCACTATGAGAAGACAGATGCAACAATAGATATGTTTGTAATCTGACAATGATCTGCTCTGCTGTACTGTGTTAATTCTGATCTCACTGCAGAGCTAATAGTGATTATGAGAGCAACGTGTCAGCCATTAAATGTCTCACACTGATAACTCCACCTTTTGATTATAATAATTTCTGTGGGAAGATTCTCAAGGAGATCAGTGTCCGGACCAAAGTTCTTAACAGCTCATTTACGGTGGCGCAGTGGTTAGCACAGCAGCCTTGCAGCGCTGGAGTCCTGGGTTCTAATCCCACCTTGGACAACATCTGCAAAGAGTTTGTATGTTCTCTCCGTGTTTGCGTGGGTTTCCTCCGGGCACTCCGGTTTCCTCCCACATTCCAAAGACATACTGATAGGGAAATTAGATTGTGAGCCCCATCGGGGACAGCGATGATAATGTGTACAAACTGTAAAGCGCTGCGTAATATGTTAGCGCTATATAAAAAAAAATAAATAAAGATAAAGATAAATAAAGATAATTCATGTGCATTGTGGACCCACTGTCCTCGATCCATGTTTACCTAGGAGTGGCGTAGCTAAGCGGCTACCTGGTTTGCGCTAGAATTCTTGATAGTGGAGTTAGACTTGAACTGCAGGTAGCCACCAGGTGTCACTCATAAGCAGTCAACGCAGCTGCTGACCTCAAGGGTCAGGTTTGCTGACACAGACACGGGCTCGGAGTAAATGGCAGGACAGGACTTGGACACTGTGCAGACAACATGGGTTCTTGATCAGTGGGCAGAACAGGTACTGACACAGAGTCACAGGCAGAGCTGGATTTGGATACTGGAAAAGTCTCTGACATTATGGACTCTGGAACGCTAAACAGAGGAGACACTGGTGAAATCTCAAGTGCCATCGGAACATTTTCAGGGTTCAGGTACCGCAGGTGCAGTTTCGGGGTTTAAGTACCACCGGTGTTGCTTCAAAGTTCAGGTAACACCAGTGCAGGGTCAGGTTCAGACAACTTAGGATGTAGGGTAAATGTTCAGACTAAACAGGTTTACAGGAACACAAACACACTATACAGGATAATAGGATGGGAGACCTGGCAACATACAGTTGCATACATACTCAATGTAGGGAACTCCAGGGGTTGCTCAGGCACCTCCCTATTGGTGAGGGTGCCTTATATACAAGATTCTTTCCAGCTATTTGCTGGGGGCATTTTAAAAGTACGTGTGCTGCGCCTGAAAGCACAGGCACCCTAAATATGCCGCCGGGAAGCCTCTGTGACATACACAGACCAGGAAGCAGGGAGCCACAACTGGGACCACGCTGTATAGCTGGAGCAGGAAGAATGTTGGTGTCCCTGCATGTATGAAAAATTTAGATTTCTCTGGAATAAGACATTGGATCATAGATATCAAGGTGTCATTTTGATCGACTTTATATGAGCTACTTGCCCATACAGATGGCTTAGGAGGGTTGATCCTATTGACAGATTCCTTTTTTTAAAGTGGTAAAACCCTTTAACTTTTGTTTAGCAATTTTTGCTAAAATGGCTGTTCTGCGGAACTGGACACGAAGTGCTAGCATTAGCTCTCCACAAACATCAATGAGTTCTGGACGCCCATGGGCCTGTTGCATGCTCACTGCTTGTAATTTCTTGGAACAGTTTTGGTAGATATTTTGCATCTTGTAAACGTCCACAAGATACCATCTGATTTAACCATCTAGCCATCATAATTTGGCCCGTGCCACTATTGCTACCTGCAATGACCACTAGGGGGAGGTCACTGGACATAGAATTTTATTGCTCCCATTGAACTCCACACTTGTATTAACCCCTTTGTATACCCAAGACGGTACATCACAAATCATGTGTGCATGTATGGAGTAGCTCAAGTGCTGTACCTGCTCTATATTGGGCACATACTGGCAAGCCTGTGGGTGTGTGATAAAATCAGACCACACTTAGATGCCATCTGAGGTTGGTCTGATTTTCAAGGACTTTTAGATAGGAAAAGTTAGATTTTTTTATCTCGAACAATAAAAACTGGTGAAACTGAATTGTAAGGAAATTCTTATAAAACTCTGGCTGAATGCTCTGATGAAACTCGGTCACTTGTCCTTGTAAGTGAAAAAAACTGTCATGTGAATGGGCCCTTAGGAGGAGCTCACCAGCTTGCAGTTTTTCTTCCGCTAGTGTTTGGCAGGAAACATATCTTTGTTTTTATAATATTCTTTGTTCTGAGTCAAAACAGTGAAGGAAAAAAAAAATGTACCGTATGTGTATTTAATATATTCCGTAAAATCTTTTTCTTTCTTTATGTAAAGTAGTGGCAGGGAACCAGGATGTAACTTAGTAAATAGTCATTTGAGTCTGTACCTCGCACAGCACAGATCACACAGGGGGTCTCGCTATAAGACTGGCACCATCTTGAATGATTTGGCAGGTTGCAGTTATTGAAATGTTTCTGACATTAAGTCGAATCTTCGAATTCTAAGCCTGCGACAACTCACAGACCTGTGTTTGGAAACAGTTACGGCTTGCTGAGAGAGAGAGAGCATCGCTACCCGGGCTTAATCCGCCACTAATGTGATATAATTAAGCAACCAGATGGTTCCTGCTTATTAAAAGTGATTTTTTTTCTAAAATATTCAATAGTCTGTCTAGACTCCCACCAACTTCTCCAAGGTAGATCATTATGTAAATGTGAATGCATCATTTACAGCTTAGTTTCTGCTGCAGAATTCATCATTTTCTACCATGGTGGGAAGGTGTCAAACTATCATTTTATAGCAGGAGAAAGCTTCTCCCTTACTGCTTCTTGTGGCTATACTTCTGTATAACATCAACTGTGCTACATCCTATTATCAAGACATTGCCCCATAAAATAAATGATAGGTTACAACTATTCGTAATGTATAGGAAGCAGAAATAACCTTAAAGTGGACTTTCCACTGGATTTTTTTATTTATACTAAATACATTGCCCAATTATTGCTACTCCACTAATTCTCGACCAGTTTTTCTTCCGTGCCCCTCTGTTCAAATGTTATACCGCCTCATAATAATAATGGTATAATTCTACATTTTTTGGTCCAGTGGACGGTTCTATCAGTGATTGACAGCAACCTATGTATACACTTGTACTAAGAAAGCAGTCAGTCACTAATAGGACCACCCACTGGACCAAAAATCCCAGAAAGCCCCTATTCAGAAGCCACCATAATGGCTAATTGTATATATTCAGAGGGTACACTGGCAGCTAATAATATATATAGGGACACAGTGTGGACTTTGTATTCAGGGGGCACAGTGTTTAATTACACACATCATTTATATGTATAAAATTTAGGGGGTGAGGTGACTATAAATATTTGTAGGGTTGTGATTAATAACTTATAGAGGAACAATGTGGGGCAATTGTTATATTTTTATTCAGTGACATTATGGAGTAAATTTGTACACAGGGACACAGTAAGGGGAACTTTTTTATTTCTAGGAAAACATTATAGGCTATTGATTTAATTTAGTGACACACAGTGTCATATTTTTATTTAGAGGAACAGTCGGGAGTATTTTTTATTTAAGTATTTAAGGAGCACAAATGTAATATATATGTTATGTTGGTATTTTCTTGGATGCTACAGTATGTGGATATGCTGCAAAAATGAGGAATCAAAGAAATCAGGAGGGATGGGGAGGGGGGACTCTACGGAGACCAGTCCAGGCTGGGAGATGTCATCGTGAATGTCTGGGAAGATGAGAAAGAAAAAAAGATACTGATTCCGGAGTAGATGTCACTTGTAAGTCACTAAATTTACATTTTTATTTTGCCTCTTACTATGTCTGATCAGTACTGTAGTCACTGACCTGTCTGTGGAGTAACAATAGATGATAAAACTCCCAGTATACCCTTGCTATTGTTAAGGTCATAGTGGGAGGTTTAGTTTTGCATAATACAAACCCATTTGGCAGGTATATGTACAGGGCTGTGCAAAACTTGAGGATGGCCTCACTCAGTTGTGTTTCTCAGTGCTAAACCCTTAGGAACACCTCTGTTTAGAATCTTCTCCCTTATCATCTATGTCATCTCTTATTACATAGAGTTTTCATCCTCATTATTTATATCGTCATCCAGTGTTACAGAGCCCTGTCTTATATATAGTGTGGTCCTTTAATACATAATTACAATTACAAACAGGGTCATCTCTAATTATGCGTTACATCATCATTTATTACATAGTGTCCCCCTCTATTATGCATAGTGCCCTCCTTTATTACATATAGTGTTGTCCCTTATTAGATATAGTGTCTTCCTTTATTACATACAGTGTTCTCCTTTATTATTTATAGAGTTTTCCATTATAACATATATTATATGTTATATAGTCTCCCTTATTATAATAAACAGCAACTGATAACTGTGTTTGTGTGGTTTGTATTTATTTTGTACATCTGGAGTTTGGTCTGTATTTGGGGTGTAATGAATGGGCAATGTGTCCTATTTGTAAGTGAAATGCCAGAGTGTTAGTGGTGCATACAGTAAATGAATAATTCACAAAGAAAAAACATTTTTTATTTTACTCTTTAGGTGTCCCTCTCCAAAGTTGTCAAGGTTCTTTATAGGCCAGATCCCCATGAAAGCCTGGCCTCATACATAACATGCTTGTTTGATATGGAAATAAAGGTATGCAAGCAATGTAATAAATGTACTTTTAATTAGCTTGAATCATTTATTTGCACACCAAGCTGCTTTATACAGAACATTGCATGCTGTAGCATTGGCATCCCTGCATTCTTTTCCCCTCCCTCAGCAGGGATGCTGACTCACTCACCGCCACAGCCCCTGTCCCGCACTTCCTCTTTCTCCTGCTTGGGCTGCTGCCTGGTGTCTGTGCATGGTGTGCAGAACCCTGGGCACTCTTCTTGGGGCATGAGCTCCCTCCTTCATAAAGGGACCACACTCACTGTCCTAAAGTGTCCCCAGCCAATGCCTGGGAGACACTTATTATTTAAGGCACCTCCACCTGAATGGAGGTACTTAACCAATGTGTAAAGTTAGTCCCTTGCATGCTTGCTTGTTGTCAGGTCCCCAGTACCCACCAGTCAGTCTACCTGTCCAGTTCCTGCCTGCCCATACTTGCCTTGTCTCCCTGTATTTCAGCTGCACCAGTCTGCACCTGCCAGTGCTTATCTGTGTACCAGCCATACCAGCCCACACCTTCCAGTGCTTATCTTTATTTTAACTGAACTAGCCTGCTCCTGCCAGTGCCTATGTGTATACCAACCAGACTAGCGCACACCTGCCAGGGCTTACCTGCATACCAGCAATATCAGCCTGCACCTGCCAGTGCCTAACTATACCAGCCAGACCAGCCTGCACTTGCTAGTGCTTATCTGTATACCAGCCTGCACCTACCAGTGCCTATCTGTATACCAGCCAGACCAGCTCACACCTGCCAGAGCTTATCTGTATACCAGCCTGCACCTGCCAGTGCTTATCTGTATACTAGCCATACCAGTCCGCACCAGCCAGTGCTGATCGGTATACCATTATATTGTGCAATGCTAGCTGAGTATACATTTCACTTGTGTAGAAGGTAATGTACTGTGATTGTATTTGTCCTTTATACCCACAATCGGGAGATAACCTTACAGTTAGATATTTGTTTACAGACTGTCGTTTATTTTTGTCCTTTTTCTATAGCGTGCATATTCCGCTTATAATGAATATGCACATTTTTACCTGTTTGTGATTTGCATAAATAAATAAAAGTCAATTGTGAGAATGTTTAATGCTGTAATAGGTTTGTATAGTCAGTAAAGTGCTAAAACATTTTAATAGCATTTAATAAAGATCTTATTTGGTTTCTTTATTAAATATAAAATTTGGCCATATACAATGTGGGACAACTACAAATACTCTAGGAAATAGCGGTACTATTTTTACAATTTGAAATATAGAAGTTAGCTGTAAAGTGCATTTTATACCTGGAATATGATGTTCCTTCCAACTCTGGTGATATTAACATTGTGTGGTTGACCGTTTGCCATATTTTTATGATCATTGATATCAATGATAAAAGGATCTTTTGTGCCTCCTAAATGATACCGAATTTCCAGGATACCTAAAAGAGGGATAAGAAATCATTAGTCATCCATCTCTGGAATATAACTAAGTAGCAAAGTACTATTATAAATTCAATTTTTTTTTTAGGAATACTTGCAACTGTAAGCTCAAATGCAAGTCTATCCCATTTCTGTTAAAAAAAAGTTACAGAACATTGCATAAATTTGGCAATATGATCAGTAAAAACATGTAGAAAGTTAAATGATCTGACAATTTTAGAGTCAAGTGATGACATAAAATTAGTTTATGTGATCACTCAGTGATTGGTAAGACAAGGCTTCAGAGTGAAGGAGCTGCAGCACTTGAGTAAGCAGTGCTAGAGTACTTCTCTGAATAGCAACGTTCCCAACCTCTAGTTGTTCAGGAAACTGCTACATAGTCCCTTTAATGGGAATCTGTCAGCAGGTTTTTGCAGTGTAAACTGAGGGCAACATGAGGTAGGGACTAAGACACAGATTTCAGTGATGTGTCACTTATTAGGCTGTGTGCTGTGGTTTCAATATAATCGGTTTTATCAGCAGGAGATTATCACTGTTCAAACTATAGTTTGCTGTCCATATATAATATACACATAAAGCTGGGGTATGCGTGGAGGCAGCTTTCTAAGGTCTGCTACATGTTATATCTAAGAACTCTGATTGTATCATAGAATCATAGAATGTTGGAATTGGAAGGGACCTCAAGTGTCATAGTGTCCAACCCCCTGCTCAATGCAGGATTCACTAAACCATCTCAGACAGATTTCTGTCCAGACTCTGAAGACTTCCATTGAAGAATAACTCGCCACTAGTGGTGGGCGAACCCCCCGATGTTCGGGATCGGCAGATTCGCCCGAGTTTTTTTTTGTAAAATTTGAGTTCGGGGTCGGAGATGACACGAACTTGCGTCCGAACCCCGAACTCGGACTTTACATATATGGGATGGGGCGGGGGGAGCTGTAAAAACAGCAGAAAATTAATAATAAACATTATAATTATACTTACCTGTCCAGCGACGCATCCTCCCGTCCTGCTGTCTCCCGCATCTGCTTCCGGAGCCGCTCATTAACTGCCGGCAGTATTCACTGATGCGGCCGGGAGACAGCGGGATGGGAGGACATGTCGCTGGACAGGTAAGTATAATTATAATGTTTATTATTAATTTTCTGCTTTTTTTACAGCTCGAACTGGACCCAAACTGTAACACGGGTTTCCCATGTAGCACAGGTTCGCTCATCCCTACTCGCCACCTCTTGTGGCAGCTTGCTCCACTCATTGATCACCCTCACTGTCAAAAAGTGTTGTATCTTTTGTATCTACACTCTTTCAGTTTCATTCCATTGCTTCTCATCTTTCCGTGTACAAAAGAGAATGATGATCCCTCTACACTGTGACATCCCTTCAGATATTTGTAGGCAGCTGTTAAGTCTCCCCTTTGCCTTCTTTTTTGCAAGTTAAACATTCCCACATCCTTTAACAGTTCATCGTAGGACATACTTTGCAGTCTGCTCACCATCCTGGTAGCTCGTCTCTGAATTTGCTCCAGTTTTTCAATGTCTTTTTTAAAATGTGGTGCATTTACAAAGTGATACATTGTTGGATTCAGGGTCTTTTTTTCTATGTTATGCTGCTCTCAGATGAGGTTGTAAAAGCCTGGTAACCGATAGTCTTTAAGTTGCTGGTTCTTTGTTGCAGTTTCCTGCCCAGTAGGTGATCAAGAGCGTCATTTTTCAGGAAAATTTATGATGGGATATTGTCTCCTTCATTTTTGTGATTGGTAGTGGTTTCAGGCTGTAAGGAGATGGATCAGCTGCCGTTTTCTCCCCTGAAGACATCAATGCTACCATGGTATAGTGCTGCATGTGTACCAACTTAGGTCAAACTCAATTTTTGTGTTTTTCATGGTATTCATGGTATAGAATATGAAGGATGTGAATAATGTCTGGTTCATTATATGTGTCAATTCCCCTGTGGGCTGCAGCACTAACTAATGCTCACAAGATGTCACTGTCTAAAATGTAGGTGAAAAGTGAAGTCTGCTTAGCAATACATCAGACACAGACACAATGTGAGAGTAAGGGTACCGTCACACAGTACCATTTTAATCGCTACGACGGCACGATTCGTGATGTCGCAGCGTCGTATGATTATCGCTCCAGCGTCGTAGACTGCGGTCACACGTTGCAATCACGGCGCTGGAGCGATGCTGAAGTCCCCGGGTAACCAGGGTAAACATCGGGTTACTAAGCGCAGGGCCGCGCTTAGTAACCCGATGTTTACCGTGGTTACCAGCGTAAAAGTAAAAAAAAACAAACCGTACATGCTCACCATCTGATGTCCGTCAGGTCCCTTGCCGTCCGCTTCCTGCTCTGACTGAGATCCGGCCGTACAGTGAGAGCAGAGCGCAGCGGCGACGTCACCGCTGTGATCTGCTCTCACTTTCCGGCCGGCAGACAGTCAGAGCGGGAAGCGGATGGCAAGGGACCTGACGGACATCAGATGGTGAGCATGTACGGTTTTTTTTTTTTACTTTTACGCTGGTAACCACGGTAAACATCGGGTTACTAAGCGCGGCCCTGCGCTTAGTTACCCGATGTTTACCCTGGTTACCAGCGAACGCATCGCTGGATCGCTGTCACACACAACGATCCAGCGATGACAGCGGGAGATCCAGCGACGAAAGAAAGTTTCAAACGATCTGCTACGACGTACGATTCTCAGCAGGGTCCCTGATCGCAGTAGCGTGTCAGACACTGCGAGATTGTAACGATATTGCTAGAACGTCACGAATCGTGCCGTCCTAGCGATCAAAATTGCACTGTGTGACAGTACCCTTAGGCCAGCTCAGATTGGGGAGGGGTAACTGAGAGTTAGTGTCAAGTACGGGAAGTAGGGTTCAGTACAGGACAGTAGTGTGAAGTGTCAGCAACAGTCTCACGCATTGGGCTGCTAGGGACAATGCGGGCCTAATACTCGGGGCAGTGGATTACCAAAAATACCCTTACATGTGATTCCATCTACCGGCCTGTTGGAACCTCGAGATGGAAGTTGAAGGCCTTGGTTGCACTCAGCCTGTTAAGCTATAGGGAAAGATGAACTCAGACTACATGGGGCAGAAGGTATTGCAATCAGGGTACACTACTAGTGGTGGAGAAGAATTTCTAGTGCTAGAGAAGATAGCAAGAGGGATACTCTACCCATACTGAGAACCAGGACTGAAGTTGTGTCTGATACCTATGGGAAAGATGACAACCTGTTGGGCCTTCTCCTATATGCCTAGTTGTAAAGATTGTAAAGACCTATTCTTCCAATGGTGTTCATATCTAAGATTAAATGGCACTTCAAGACAACATATACACCCAAATTTGGACTTACATCACTTTTAGCTGAGTGAAGAGAACCATAAAATTAAAATACTAGATCTTTATTTAATTTGCTTGTAAAGACTGCCAACTATCCAGTAAAAGTTTGAATGTTTTTATAAAGCCTGTGTAATAAAACCTGGATTGATTGCTGCCATGGTTCCAGAAGAACCTGGAGCCAATGGAGGCCTGCAAGACAGAAGTAAGTGTGATCCACCCCACACACAGCAGCACACCAGGACGGGTACATGTATTGTCTGTAAGGCGCCAGAGCGAGTGGGATCAGCAACTCGCCCATGACTACCTAGCTTGGCACTCTACAGAACGCCCAGTGATTATAATAACATTTCAGACCTTGTAGACAGTTACAGTAGTGTTTCGGCTTGTGGACTTTGATAATATGTTTTAAAGCTTTTCTTTCCAGGTAACTCGGAAGGCAAGCAGGTCCAATCTTTGGCTTATCATGTTCCATTTTTCTTACAGCAGTAGGGCATCCCTTTTCTCCAAGCATGGTGATATTAACCAACATATGCAGACTGTCCTGAGTGTCTTGTGAGGAGTATGGACTGGCTCTGTCCTTTTGTCCCTGGATAGTAATGAGACTCAGCATTTGGAATGGGGCTTCTGTACTTTGAAGCTCTACTTTGTCTTTGATATCACTTAGATTTTAATGAGTTGTCAAATCTAGGCATATGCTAAACTGTGTCACATTTTGTACTGTCATTAGTGTTGTGCCAATTAGAAATAATAAAGAATAGCTTTCCTATAGAAGTGTTCTTTATCAAGCATCCGATCGTGAAGAATTAATAATTCATTACATGACTGACTCAACATACATCCCATTGAGGAGCACTTCAAAGATAACAAGTTTCTGATGACCAATTTGTAAAATTAATTTAATTAATATAGAAATAATAATTCAGAATCAATTCTTACCAGGTGGTTTCAAGAGCACCGCCATGTAGTCCTGGGAATAAGAGCTCACATACACCAGGATACAAGGGGTCTTGGTTGTGCTGAAGCTAAAAAGCAGCTCTTCCTTTGCTAAAGAAATATCTGATGCTGATGTCTGTTGGACAATGGATATATCTTTAGGACTGACCACTGCAGAAGTATATGCTGTGTGGAAATTGTACCTCAGCCATGTGCCTTCTTCAAAATATCCTCCAACAGCTGCAATAAAGAGGAAAAGTTTATTGGAAGAAAAAAAAGTACAGCACATGCAAAGTGAACCATTCCTTAATATTTAGACACTTGAATTAAGCTTTTCCTATAACTAGATAACTAAGCTACTACAATGCCCTGCATATGGGGAACGCACTATAGTGAATTAGAAGAACTATACTACATTTCTAATTGAAGGTATTTGGCAATATTATTATTGTTATTATTATTAATAAACTGACTACATATTGGGATAGGATCTTGGAGATTGGAATATCACTTTAAGCCATTCAACACGTGTAGTCAGGTCCTGACATGAAAAGCTCTCCTATGTTGAGCACACAGCTGAAAGTAGAACTTCTGAACCTGGCATAAAAAAAAAACTAAAATTGGGGCACCTTTGCTTACCGAAGCATATTAGTCATTTGTACAACTTTTTGTTTTGTTCACATTTAATCATTTTCTTTAAAAGAACAACATCTTTAAAATAAAAGGGGAAAACTAAGTCTAAGAGCAAGACTAAATGACCCAAATCTTTCCAAACATTTCTCTATATTTCCATGTACGTACAGTCACTTGCCCATTGCTGGATTTAAGATTTCTTCTTATTCATTTTTTAGGGGATGATTGAATAGATTTACACTTCTGACGAGGTTTAGTTTGTTGCGTACTTTTTTAAACAAATGCATCAGTTATTAGTATTAATAATAATAGTAATAATAAATAAGTACCTAAATATGTAGAGCTGTGTTCATAAGTTTACATACTCCTGGTAGAATTTTGTATAATCTAAATACTTTTTTTAAATGTGTGTGATTGACTTGCTTTGCTCAAAAGTTTGCATACCCTTGAATCTGCTCCTCTCATGTCAAAATTGATCATCCATTATCAAAATGCTCAATTGTGAGGTACAATTTGTATTCAGTGAGGACAGATTGTTACATTACTGAGATAGAAGATGGCAGCAGCTACTGATAATATTCTATATAAATAGGAGTGAAGGAGCTCTACCTCTAGCTCCTCCCTCCTCCCGTCTACATAGTATTGTATCTGAAGCAGCTGCCATCTCCTATCTCAGTAATATAACCATCTATCCTCACTGAATACAGATTTTACCTCACAATTGAGCATTTTGATAATGATTGATCAATTCTAGCAGAGAAAGGCGCACATTTCTCTGATAAGATATATTACAAAGTTGCTAAGGACATCATTCCTATCAAGAAGCATGGAGGTGGATAGCTTCTGTTTGATGAGGGTGGGGGAGAGATACAGTGACATAGAAATTTAGTTAAAATTAACAGCTGGATGAATGTAGAATATCATCAGATAATATTGGGGGATTATGTGCATTTATCAGTCAACTAGTTGTGCATGGAGTGCACATAGATGTCTTAGCATAACCATGATCCAAAAAAAGGCCTACGCAACCTTTCAGTGGCTGCAGACAAATAAAGTGAATATTCTTCAGAGGCCATAAGAGTCTTATGACCTCAACCTGATTGAGGCACTTGAAAAACTAAAATATGAATTCAAGACAGATTTTTTAAAACTTTACAAGCTCTGGGGGCTTTTTTTTCCAGAAGGACCACATGAGAAAAAAAGGTCTGATTTGCAACTATCACAAAGGACTATAAGCTGCCATTGCTGCAGAAGAAGGCAATACAAGGCAGTGTAAATTTTTTTAAAAAAAATTATGCTTTTTTCCTATATTGCTTTAGTACGTTTAATTATTGTGCTAGTCTGTGAATAATATTAGCTTCATTTAAGGGGAACTTGTTAAAAACTTTTACCCCACCCTAAGCATTTAGTATGATTATTTACCCCTATAAAAGTTAAGCCAGTCAATCCCTTTATGACCCCCAATGCACTGCTCCAGGATGTGAAATCACATTTTGAAATTATGTCTGGAAGTACTTTGGGCCGTGATAATGCACTTATAGCTTATTAGTCTCCACTGTATTTCTTACATTACAGCATCTTCCCCTGGCTGATTGACAGGTTGTTTCCTCTGGTAGACAGCCACTGACCTCTCAATAAGCCAGGGGAGGGTGCTGCTAGCTAGGGAATGCACACCTTAATTGCACTTCCAGACACAAGTTTAAAACTTGATTTCTCGTTGCAGGAGCAGTGCTTTTGGGGTCATAAATAATTGACTGGTTTATCTTTTATACAGACATATAAATTGTTTGGGGGTGGGTTTAAAGTTTATCACACATTCCAATTAAAACAATACCTTTAAGTCAACCTGAGGTATATAACTTTCTAAGCAAGACTGTATGAATTTATATTAGATTTTTTAATCCTTTTTATTGTAATTTAAGCATGTGAATTATCATTTGGATTTCCAAAATAAGAGAAAAATCTTAAAGGAACCTGTTAGGTAGCTTAAGACTGAAACAAGAAACTCTATAGTCAGTCCCACTTGCCAATCGCTTTTACAGTTATGACCATAGATTTCAAAATACCATTTTAACCTACCCAGCTTTCCAAATCCTTCATGAATCAGCATGGAAGACTAATCCTTAAGTATCGCCATTAGGCCGGGGTCACACTTGTGTGTGTAATGCGAGAAACTCGCATCAATACCTGACACTGCCGCTGGCACTCGGGACTGGAGCGTGCGGCTGCATGTATTTCTATGCAGCTGCACACTTCGGTCCTAAGTGTCGGGTATTGATGCGATAGACTCACGCGAGTTTCTCGCATTACACACGCAAGTGTGAACCCGGCCTTAATGTGTAATTGGTAGGAATTTAATCCGCAGGACTCCCAAAATCAGCAAAGTGAAGGGGCCAGAGTGCTCACTGATGTTCCTTGATACAAACTGCAGTGACACTTACATACATGCAGTAATGTCTGATCTTGCATCAAATGCTGAGCTCAGCCCTTTTAACTTAAAGGGTGTATACAGGACTTTTCAAGAAACAAAAAATGTACGTTCTCCCCCGGCACAGAGCAGTTACAGACCTCTCTTGCCAGGGATTCTGCTGCCTCTGCTGACGCGATGGGCTGGGACGTCCGAGGTCAGTCTGATTGAATGCCGGCTCCCCCAGGTAGGCAGCAGGGATCCAGCTGTCAATCAGAATGACCTCAGAAGTCCCCTCAACTACAGAGCGTACTGGAAAAGAAACCTCTCTGTAGATGTGACGTCAGCAGAGGCTTCCGAATCTCTGGCAGGAGCGATATGTGATCGCTCTGTGCCAGGGAAAAACGTCGAAGTGCACAACAGGCAGGTAAGTGGCAACTACCTGCCTGTTAGTGCTTAGATACATTTTTTGTAAAGTCCTGGATATAACCTTTAAAGGGAACCTGTCACCTGAATTTGGCGGGACCAGTTTTCGGTCATATGGGTGGGGTTTTCAGGTGTTTGATTCACCCTTTCCTTACCCGCTGGCTGCATGCTGGCCGCAATATTGGATTGAAGTTCATTCTCTGTCCTCCGTAGTACACGCCTGCGCAAGGCAATCTTGCCTTGCGCACGCGCAGTATGCTTTGCCCAACTGCGGGCAAAGCCGAAAAGCATTAGTGCGCATGCGCCAGCGCACTATGTCCCGGAAGTATTTCACTGTGTTCCGGGACATAGTGCGCCGGCGCATGCGCACTAATGCTTTTCGGCTTTGCCCGCAGTTGGGCAAAGCATACTGCGCGTGCGCAAGGCAAGATTGCCTTGCGCAGGCGTGTACTACGGAGGACAGAGAATGAACTTCAATCCAATATTGCGGCCAGCATGCAGCCAGCGGGTAAGAAAAGGGTGAATCAAACACCCGAAAACCCTGCCCATATGACCGAAAACCGGTCCCGCCAAATTCAGGTGACAGGTTCCCTTTAAATTGTTCAGCACTATAGGACTGGGTATGCTTAGATTTATGGAATCTCTGCCATGTCTGATACAACAGTGGTGGAGTCAAGACATCTGCACTCACAATCATCTGGTGACTGATCACAGATCAGAAACTTCTATATTTGCCTGATAATCTCTTTATACTGTTATCTTCCTTCATATGTGATTGATGCATCATCACATTAATCATTATTTAACACATTTAGTAATAGTCATTACTTTATGTAAAAAATATGATCATTAATTTTGCATGTAATGTAGCGGGCCGATGGTGTCATTGCAGCAGAGACGAATTTGCAATTTAATAAAGCTGATCACATTTAAGATGATGTGTTATTTGTTTTATTTTATAGTTACTAAGCTACAATTTCTTGTTTAATTCACTTTTGCTACTTTTCTCACACATCAACGTCAAGTTACTATTTTGCTCTTTTTTTTTATAATTATTTCTATTTAATTTTTTTATTTTCATATTTTAATTAGCTGATTTTAATGGACCTAGAAAAAAATAATACTACAGTATTATAGTCACCGATGCAATGTCATTAATAGACTGCTGGGCTTTGAATTTATGTTCATTTTTTATATTGTTTTGTTTTCTCTTGAACAAATATGAGTCTCACTAGTTCCATTTACCTCTAAGAACACAATGTAAAAATCTATATAATTGACAAAAGCCATTAAAGTAGAAAAGAACATCTTCAATATTCCCCGCAGAAAACACTGAAGCACAACCTTATGGCAGTAGCTTTAGTTTATACTGAGCATGCCAATCACAAAACTCTGTAACCTATGCTAAAGCTTGCTTAAATACTAGGAGCTGACAGGCATTTAGAGGCAGCGTAGCACGCTCGGAATAATGGTAAAACAGCAGTTGATGATATACTACCTTATACCAACGCTACATGAATTTTAGTACTCAGTACTACTATGTAGTTTTATGTTAACCCATTATCTACCAATGTCCTTTTTTTGGGACGCCTAATCTTTAGCTTCTAGCAACTAAGATTTTATAATTTTTATAATTAGGTCCAATTTTTTGTGTTGTGTTTGTAAAATGAATGTTTACAAAATAGGAAATCATGCCATTGTCATTTTTAATTGAATATTGGGACACCCTTTTCCGAAAAATCCGTACTTGAAAAAATTTTGCAAATTATGTTTCTGATTCATTAGGACCCAAATCATTAAAAATCTGTCATTAAAAAATAAATAAATGAAAATTGCTAATTTGGCAAGTAATGGGTTAAAGAACATATCCAAGACTCATGTAGTATGGTTCTGTAATATTGTGCATTCATCATTCTCAGAAATATATATAAATTTGAGGGTTGAGCAAACAATAAAATCTAGCCCGACATACAGTAAAACTCAGGTTGACAGTACATAGAACTGCATTGAATAAAGTGTGGCAAATTTACTAATTCTGTAAAGACACCACACACAATAGATAGCAGCCAGTCAATCGATGGGTCAGCTGATGATTCATCCAGCAGCTATTTCAGCTGTTTCTCCCATTCACAGGATCACTCACTTGGCCAAGCGCACTTGTGTTCTCTATGAGAGCTACTGCCAGACATGTCTGTTAATGACTTACCTCGGGGACTATAAAAGAATCGGCAGTCTGGAATGAGACATGCTGGATCCTTACCTCCTCAGACAATCCATTATCCTGAGCACCTATACATATTAGGCTGTCGGCTAAACCTGATGTTATCGGCATGTTTCGACAACATTAGTCTAAAGTGTGTTGGGGATTTGGACTAGACACTCTGAGTTGCACAACATTTGTCAAATTGGCTCATGCTGAATGACTTTTTTTGTGTAACTTTAGACCATCTCTTCGTTGGCTTTCTTTCAGACCAATTTTTTTGTGCCAAACTTTTTGTTACAAAGGCACCCCCTAAATCATAACCCCTTTTCAGCTAAATCACACCCCTCACCATAAAGCCAGAATGTTTGAGTCAGCCACTAGAAGAGTTTTAAATACCTAAGGACGGGTCGTAAACTAGGTGTGTATTATCATATCCAACATGTATGCCATGTCCACAGAATATGCTATAAAAGTTGGATAGATGCAGGACCCACGTATGTGACCTGTACTTATCCTCAAGTCTCTCCACGAATACAGAGATGGCCACGCACATGGTGTTGTCTCTACTTACTTCTTTGAGACTCTTCAAAACTGTCAAGTGCACCTGCTATAAGACGATAAAATATAGGAAACAATACAAACAAGTGTATTTTGGAATATGTATACATTTCTTACCATTTATACAGTTGCTCCCGTCATATGCAGTTCTGGAGCAGTCACATTTGTAACCCTTGTATAGTTCGTTACATGTGCCACCATTCCTGCAGAGGTTTTTGAAGCTGGTACAGTGTCCTGAACAGCCAGGTTTTACACCTTGGGTGGCCTTTGCTCTCTCTTCCAAGTCTAATGGAATGCCATTTACCCTTAAAGCACGAATGCAACCCAGGAATCCTTTCTGATCTCCCGCAGCACCTTCATATACAAAAAAAAGATAACATTATTAATAATCTGTATTACAAAATTACTGTATAATTGCATCAAGATTGGTACCATATTTTGACACTTTGAATCCGTGTTCTCTACCATAACTACTCTACATATGCATTTCAATCTCCAAGAGTCATATTTTGTTTGAATGGGAGTTTTCTAGTCTTTCTATGACTCATAAATTGCAAGTGTTTTTTAGGCTGCATGTGGGTTATATGCTGGTAAATTTATATTAAGATAAAATGTACTTATTTCAATGTAGTTATATCAGCTTTTTTCCACAGTCAATCTGGGCTCCCAACGCCTTCATTTGCTTCATTAAATGGCAGCACTGGCCCATGCGAAGCCAGCACTGTCAGGGAAATGTGCATATTACTCCAAATATCAGATTCTTGAAAGAACACAGGTGTACTTCTTCATAGGGATATCTACCTGGAAATGTGCTTATTTCACAATGTAACTTGACAGACTCCCATTAAATATGACGTGTCAATGCCAACTGACAGCTATTTTACCAAACTCCTCTTTAAACAAGCCGCTCTAAAATTGTAAAGTGCTGCAGAATATGTTGGCGCTATAAAAATAAAAATTATTATTACGTGATTTGAACAAAAAATATGTAATGGCTAAACCCTTCTTACAGCAGCCATTCTTCTACAGAAACAAAGGATTGGGTATGTCAAAATCCAATCTTTTTTCCATAATCTGGAGGTTTTCTCACACATTAGAGTGTTGAGAATGATGGCTGAGGTTATGTGCATACTCAACTTAAAAAAAATAATATTTTTTTTAATTTTAACAGATTTAGTTGAAGAGTTATTTTCAAGTAGTCTCTTGACCAGCACACAATTCAGCAGTCTGTTTGCTTTCTTGTTGCTGGGGGTAGGGCAGGTGGGCACTTCTCTTTGAGTGACAGGTCTGGTTTGTTTCCTTCTGCTACTGTCATTGTCCTGGAATCTACACTATATTTACATAATATAACACAGGCCATTTGAACAAACACATGGCTCAGGAAAGTGAGAGCCATATTTAGGAGAACTGCTCTGAAAACCTTCTATAGTGGTATCTGGGGATTGTGATTATGTAGGACTGATAATGGCAGTTGTGTCAGGAGCTGAGAGGGTGGTGGAGAGAGTTGAGCAGATAACTGTTGTATACAGCTCTGGCAAAAATTAAGAGACCACTGCAAAATGTCCAGTTTGTCTGATTTTTCTCTTTATATGTTGTGGTGTAGTGACCCCTGTGGCAGCTAGGGGGCGCTGTGTGTGCTCCTTGGGATATGCATGGAGGCATATCTGTTGTGATAATGGTGGTAAAACAGTGACTGGCAGTGTTGTGAATGGCCGATATGTGTCGCGGAGGGAGTCTGCGTGGTAAGTCTGATGCAATGTTGTTGTTCTGGGACCTGTAGTCCCTCAAGAGTGTGTATATCTATGGTGTAGTTGTAAGGGAGACTTACTAGGCTAGTGGTGTGAGTTGGTGTGAGTTGGGTGGGGCAAACTAGCCACACATCCACACTCCCACCTGTGGGAGTGGTTAGTACTATATAATGTGACTGAGGGCTGGTCACATGGGCTCTGAGTGTGGATCTGAATGGTCTGTGCTGGAAGGTCCTGGACCTCGCACAGACCAGACTGTGGAACGGATGGAGATCCGTGTTGTACTGACCGGGGTTAGAGAAAAGGAAAGACAGAGTGTGAATGTCTGCAGGATGCCTCCAAGGAAGAGAGGTATCCGAGAACCTGTGCGGCACCCATAGGTAACGGGAAGGAACCGTGTTGTACTGACCTGGGTCAGAGTGAAAGAAGAAGAGAGACATTGTGTCTGGGGCACCTCTGAGGCCAAGGGGTGTCCAGGAACCCATGAAGATTGCCAACGGGTAACGGTCTGAAAACCGTGTGTAATGCTGACCCGCGTCAGATACGAACTGTGGTAAAGTTGAATATGTCCAGATACTGTTCAAGCTGTTACTAAGTCCTGTGGATGTGGTTTTTGTTGTGCGAAATAAACCTAAGAGACTGTGTTTTTGATAGAAAACCGTGCTCGAGTGCGTTATTCTCATGCCAAGCGAGTGTCCCCCAAGACATGTAGTAGGCGCTATGCTACAATGTATATTTTTGATTAAAATGTAAATTGTTCATTTATTCTGTAAACTTCTGACATGTCCCCGAATTTCCAAGCAATACATTTTTTATTTTTTTTCTGAAAAAGAGAAATGGTCAAAATAAAAAAAACAGTGCTTTCAAACCTCAAATAATGCAAAGAAAACAAGTTCATAATCATTTAGAGATGGGGCGTGGGGACAGGAGCGGACGTGCTTCTGCATAGCTCCTGGTAATCAACTATTTTCAGCTACTTCAGCTTACTTATTTGGGGTATATTTGGTCCTAAAACCTGTAAGAACATGCCTGGAATGGGAAATAATAAGATAAAAGATGTCACATCAAAAAAATTTCCTTTGCCGAGACGGGGAGGTACCGGAGGGAAGCCTAATGGAGGCCTGCGTTCCCCTGAGGTAAAAGTGACTGGACATTTACCTTATAAATTGGATCACTGCCAAAACCCAAAGGTATCAAAGCCTTATAGATCTAAGAAGACCGGCTCCGATATCAGCTGATAGTGACCCGGGGGGAAGGTGGGTGAGCGCGACGGAAACTGAGACTGTGACGCTGCAGATGGGGAAAAAACGATGCTGCTGCAAAGTTTCCTGACTTTCCCGAGGCTCCGGTGCCGGCTGACAGAGATTTGAGGAGGCGACGGCAGACTGTGGTGGTTCCCGGAACTCTGCCAGTCGGCACAGACCTGAGGAGATGCAGGGGAGCAGCGAGAATTCCTGGTAATGTGACGCATCAGAGGAGAGAGAGGGATGAATCGCCCTCTTCAGCACTACACAGACTCTGCCGGTTCTCCTCTGCTTACCATGACTCAAGAGGAAGCCTCAGACATGACGAAGGTAATAGAAGGTGAGAGAGGAGGGAGTCTAACAATGCTGATAAAGGGGGAAGGGAGTGCTGCAAAGCAGGGAAGCCTGTCAAAGGAGTTCTATTCTGACAGGATAATGAGAGAATCCTCAGAGGCTCATCATATACAGCAGGTCCCAGAGGGGAAGGTTATCTTGTTTACACAAAATGAAGGAAAACAGAGAAAGGTTCTCAGGAATGACACTTCTCGCCAACCATCTGATAAGATAAGCAGAATACCAATACTTAAATCCAAAATTCCTCATCAACCACCTAATATATTGAGCTATAACACTACTAAAGGACACATGACTAAATTACAGTTAAACGTAATTTCCTAATGGGAATGATGTAAGTTTGCAACTTGGTTATTTACCAGGAGAAGATACCCTTTCTAATTCCATACATATTACCAGAGACTACAATTTGGAGAAAATTAAAGGGATGTTTCCCAATGTAACTTCCTGTTCTCCTGAATATGCTAAAGAAACAATAAATACCTTGTCCAAAGACGAATATATTTTATCTCATAAAGATTTAAAAAATAATTTGGATCAATCAAATGGGTTCCTCAACTTATTGGGACATTTAGAGAGAATTCACCCTGAGGAATTTTTTGAAGAGATGGATTATTTTGGTTATATAGGTGGTTATTCATCCGACGACATGGATCCCGATGATATCTCATCCTTATATTCATATTCATTTCCTTCCTCAGAAGATTCAAAAAGTTGTGAAAATTCCGAAACCATAGAATTTCCACAAAAAAATGATTCTGGAAAATTGGTACAAAGAGAACTAGAAGGGCAATGCGCTTCTCATAATTCATTAATAGACAATATATGAGCCACTGAGGATCATCCATCAGAAAATTTTATGATCAACATGTGCAAGGCCCTTTTATTATCGGTGAATATTCTAAGAAAAGATTTTATTAAAGATGACAACTCAAAAATATCTTCTGAAAGCAAAACAGAATTTGTTGATTCTACGCATTTGAATATAGCTAAGGCATCCGAGACTTTCATCAAGAAACTTTTTAACCCCTTAAGCCCCGAGGGTGGTTTGCACGTTAATGACCGGGACAATTTTTACAATTCTGACCACTGTCCCTTTATGAGGTTATAACTCTGGAACGCTTCAACAGATCTTAGCGATTCTGACATTGTTTTCTTGTGACATATTGTACTTCATGATAGTGGTAAAATTTCTTCGATATAACTTGCGTTTATTTGTGAAAAAAACTGAAATTTGACGAAAATTTTTAAAATTTTGCAATTTTCCAACTTGGAATTTTTATGCCCTTAAATCACAGAGATATGTCACGCAAAATACTTAATAAGTAACATTTCCCACATGTCTACTTTACATCAGCACAATTTTGAAACCCCGATTTTTTTTTGTTAGGGAGTTATAAGGGTTAAAAGTTGACCAGAAATTTCTCATTTTTACAACACCATTTTTTTTTAGGGACCACATCTCATTTGAAGTCATTTTGAGGGGTCTATATGATAGAAGATACCCAAGTGTGTCACCATTCTAAAAACTGCACCCCTCAAGGTGCTCAAAACCACATTCAAGAAGTTAATTAACCCTTCAGGTGTTTCACAGGAATTTTTGGAATGTTTAAATAAAAATGAACGTTTAACTTTTTTTTCACACAAAATTTATTTCAGCTCCAATTTGTTTTATTTTACCAAGGGTAACAGAAGAAAATGGACCCCAAAAGTTGTTGTAAAATTTGTCCTGAGTACGCTGATACCCCATATGTGGGTGTAAACCACTGTTTGGGCACATAGCAGAGCTCGGAAGGGAAGGAGCGCCGTTTGACTTTTCAATGCAAAATTGACTGGAATTGAGATGGGACACCATGTCGCGTTTGGAGAGCCCCTGATGTGCCTAAACATTAAAACCCCCTACAAGTGACACCATTTTGGAAAGTAGACCTCCCAAGGAACTTGTCTAGATGTGTTGTGAGAACTGTGTTTCACTACAGTTTATAACGCAGAGCCGTGAAAATAAAAATTCTTTTTTTTTTTCACAAAAATGATTTTTTTGCCCCCAGGTTTGTATTTTCACAAGGGTAACAGGATAAATTGGACCCCAAAAGTTGTTGTCCAATTGTCCTGAGTAAATTGGACCCCAAAGATTGTTGTCCAATTTGTCCTGAGTACGCTGATACCCCATATGTGGGGGGGAACCACTGTTTAAGCGCATGGCAGAGCTGGGAAGGGAAGGAGCGCCATTTGGAATGCAGACTTAGATGGATTGGTCTGCAGGCGTCACGTTGCATTTGCAGAGTCCCTGATGTACCCAAACAGTAGAAACCCCCCACAACTGACCCCATATTGGAAACTAGACCTCCCAAGGAACTTATCTAGATGTGTTGTGAGAACTTTGAACCCCCAAGTGTTTCACTACAGTTTATAATGCAGAGCCGTGAAAATAAAAATTCTTTTTTTTTTCACAAAAATGATTTTTAGCCCCCAGGTTTGTATTTTCACAAGGGTAACAGGATAAATTGGACCCCAAAAGTTGTTGTCCAATTTGTCCTGAGTATGCTGATACCCCATATGTGGGGGGAACCCCTGTTTGGGCGCACGGGAGAGCTCGGAAGGGAAGGAGCACTGTTTTACTTTTTCAACGCAGAATTGGCTGGAATTGAGATCGGACGCCATGTCCCGTTTGGAGACCCCCTTATGTGCCTGAACAGTGGAAACCCCCCAATTCTACCTGAAACCCTAATCCAAACACACCCTTAACCCTAATCCCAACGGTAACCCTAACCACACCCCTAACCCTGACACACCCCTAACTCTAATCCCAACCCTAATCCCAACTGTAAATGTAATCCAAACCCTAACTTTAGCCCCAACCCTAATCCTAACTTTAGCCCCAACCCTAACTTTAGCCCCAACCCTAACCCAAACTTTAGCCCCAACCCTAACCCTAACTTTAGCTCCAACCCTAGCCCCAACCCTAACCCTAGCCCTAAACCTAGTCCTAACCCTAGCCCTAACCCTAACCCTAACCCTAACCCTAGCCCTAACCCTAGCCCTAACCCTAGCCCTAATCCTAATGGGAAAATGGAAATAAATACATTTTTTTAATTTCATTATTTTTACCTAACTAAGGGGGTGATGAAGGGGGGTTTGATTTACTTTTATAGCATTTTTTATAGCAGATTTTTATGATTTGCAGCTGTCACACTCTAAAAGACGCTTTTTATAGCAAAAAAGTTTTTGCGTCTCCACATTTTGAGACCTATAATTTTTCCAGATTTTGGTCCACAGAGTCATGTGAGGTCTTGTTTTTTGCGGGACGAGTTGACGTTTTTATTGGTAACATTTTTGGACACGTGACAGTTTTTGATCGCTTTTTATTCCAATTTTTGTGAGGCAGAATGACCAAAAACCAGCTATTCATGAATTTCTTTTGGGGGAGGCTGTTATGGACTGGTAATTTAGGAGCGACATGCGACTAGCTCTGAGCAGGTGGTAACTATACAGACCGCAGTTCCTGATCTTAACACAACACTAGCAGTAGCCGTGGGATGTTCCTGTCACTCCCTGGACACCTCGTCACAGCCGGAGAACTAGCTACCCCTAAAGGTAGAAACAGGAAAGCTATCTTGCCTCAGAGAAAATCCCCAAAGGATAGGATAGCCCCCCACAAATATTGACTGTGAGAGGAGAAGGAAATGACATACGTAGTATGAAGCAAGATTTAGCAAAGGAGGCCACTTCTAGCTATATACATAGTAAGGATAGAACACTGTGCGGTCAGTAATAAAAACTAGAAAAAGTCCACCGCAGAGATATGCAAAAATCCCCACACCTGACTAAAGGTGTGGAGGGCAAAATCTGCAGCCCAGAGCTTCCAGCTTAGCTAAATAGATCCATACTGATAAGCTGGACAAATGAGCAAAACATAGAATGTGCTGAACAATAAAGTCCACAACAAATGGACTGCAAAAGGACAAGCAAGGACTTATCTTTGCTGAACTGGACAGAGTGTCAGGGAAATCCAAAAGAGCAGTGGCTCCAAGCAGGAACAATTGGCAACTGGCATTGATTGAGGGCTAAGGCCAGACTAAAATAGCCGAGCCAGAAAGACGATCAGTGGAAGCAGCTGCTAATGCTAAATCCAAGAAGCAGCTATACCACTCAAAACCACAGGAGGGAGCCCAAGAGCAGAATTCACAAAAGTGCTACTTACAACCACCGGAGGGAGCCCAAGAGCGGAATTCACAACAGGAGGCGTTTATACCGTTCCGCGTTTGGTAAAATTGATAAAGCAGTTTTATTTTTCGGGTCAGTACGATTACAGAGTTATCTCATTTATATCATTTTCTTATGTTTTGTTGCTTTTATACGATAAAGGCTATTTTATAGAAAAAATAATTATTTTGGCATTGCTTTATTCTGAGGACTATAACTTTTTTTTTTTTTGCTTATGATGCTGTATAGTGGCTCGTTTTTTGCGGGACAAGATGATGTTTTCAGCGGTGCCATGGTTATTTATATCCGTCTTTTTGATCGCGTGTTATTCCACTTTTTGTTCGGCAGTATGATAATAAAGCGTTGTTTTTTGCCTCGTTTTTTTTTTCTTACGGTGTTCACTGAAGGGGTTAACTGGTGGGACAGTTTTATAGGTTGGGTCGTTACGGACGCGGCGATACTAAATATGTGTACTTTTATTGTTTTTTTATTTAGATAAAGAAATGTATTTATGGGAATAATATATATATATTTTTTTCTTTATTTAGGATTTTTTTTTTTTTTTTTTACACATGTGGAATTTTTTTTTTAACTCTTTACTTTGTCCCGGGGGGGACATCACAGATCGCTGATCTGACAGTTTGCACAGCACTCTGTCAGATCAGCGATCTGACTTACAGCGCTGCAGGCTTACCAGCGCCTGCCCTGGACCCGGAAGTAGTCCCTGCAGGACCCGGATGCAGCCCCATGGCCATTTTGGATCCGGGGCCTTTCAGGGATTGGAGGTAAGAAACGCTTGGAGCAACGTTGCTCCGGGGGTCTCAGGGAAGCCTGCATGGAGCCCCCTCCCTGCGCGATGCTTCACTATACCGCCGGAACACTGCGATCATGTTTGATCGCAGTGTGCCGGGGGTTAATGTGCCGGGGGCAGTCCGTGACCGCTCCTGGCACATAGTGCCGGATGTCAGCTGCGATAGTGAGCTGACACCCGGCCGCAATCGGCCACGCTCCCCCCGTGAGCGCGGCCGATTGCATATGACGTACTATCCCGTCGGTGGGAATTAAGGCCCACCCCACCTCGACGGGATAGTACGTCATATGGGATTAAGGGGTTAAAGATACTTTTTCGCACATAGCTGATGCTACACTCTCAAATATTAAAGGGGCACTTAACAGATCTTCCAATGTCACAGAAAGAATTAATTCTTCATACAAAACTTACAAGACTTCACACACTAAAGGAATAGAGGATCTCCCTACAATCTCAGATTCATTGGAAAACACCCAGAAAGATATTACTTCCTTCAGAAACAGTCTAGCTAATTTGAAAGACTTCAAAAGGAAAAACAATGTGAAGATCAGAGGGATTCGGTCCAAATTATATATATTTCTTCGCTAATTTCTCATCTAATTCCTAACGCCAAAGGGGAAAACTTAGTTGAAAAGGCCTTTTCGAGTAGGCAGGCCATCTGCTCTTCCATCTGATGTTGCTACAGATGTTATTGTCTCATTTTACCCCAACTGGGTAAGAAACACACTACTGGGTATATCAAAAGAGACAAGATTCCTCTCTTCTCCGTATAGTCATTTAAACTTTTTTAAAGACCTATCTAAAGAAACTCTGCAAAAGCGGAAATTATTTCAATCCACTACACGTGAGCTTCTAAAAGCCAGAATACCCTATAATTGGACTCAATTCTCTAAGCTACAAATCAAATTCGCATCTAAACTGATTACTATTTCTTCTCCAATGGAAGGAGTTGACTTCCTGAAATGTGCCGGCATAGTTTCCTCCGTGGGCTCTCCTGGTCTCCTTTCTATGTCCAAATCAAACCTATGTCCCGAGTGAAAAGGTACTACAATCAACATTTATTGAAGTCGGCAACTTTATTATTCAAGTTCCTAGAAAAGCTGTTTTCCATTTATTCCTCAATTGTGGCTTGTAAATGAAACTTAGTTTGCCCCCACAATGTCCTAGGATCACCTTTAGGTGATTCCAGACAGGACAGGCCCTTATACATCATAAAACATACTTTTTATTGAGAAGCGACAGTTATATTAGGTTTGATACTGAGCTACGTTTAATCTTTTTGAATAAGCTACAGTCGTTTTCTGTTTGTGTAAGCTACAGTATATATATGTATGCCTGTCTTTCCTTTTCCTTTCTCCCTTTTTCCCTTTCCCTTTACCCTTCACCTTTATTAAATTTATAAAATCAATAAAATTTGTTGGAAAAATAATCATTTAGAGACATCAATACTAATGTTTTAACTTAGGAAGAGTTCAGAAATCAATACTTTGTGGAATAACCATGATTTTTAATCAAAGCTTTAATGCGTCTTGGCATGCTTTCCACCAGTCTTCCACACTGCTTCTGGTGCAAAAATGTAAGCAGTTCTTCTTTGTTTGATTTGTGACTATCCATCATCCTCTTGATTACATTCCAGAGGTTTTCAATGGGGTTCAGGTCTGGAGATTGGGCTGCCCATGACAAGTCTCTTAATTTTTGCCAGAGCTGTATAATTCAATGGGCTAGCAGGACCTGACTGGGATCTTAGGAGTTAACTCTTCAGCCTGGAAGGTAACTACAGTGCACACTGGACCAGGTACTGGTTACCAAGCTTCATGGAAGCAATCTGCACACTATGTAAGGTAAAAACTCTCATTGCAGGAGAATGACATAATAGAGAAGAAACAAACCAACTGTAAACTTGCCTATTTTTATTGTTTGAATAAAGCAATTAAGCAATTTTTGAATACCCCTTTAAGGATTTTTAGCTTTGGTTTCAATGATTTATAGTTGATTTACAGGTTTAAAGGTAAACAAGACCAACCACTGAAATACTTGTTGGTGTAATTTTTTTTTAAAGTAGAATGGAGGAAATTTTAAGTAAAGCAGTCTACCTGTCATGTTATGGGTCATTCACGAACATTTCATAGTATTAAATGTTTTAAAAAACTTTAAATAGTCAATAGAATGTCACAATGAATATAGTATACCTAGTAACATAACGCAACACAAAGCCTTAAGAAATTATATTATGGAATATTAAATATTGAACTGAATGTGCTTCGTTGTGAACAGATCTATTATGTTTATTTAGAAGAAAGGACAAGACTTGAGGCCTTCACTTCTCCAGAACTTCTACTTTATTACACTGACTTCTCAAATAAATACCTTCTTATGAACTTTAGGTTTCAATTACAGGAATCAATCTTATTCCCTAAGTATGGTACCAGATGTAATGGAATGAATTCCTCATCGTGGCCCGTTCAGTAACTCAGCACGTCAGTAATGGATTCTTATATGACAGGACATTAGAGAATTTACATAATTTTCCTGTTTCTTTTGAGGTGAACATTCAAGCAAAGAAATGAATATTGTGATTTTTCTTGTCTTGCAGATGAATATTCAAAGTGGCAATGAAAAAAAAAGATATTTCTAAAACTCGTTCATCCATTCTAGAACTACTTGTACAGTACATTGGGTCTGTTGACCTGGTATCTGTGGCAGCAAGGACATTCTTTTAATTTTAATACAAAAGCTGACTGTGAGCAGTGGGGGCCTGCAGAATTATCCTAAGGGTACTGTAAAGTTTTCCGACCTTGACACCAACTCACAGGCTACAATAATATGTAGCTGTGCTCTCCCGTAAGTTATTTAAACTAGGTTTCAATTGAACTCTGAAAGTTGTAATATATGGGTAAGGGAGATATAGTAGACAGATATATAGGTTAAATGTGGTTTAATATAAAATTATTAAAGGCATGATAAAAACAGAACAAAAACTCAAATATTTCTCACTGACAACTTCTGAAAGAAACATAAGTTGATCTTTTCTGGATTGAATTTATCTTAAAGAGAATCTGTCACTTCATTTTTCGTATATAATCTGAGGCCACAGCTATTAGGGGCTTGTCTACAGCATTCTGTAATGCTGTAAATAAGCCCCCGATGTAACCTGAAAGATAAGAAAAACAAGTTAGATTATACTCACCCGAGGGCAGTCTGGGTCCGATGGGTGTCACAGGTCTGGGTCCGATGGGTGTCACAGGTCTGGGTCCGGTGCCTCCTATCTTCATGCAATGACGTCCTCTTCCTTGCTTCTGTCTCGGCTCCTGTGCAGGTATAATTCTCTGCCCTCTTTAGGGCAGATCGAAGTACTTCTGTGCGCATGCCCTGGGAAAGCTCAGAGAGGCCCAGCACCTGGGCACTGCAGTACTTTACTCTGCCCTCAACAGGGAAAATCATTACGCCCATGCAGGAGCCGCGACAAAAGCAAGGAAGAGGATGACATCGTATGAAGATGGGAGGCGCCGGACCCAGACCTGCGATGCCCATCGGACCCAGATCGCACCGGACCGCCCCTGGGTGAGTATAATCTTACTTGTTTTTCTTATCCTTCAGGTTACATCGGGGGCTTATTTACAGCATTACAGAATGCTGTAGATAAGCCCCTAATGGCGGTGGCCGCAGCTTATATGCAAAAAATGAGGTGAAAGATTCCCTTTAAAAAAGCACTCCCAGCAAAGTTTTTATACTCTTAATATATGGTAGTCATCATGTTATATAGCACCGCGTATCTACAATTGCTCATTTTGCCTTTCTATCCAGTTAATTCTTATCTTTTCCCTTAGGTCTATGACATCACATGATTAAAAACTGACTAGCTGAATCCTTCTAAGGTCTATGTAGGAACAGGAGGTAAATTTTCCCTGTGTGAGTCATGAATCACTGCAAAAGTCCCTGGCCGGGGGGAGGAGGGAGGAACTGGGTCAGGAGTTGAGGAGGGGAATGATTTCTGCAGGAAATAGAGACTTCCTTTTTCTCCATAGAGCAGAGATAAAAGAAGAATTAGCTGGGTAGAAAGACAAAATGAGCAATTGTAAGTACACAGTGCTGTATAATATGACTGCAATTTATATGGAGGATAAATACTTTGATGTTAGTGCTTCTTTCAGCTTGGGACAGTCTGAGGGGTGAAGTTATTTTGCTCCATATTCCCTCCGACCAGAATAGCGGAGGACAGTTTCTACAGTAGCAATCTGCTTTCTAATTGTATGTGCTCACATCTTTTTAGGCAGGTGATCCCTCCAAGTATATAAAGCAGAAGATGCTTCAGCTTTTTTCCTGAATGCCTTTTTTTTTTTTTTTTACCAATTTTGTCTTTCTTTTGTCATTTCCTGAGTGTTCTTTTGACTGTTCCTGTTTTTTATCAGCATTTTGTTACTACTCTGTTTTAGAGTGTCCCGGGATCAGAGGCTCCTTCCCTGTCCCTAATGTTAGGGGCACCCTAGCTCGCCCTGTTCCCCAGATTACTTTTGATGGTGAAGAATTCGGGGTCACGTAACTTGCCTTAGCTCCTGAATCTGCCCTCAGTCTGTACCCTTCCCCCACCCAGGAAAGAGGGGAGTAGGAGTGTACCATAATACACCAACCAGACTAACAAAGTAATACGAACTGGGATAATGAAAAATACTAAACATACAAATATACTCACAGATATAACAGAGGAATTCACCAAGGAGTGGAGGATGGGGTTAAACCAAAGTAGGAGAAGAAAGGAAATGATCACACACTCAAAACCTAGCAACAGTCACAGATAAATCCATCAACCGCCCACTCCAATAACCACCACCAACAACCTCCAGCCATACAGCATAACCTAGCTTTGACAATGAGTGCTTGCTAGGACACAGATTAAATAGGAGATGGGAGTGGCTAACAGTGCACAGCTGAGAGCCAGCATGCTCCAGGAGCTCTCAACTGAACAGATTAACCCCTGCACTGCTAAAAAGAAATTTACACCATTTAATAAGAAGGTGAAGTGCTTCTAATCAGTGCAGAAGTAAGATAAATCAGATGCTGTGGTCTTCTGGCTCCTCTCTGTTTCGGTAAACTGTGACACATTTTTTCTTCATTTTTATGGCACGTTTTTTTTTTACTGGTGTTATTCTGTCATTTTCAATCTTCATTCAAGAATGAAAAAACTGCTAGCAGTTTTCAAGCTAAAATGCTGGCAAAGACGCTAAAAAAGACACCCGGTCCTCTTCCAGGTGTCTTTTGAGCCTTCTATTATAAAGTATACAGCGTCCTCCTTGTCTTCCTTGATTGAGGTACACTCCTCTAGGGTCTCCCCCAGGCTGATCCAACCTTTGATTTGTAACCATTTTCTTCTTCGTTCTTCTGAGGTGTTCTCTGCACTCGCACTTTTATTGCTTGGCTTTTGCCTATCATTTTGGGTCATCTTTTTTATGTGTTTATTCTCTGCTTTCTCTGTAGGATTATTCCGCAATATTGCTGCCATGTTTTGGCATACAGTGGGGGCAAAAAAGTATTTAGTCAGTCAGCAATAGTGCAAGTTCCACCACTTAAAAAGATGAGAGGCGTCTGTAATTTACATCATAGGTAGACCTCAACTATGGGAGACAAACTGAGAAAAAAAAATCCAGAAAATCACATTGTCTGTTTTTTTTATCATTTTATTTGCATATTATGGTGGAAAATAAGTATTTGGTCAGAAACAAACAATAAAGATTTCTGGCTCTCACAGACCTGTAACTTCTTCTTTAAGAGTCTCCTCTTTCCTCCACTCATTACCTGTAGTAATGGCACCTGTTTAAACTTGTTATCAGTATAAAAAGACACCTGTGCACACCCTCAAACAGTCTGACTCCAAACTCCACTATGGTGAAGACCAAAGAGCTGTCAAAGGACACCAGAAACAAAATTGTAGCCCTGCACCAGGCTGGGAAGACTGAATCTGCAATAGCCAACCAGCTTGGAGTGAAGGAATCAACAGTGGGAGCAATAATTAGAAAATGGAAGACATACAAGACCACTGATAATCTCCCTCGATCTGGGGCTCCACGCAAAATCCCACCCCGTGGGGTCAGAATGATCACAAGAACGGTGAGCAAAAATCCCAGAACCACGTGGGGGGACCTAGTGAATGAACTGCAGAGAGCTGGGACCAATGTAACAAGGCCTACCATAAGTAACACACTACGCCACCATGGACTCAGATCCTGCAGTGCCAGACGTGTCCCACTGCTTAAGCCAGTACATGTCCGGGCCCGTCTGAAGTTTGCTAGAGAGCATTTGGATGATCCAGAGGAGTTTTGGGAGAATGTCCTATGGTCTGATGAAACCAAACTGGAACTGTTTGGTAGAAACACAACTTGTCGTGTTTGGAGGAAAAAGAATACTGAGTTGCATCCATCAAACACCATACCTACTGTAAAGCATGGTGGTGGAAACATCATGCTTTGGGGCTGTTTCTCTGCAAAGGGGCCAGGACAACTGATCCGGGTACATGAAAGAATGAATGGGGCCATGTATCGTGAGATTTTGAGTGCAAACCTCCTTCCATTAGCAAGGGCATTGAAGATGAAACGTGGCTGGGTCTTTCAACATGACAATGATCCAAAGCACACCGCCAGGGCAACGAAGGAGTGGCTTCGTAAGAAGCATTTCAAGGTCCTGGAGTGGCCTAGCCAGTCTCCAGATCTCAACCCTATAGAAAACCTTTGGAGGGAGTTGAAAGTCCGTGTTGCCAAGCGAAAAGCCAAAAACATCACTGCTCTAGAGGAGATCTGCATGGAGGAATGGGCCAACATACCAACAACGGTGTGTGGCAACCTTGTGAAGACTTACAGAAAATGTTTGACCTCTGTCATTGCCAACAAAGGATGTATTACAAAGTATTGAGATGAAATTTTGTTTCTGACCAAATACTTATTTTCCACCAGAATATGCAAATAAAATGATAAAAAAACAGACAATGTGATTTTCTGGATTTTTTTTTCTCAGTTTGTCTCCCATAGTTGAGGTCTACCTATGATGTAAATTACAGACGCCTCTCATCTTTTTAAGTGGTGGAACTTGCACTATTGCTGACTGACTAAATACTTTTTTGCCCCACTGTAAGTATGCACAGTTGGAGTTATATAGACGTATACTTAATTATGTTATTTCACTTGTATGTCTCTTTATCTTATATGTGTGGGGGTCCTTTGTTTTACATTCTTGTTTTTATCTATTTTTTAATGTTATTGTTTTGATTATATTAATAAAGATTATTATTATAGTGATTTGGATCTTCTGCTTCCATTGTTTATCGGATTTATACAGTTCTCAAATTCAGTCAGGAATAAAACACAAGGGGGTGAATTAGATTTCTGAAATCTCATAGCTTTTGCTGGTATTGCAAAAAGCAGCTTTTAATTTGCAAAAGAAGCAGCAAAAAACATTGCATGTGAACATAGCTATAATGAACAAGAACAGAGTTGTGAGCTTATCTTCTTGCAGCAGTGATCATGTTCTATAATATTAATAGGCAATAGTTTAATTTCACTGGTAAAAGCTAAGTATAAGTATTTAAAAATGTAAAACAATTAAAATCTTTTGCTTATCATTTATTAAAAAATGAAATTGTACTGCTTGTGTTGCCACCAAAAGGGAATAGTTAATTTGCAACCGTCATTAAGGCTCTTCTGCATTTTAATTTAGGTATCTATTACATAAGAAGTCCAGATGTTACTATCCGTGACTGGCAAGGATAGGACACATAAGGGTGAAATAGATGCAAAACTACCTCTATATTTTTGGTGCCAGTTCCTGCATTAATTTGGTACTTCATCTAATCTCTTCCCTGCTGCAAACAGTTTATTACCAGCCTAAAAATGTACATTTGCTTCAATTATGAGCTCTCAACACAGAGGCGCCTTGATAATATTGCTATGATATTTTAATAACGTTATCTGAACCTGGGTAGCATATGGCCAGTTTACGATGCCTTATAACCCTGCCCTGCCATGGGAAAATACTATGGTGGTCTTGAACAATGAGGTGGAAACTCTGGAAATGTTATATTATTTTCTAGAATTTATTTTAAGTTTACATGCAAAAAGTCTTTAAAAATGAAAAATAAACCCCACATGAATCGAACACAAATATCACACACAAATGTAAGAGTCATGATAGAAGGAGGACAATGCAAAGAACCAAGGGTCTGGACCATACTTCTAGGCTGGTTGGATGACAACGTATATATTGGTATTGGATTGATGTTGTTTGGTTAGTAATACAACTTAACCCCTTCACACCGCAGCCTTTTTTCATTTTTACACTTCTGCTTTTTGCTCCCCTTCTTCCCAGAGCCATAACTTTTTATTTTTCATCAATATGGCCATGTGAGGGCTTGCTTTTTGCAGGATGAATTGTACTTTTGAATGACACCATTTGAATGACACTAGATCATGTACTTGAAAATGGGAACAAAATTCCACGTGCGGTGAAATTTTTTAAAAAGTGCAATTCCACAATGTTTTTGTGGATTTTTTTTACCATGTTCACAAAATGCTAAAACTGACCTTCCATTATGATTCACCAGGTCATTAAGAGTTCGAAGATACCAAACATGTATAGGTTATTTTTTATTTAAATGGTGAAAAAAATCCAAAGTTTGTTAAAAAAAAAAAAAATTCCCTCATTTTGCAAGACCTATAGCGTTTCCTTTTTTTTGTGATCTGGGGCCAGGCAAGAGCTTATTTTTTGTGTGCCAAGCTGACATTTTTAATTATACTATTTTGGTGCGGATAAGATCTTTTGGTCACCTGTTATTGCATTGTAATGCAATGTTGCAGCGACCCCAAAAAACGTAATTCTGGGATTTTTACATTTTTTTTGCTACGCTGGTAACTGATCAGATTAATTCTTTTTATATATTGATAGATCAGATGAATCTGGATGTTGCAATACTAAATATGTGTCTTTTTTATTGTTTTATTTTGAATGGGGCAAATTGGCGGGTGATTTAAACTTTTATTTATTTTTTTAAATAGTTTTTTTAAAACTTTTTTTTACTTTTTGCATGCTTCAATAGTTTCCATGGGAGACTAGCAGCTGCAGTTGTCCGATCGCCTCAGCTACACACAGGCAATGATCAGATCGCCTGTGTGTAGCAGAAATGCTCATTTGCTATGAGTGCCGACCGGTGTGCGGTGCTCATAGCAATCCGGCAATGACAACCACAGGGGTCTCCTGTGACATGGACACCGAAGGGCAAGATTAGTGAGGCGCTTCTGACGCGATCATATTAAATGCCGCTTGTGCAGAAACGGGGTCAGTGGGTGCTCTCGTCCGCTGGCCCGGCTGTCTTTAGCAAGACTGCATGGACCACGGCTCATACCACTGAACGCCCGCTCTATCTCCCAGTGGGCAATACACTACACAGACAACACAGGGTTAAGGTAAAACAGTGTGGCAATACTTTATTGAACCACAGCACACAATAGCAAACAGAACACTCCCACCAATTACCCCAAGATGGTGCACATTACAGGGCCTCACCCTTCTGCTGACTCGTCGAGATAATGGTAGATGTTATGTCAGAGCTCCCAGGGTCACTACTCCATCTGTGGATGAACGCACAGAGAAGGAGCAACGACAAGCATAGGGAGATGACCAAAAACTGTCCACAGAGTCCACACAAGGTCCATAGCCAGTTGACACGAGAGTCACCACCTGGCTCATCTGACCATCTCCACGGAACCAGGCTACCAGCGGGTCCCAACCCCGGCTTTCTCCAAACAGACCCATGGTTCAGAGATGGTCACTGGATCAGATCTGTGTCCTTCCAACCAGAGCCAAAAACCCCTGGGTTGTTTCCTATAGAATCATAGATCAGTGTCCCTCGTGATCGCCATGATGAATTGGCTGCAGTCCTTTCTCTTGTCTGTTGGGTGGTTTGCAGAATGTCTGGCTGATAGCTCTGTGTTACTTCAGTCTCTCAGGATGTGATCTCTGAGTCTTTTTATACCCAAGGCATGTAAGCTATTTTTAGAATTACCCAGGGCCCTTCAGTCCAACATCAAGATAAGGTAAACAATGGTGATGGGATTAAGTAGCACTATTAGCATATAAGCACACATCAATAAACAAAGCTTAACACACCCAATGTACAGTCACTATTACAGACTTAGGGTACTGTCACACAGTGGCACTTTGGTCGCTACAACGGCACGATCCGTGACGTTCCAGCGATATAGTTATGATATCGCTGTGTCTGACACGCTACTGCGATCAGGGACCCCGCTGAGAATCGTACGTCGTAGCAGATCGTTTGAAACTTTATTTCGTCGTCAAGTGTCCCGCTGTGGCGGCATGATCGCAGCGTGTAACAAAGGTGTGCACGATATTCCCAATGTCCCGTATGACTTCTACATCGCAACTACGTCATGAAATTATCGCTCCAGCGCCGTGCATTGCAAAGTGTGACCGCAGTCTACGACGCTGGAGCGATAATCAAGCGACGCTGCAACGTCACGAATCGTGCCGTCGGAGCGATCAAAGTGCCACTGTGTCACAGTACCCTTACACAGTATGTTAGATAGTATATCAGTTGGCAAGTCTGTCTTCTTGACCCACCAGACATAAACACTTAAATTCACAAGCCAATATACAGATAAAAAGCCAGTTCTTTTTGTTTGCAAAAAAACATGGTTGTCTGGGAAATTAAGATACAATCTGGTATCTTCACACCGCTGTCACAGATTGATAGCCGCATTTAACGGGATAACAGCCGTGGGTGGATCATGATTCCACTCGCGGCTGTTAAGGGCACATGTCAGCTGTTCAAAACAGGGAGGGACATGACATGTGCCGTGCATGTACGGTACATTTCGTGAAAGGGTTAAAAAGCACAAAAATGGAAATAGCTCAAAGAGCTATTTATCACTTGAGATAATGGAGTAATACAGTATTCTCCAATACTATCAAAGTAAAAAAAATTGAAAATAAAAAATGTAATATACCGGCACTCAATAAATCTTTGTGGATAAGAATATTATTAATTTATTTAGATAAAATGCGATACAAAAAACATTGGAATAAAAGAAAATAAATATTCTTATAAACAAAGCACTAAAATATGTAATTACATTAACCGATGCAAATATGAAAATATATACAGTGGATGGATAAAAGGCTACACACCCTGTTAAAATGAGTTTATCGGTAGGCAATCTTTGTCCACTCTTCCTTGCAGTAGTGCCTCAAATATGTTAGATTGTGATTAGTGTTGAGCATTCCGATACCGCAAGTATCGGGTATCGGCCGATACTAGCGGTATCGGAATTCCGATACCGGGATTCCGATACTTGGCGCGTATCAGATACCGGAATCGGAAGTTCAATGATTCAAAATTCAGAAATTCAGCCAATGAGAAAGATTCCAAGTGTGGGCACATCCTGTTTAGCATGGAGGGCATGAAACTACTGGCAAGGCTGTGATTGGCTGCTGAAATGATGTCATGATGCAGTTTAAAAGTCGCTGGCGCCATTTTGCGATCACTCTGCTGTGAATTCAGTTAGTGACAGGACGCTGTTTGCTGACTGAGGGACAGTTTAGAGATAGCGATTTGCTTCTTTGTGCTTTCCAAAGGCTAATTTAGCAACCGCTGTGTTCACCTACTATTCACCTTCCTTTTGCCTTGTAGCGCTGTTTTCACAGCGATCTGCAAGGTCTCTCTGTGTGTGTGTGTGAGTGCAGCCCACTCTCTAGTCTGAGTGCAGCCACATAGGCCATCCATAGCTGGTTGTATTCAGTTCAGGGAGGGTGGTTCATTGCCTCATACTGTCCTTTTTTTTTTTTTTTTTGAAGTAGTGCAGGCTGCTGCACATTTTTTCCAAAAATTCCTATTAGTGTCTTTCCACCCGTCTCCAGCTAATTTGTGGAAAAACACTACATAGGATAAAGTAGAGGAGGGTTTTTGGGCCTTGCAGCGCCGTTTACGGCTGTCTGCACGGTCTCCGTGTGACTGCAGCTCGCCCTGTAATCTGTGAGCAGCTATAGCCTGGTTGTCTCCAGCTCAGGGTTTTTCACTGCGTCATACCGCCAAATCAATTTTCTTTTTTTTCAAAGTAGTGTAGTCTGCTGCTAATTTATTTAAAAAAATCCTATTAGTGTCTTTCCACCCGTCTCCAGCTAATTTGTGGAAAAACACTACATAGGATAAAGTAGAGGAGGGTTTTTGGGCCTTGCAGCGCCGTTTACGGCTGTCTGCACGGTCTCCGTGTGACTGCAGCTCGCCCTGTAGTCTGTGAGCAGCCGTAGCCTGGTTGTCTGCAGCTCAGGGTTTTTCACTGCGTCATACCGCCAAATCAATTTTCTTTTTTTTCAAAGTAGTGTAGTCTGCTGCTAATTTATTTTAAAAAATCCTATTAGTGTCTTTCCACCCGTCTCCAGCTAATTTGTGGAAAAACACTACATAGGATAAAGTAGAGGAGGGTTTTTGGGCCTTGCAGCGCCGTTTACGGCTGTCTGCACGGTCTCCGTGTGATTGCAGCTCTATCCGTTGTCAGTTCAGCCCCCAAAAAATAAATAAATAATAAAGTTCACCAAACACACCAGTTACACCACTTTACATTTGTGTAGGCCACATTAGCTCATATTCAAGTCTAGTCCACACTTTAGAAAATTAGTGTGTCTTATACCTGTTAGGAGGAGTTGCTCAGGAATAAGCACACAAAGCCGTTAGTACTTTTCTGCTTATCTTTATCAGTCAACCAAGATGAAGAAGGCAGTGAGTAAGGCACGTGGGCGTGGGCGTGGGCGCGGAGCAGGGAGGGGACGTGGGGATTCTGTGCCTGCTGCGGGCACCGGTGAGTCATCAGCACCCACTTTCACAAGGGAACAGTCGTTCATGCGCAGCTTTGTCGCCGAGCGCCGTACACCGCTGCTGCGTGAAGACCAAATTGAAGCCGTTGTGGGATGGATGGCAGCTAATGCATCAACTTCCATTAGTGCCACATCCTCTCAGACACAGAGCACTGGAGAGCAGCCATCTGTCTCTTCACCACCTGCAAAATTGCCCAGGCAGACAGAGATCCCAGGACAGGAGCAGTCTCTACTTCTGTTCTCTGAATCATCTCTTGGCTTGGAAACAGGGGGCCAGCCAAGCAGCATTGGAGAAATGGAAGAAGAGGCAGGGTGCAGTGATGCCCAACAGCTTTTTCTGTCTTCCTCTGAAGAGGCGGGTGGGCCAGTGGCTCCGGTCACCACCTCGCAGGCCGCATCAGCTGATGATGACACTCAGGTGCCACTTACTGGTGCGTGCTCTGCTGCTGAGACTACCCAGGAGGAGCAGTTGGGGGCAGAGGGTAGTGTAGATGATGAGGTCCTTGACCCATCTTGGCGTCAGTGACAGGAAGGTGGTGGGAGCAGCTCTGAGGAAGAGATTCCCCGTACGGCCCAAAGAGGGAGAGGGAGGGGGAAGACTGCGGATCCTGCAGCCTCCGCTTTGGCACCCGTAAGGAGCATGTCTCTTCCAAAAGTCAAAAGGGGGGCTCCCAAGACTTGCAGTGCCTGGTCCTTTTTTGACACAGTTGCAGATGACATTTGCTATGTCAGATGCAAGGTGTGTCATCAAAAAATCAAAAGAGGTCAAAAAGTCGCCAACCTCAATACCTCCAACATGTGGAAACATGTGCGCAACAGGCACCCGGCGGAGTTAGACAAACACACTGAAGAGCTAGGCCAACCAACAGCGGCAGCTACCACCTCTTCAGCTCGTGTTGCCTCTTCCTCTAGCTCACACGCAGCTGGTTCGGCTTCCTCCCAGGATCGCCGTGGAAGAACCTCTGGCCCTGTTGTCCAGAGACCCGCTGTCATTCCACCCGCAGCACCACTTTCCCAGTCAACCACACACTCCCAGCCCAGTCTACAGCCATCGGTAGTACAGGCATGGGAGAAAAGGCGGCCTTTCTCGTCAAACCACCCACGAGCACAGGCTCTGACTGCAGGCATTGCCAAACTTCTGTCACTGGAAATGCTGTCATTCAGGCTGGTGGAGACTGACAGCTTCCGTGACTTGATGTCATTGGCAGTCCCACAGTACAGTGTGCCCAGCCGCTTTTACTTCAGCAGGCAAGCCGTCCCTGCCCTGCACAAGCATGTGGAGGGACACATAAAACACGCGCTACTGAACGCCGTCAGTAGCAAGGTCCACCTCACCACCGATGCGTGGACCAGTCAACATGGACAGGGGCGATACCTTTCCCTCACTGCCCATTGGGTTAATGTAGTTGAGCCGGGTACAGACCGTGCGAGTGGCGCAGGACGTGTCCTGCCCACTCCAAGGATTGCAGGAATCCATTCTGTACGCATTGACTCCTCCTCTTACACCAGTTCCTCAGAATCATCGCTGCAGGAGCCGTCACAGTCCACCTCCACATGGACCCGTGATGAACGTGTACCTGTTACGACCGACATGAGCACAGCCGTGGCCAAACGTCAACAGGCCGTCTTGAAATTAATTTTTTTGGGGAATCGTAGCCACACAGCGCAGGAGCTCTGGAATGCCATCAAGCAGGAGAGCGATGTGTGGTTTGAGCCAGCGAATCTCCAGCCAGGCATGGTAGTGTGTGATAATGGCCGAAATCTGGTGGCAGCCCTGGGCCTCGGCAACCTCACTCACATCCCATGTCTGGCACATGTGCTCAATTTGGTCGTGCAGAGTTTTTTGAGGGACTATCCGGATCTTGATGCACTGCTGCACAAGGTCCGCCTAGAGTGTGCTCACTTGCGGCGTTCCAGCACGGCAAAAGCGCGCATTGCGGCTCTGCAGCGCCGACACCGCCTGCCGGAACATCGCATCATATGTGACCTACCTACCAGGTGGAATTCCACGTTACATATGTTGGAGCGGTTGTGTGAGCAGCAGCAAGCTGTAATGGAGTACCAGCTGTATCAGGCGCAAAAAAGTCGCAGTCAGCGCCGTACAGACTTCACAACCACAGAGTGGGCCACTATGAAGGATGTCTGCCAGGTTTTGCGTCCCTTTGATTATTCCACGCGGATGGCGAGTGCAGATGATGCACTAGTCAGCATGACTGTCCCCCTTATCTGCCTGCTTGAAAAATCACTGCAAGCGCTAAGGGATGATGTTGTGGAAGAGGTGGAGGATGAGGATTCACCACTTCCATCATCTTCTGGACAGTCAGCGCCACGTGGTTCCTCACAAACGCGTAGGCAGGGGACAGTTTGTGAGGAGGATGAGGAGGAGTCAATGGAGGAGGAAGACATCCGTCCAGAGGAGGGAGTTCCCGAATTGTCCAGTACTCAGTGTGTACAGCGAGGGTGGGGTGATGACGAGCGGGCAGAGATCACGCCTCCAGCTGGGGACAGCGTTTCTTGGGCAGTTGGCAGTCTGCAGCACATGGTGGATTACATGCTGCAGTGCCTGAGAAACGACCGCCGCATCGACCACATTCTCAACATGTCTGATTATTAGGTGTTCACCCTCCTCGATCCTCGCTACCGGGACAACGTAGAAAGCCTCATCACACCGTTGAACCGGGAGCGAAAAATGCGGGAGTACCAAGACACACTGGTCAGTTCCATCATCTTCTCCATTCCAACTGAGAGAAGTGCTGCTAGTGCATTCCAAAGCAGCTCAGTGCGTCCAGGCAGTGGTGGAGGCTCTGCACAAAGAGGGAGCAGAAGCAGTGCCTCTGCCCAAGGCAAGACCAGTATGGCCCAACTGTGGCACAGTTTTCTGTGCCCCCCACAAAAGTCTACACCATCACAGACGGCTCCAGTCAGCAGGAGGCAACGGTTCCGTCAGATGGTGACAGACTACATGTCTTGCCCTCTTGCTGTACTCCCAGACGGCTCTTCCCCTTTCAAGTTTTGGGTCTCAAAGCTGGATACATGGCCAGAGCTAAGCCAGTATGCATTGGAGGTGCTGTCTTGCCCTGCGGCCAGTGTATTATCGGAACGTGTCTTTAGTGCTGCAGGTGGTGTACTAACTGACCGTCGCATGCGACTATCCTCCGATAACGTTGACCGGCTTACTTTCCTGAAAATGAACAAGGCCTGGATCTCGCAGGAATTTGCCACTCCTCCTCCTGATTAAATAATTAGGTCACTGTATACGTTATCCAGGTCTCCTGTTGTGTTCATCTTTCTACCACCTGAACTTAAATTCCTGGGCTCCAACACCGCCAGTTGAGGCTCAGATGTGCCGTCTGCACAGTCAAAACATACGACCCAGTGTTATTGGGTTTCAGTAACGTCAGCTGATCCCCAGCTGTGTAGCCGGCAATGTGTCATGCGACCGCCACGCTGACACAACAACTGAAATGTAAGGGAATCTGTCCCCCCCCCCCCCAAGGCGTTTGTTACTGAAAGAGCCACCTTGTGCAGCAGTAATGCTGCACAAGGAAAAAGGTAGCTATTTTGGTTTTGCTCCTTGCACACGCAAAACTTAACACTTATAAAATGTGTCCACTGATACCGTAAAACCGTCCCGGAGGTGGGACTTTCCTTCGTAATATGACGCAGCACAGCCGTCATTCCTACCCCCCCGGCGCCGCGCCCCGGCTCCTCAGCGTTGTTTGATTCCGTCCCGGAGCCTGCGCTGTTATGTTATCCCGTGGCCAGGCACACTTAGCGCTGCCCGTCTTCTGGCATCATTTGGTGTCAGGCTGGCTGCGCCTGTGCGGCCACGCTGGCCGAGAGCCCGCCTCGCAGTGTCTTCTGATTTAATCCCACTGGGGGCCTGGGATCTATGGACATGCGCAGTGCATATCTGAACCTCCACCTCTCACTCATCTCCCTATGGCTTCTTCAGACTGTTCGGTGTCAGCTGGTCCCTAATAGCATGCCACGGCCGTGACACCGCACAGTCTGAAAAAGAAGCCGTAGGGAGGGGAGTGAGAGGCGAGGATATGCACTGCGCATGGCCATGGATCCCAGGCCCCCAGTGGGATTACATCAGAAGACACTGCGAGGCGGGCTCTCGGCCAGCGCGGCCGCACAGGCGCAGCCAGCCTGACACCAAATGATGTCAGAAGATGGGCAGCGCTAAGTGTGCCTGGCCACGGGATAACATAACAGCGCAGGCTCCGGGACGGAATCAAAAAACGCTGAGGAGCCGGGGCACGGCGGCGGGGGGGTAGTAATGATGGCTGTGCTGCGTCATATTACGAAGGAAAGTCCCACCTCCGGGACGGTTTCACGGCTTCAGGGGACACATTTTAAAAGTGTTTAGTTCTGTGTTTGCAAGGAGCATGATGAAAAGAGCCACCTTTTCCTTTTGCATCTTTTGTGCTGCACAAGCTGGCTCTTTCAGCTACAAACGCCTTGGGAGGGGGGTTAAAGGTTCCCTTTCGACTTTCTCAGGCTTCGGCCTACATTGTGTTCCTCTGCTTTTCCACCTGCCCCTGGGCTCCAACACCGCTAGTTGCCGTCCAGAAGTGCTGTACGCACAGTCAACAGTCCCTCCTCTGTTATTGGGGTTCAGTAACGTCAGCTGTTCCCCTGCTGTGTGTGTGGCAATCCCTCCTACCTCCTCCAACCTCCTCCAACCTCCTCCTCCTCCACCTGTCCCTGGGCTCCAACACCGCCAGTTGCCGTCCAGAAGTGCTGTACGCACAGTCAACAGTCCCTCCTCTGTTATTGGGGTTCAGTAACGTCAGCTGTTCCCCTGCTGTGTGTGTGGCAATCCCTCCTCCTACCTCCTCCAACCTCCTCCTCCTCCACCTGTCCCTGGGCTCCAACACCGCCAGTTGCCGTCCAGAAGTGCTGTACGCACAGTCAACAGTCCCTCCTCTGTTATTGGGGTTCAGTAACGTCAGCTGTTCCCCTGCTGTGTGTGTGGCAATCCCTCCTACCTCCTCCAACCTCCTCCTCCTCCACCTGTCCCTGGGCTCCAACACCGCCAGTTGCCGTCCAGAAGTGCTGTACGCACAGTCAACAGTCCCTCCTCTGTTATTGGGGTTCAGTAACGTCAGCTGTTCCCCTGCTGTGTGTGTGGCAATCCCTCCTCCTACCTCCTCCAACCTCCTCCTCCTCCACCTGTCCCTGGGCTCCAACACCGCCAGTTGCCGTCCAGAAGTGCTGTACGCACAGTCAACAGTCCCTCCTCTGTTATTGGGGTTCAGTAACGTCAGCTGTTCCCCTGCTGTGTGTGTGGCAATCCCTCCTCCTACCTCCTCCAACCTCCTCCTCCTCCACCTGTCCCTGGGCTCCAACACCGCCAGTTGCCGTCCAGAAGTGCTGTACGCACAGTCAACAGTCCCTCCTCTGTTATTGGGGTTCAGTAACGTCAGCTGTTCCCCTGCTGTGTGTGTGGCAATCCCTCCTCCTACCTCCTCCAACCTCCTCCTCCTCCACCTGTCCCTGGGCTCCAACACCGCCAGTTGCCGTCCAGAAGTGCTGTACGCACAGTCAACAGTCCCTCCTCTGTTATTGGGGTTCAGTAACGTCAGCTGTTCCCCTGCTGTGTGTGTGGCAATCCCTCCTCCTACCTCCTCCAACCTCCTCCTCCTCCACCTGTCCCTGGGCTCCAACACCGCCAGTTGCCGTCCAGAAGTGCTGTACGCACAGTCAACAGTCCCTCCTCTGTTATTGGGGTTCAGTAACGTCAGCTGTTCCCCTGCTGTGTGTGTGGCAATCCCTCCTCCTACCTCCTCCAACCTCCTCCTCCTCCACCTGTCCCTGGGCTCCAACACCGCCAGTTGCCGTCCAGAAGTGCTGTACGCACAGTCAACAGTCCCTCCTCTGTTATTGGGGTTCAGTAACGTCAGCTGTTCCCCTGCTGTGTGTGTGGCAATCCCTCCTACCTCCTCCAACCTCCTCCAACCTCCTCCTCCTCCACCTGTCCCTGGGCTCCAACACCGCCAGTTGCCGTCCAGAAGTGCTGTACGCACAGTCAACAGTCCCTCCTCTGTTATTGGGGTTCAGTAACGTCAGCTGTTCCCCTGCTGTGTGTGTGGCAATCACTCCTACCTCCTCCAACCTCCTCCTCCTCCACCTGTCCCTGGGCTCCAACACCGCCAGTTGCCGTCCAGAAGTGCTGTACGCACAGTCAACAGTCCCTCCTCTGTTATTGGGGTTCAGTAACGTCAGCTGTTCCCCTGCTGTGTGTGTGGCAATCCCTCCTACCTCCTCCAACCTCCTCCAACCTCCTCCTCCTCCACCTGTCCCTGGGCTCCAACACCGCCAGTTGCCGTCCAGAAGTGCTGTACGCACAGTCAACAGTCCCTCCTCTGTTATTGGGGTTCAGTAACGTCAGCTGTTCCCCTGCTGTGTGTGTGGCAATCACTCCTACCTCCTCCAACCTCCTCCTCCTCCACCTGTCCCTGGGCTCCAACACCGCCAGTTGCCGTCCAGAAGTGCTGTACGCACAGTCAACAGTCCCTCCTCTGTTATTGGGGTTCAGTAACGTCAGCTGTTCCCCTGCTGTGTGTGTGGCAATCCCTCCTACCTCCTCCAACCTCCTCCAACCTCCTCCTCCTCCACCTGTCCCTGGGCTCCAACACCGCCAGTTGCCGTCCAGAAGTGCTGTACGCACAGTCAACAGTCCCTCCTCTGTTATTGGGGTTCAGTAACGTCAGCTGTTCCCCTGCTGTGTGTGTGGCAATCACTCCTACCTCCTCCAACCTCCTCCTCCTCCACCTGTCCCTGGGCTCCAACACCGCCAGTTGCCGTCCAGAAGTGCTGTACGCACAGTCAACAGTCCCTCCTCTGTTATTGGGGTTCAGTAACGTCAGCTGTTCCCCTGCTGTGTGTGTGGCAATCCCTCCTACCTCCTCCAACCTCCTCCTCCTCCACCTGTCCCTGGGCTCCAACACCGCCAGTTGCCGTCCAGAAGTGCTGTACGCACAGTCAACAGTCCCTCCTCTGTTATTGGGGTTCAGTAACGTCAGCTGTTCCCCTGCTGTGTGTGTGGCAATCCCTCCTACCTCCTCCAACCTCCTCCAACCTCCTCCTCCTCCACCTGTCCCTGGGCTCCAACACCGCCAGTTGCCGTCCAGAAGTGCTGTACGCACAGTCAACAGTCCCTCCTCTGTTATTGGGGTTCAGTAACGTCAGCTGTTCCCCTGCTGTGTGTGTGGCAATCACTCCTACCTCCTCCAACCTCCTCCTCCTCCACCTGTCCCTGGGCTCCAACACCGCCAGTTGCCGTCCAGAAGTGCTGTACGCACAGTCAACAGTCCCTCCTCTGTTATTGGGGTTCAGTAACGTCAGCTGTTCCCCTGCTGTGTGTGTGGCAATCCCTCCTACCTCCTCCAACCTCCTCCAACCTCCTCCTCCTCCACCTGTCCCTGGGCTCCAACACCGCCAGTTGCCGTCCAGAAGTGCTGTACGCACAGTCAACAGTCCCTCCTCTGTTATTGGGGTTCAGTAACGTCAGCTGTTCCCCTGCTGTGTGTGTGGCAATCACTCCTACCTCCTCCAACCTCCTCCTCCTCCACCTGTCCCTGGGCTCCAACACCGCCAGTTGCCGTCCAGAAGTGCTGTACGCACAGTCAACAGTCCCTCCTCTGTTATTGGGGTTCAGTAACGTCAGCTGTTCCCCTGCTGTGTGTGTGGCAATCCCTCCTACCTCCTCCAACCTCCTCCTCCTCCACCTGTCCCTGGGCTCCAACACCGCCAGTTGCCGTCCAGAAGTGCTGTACGCACAGTCAACAGTCCCTCCTCTGTTATTGGGGTTCAGTAACGTCAGCTGTTCCCCTGCTGTGTGTGTGGCAATCCCTCCTACCTCCTCCAACCTCCTCCAACCTCCTCCTCCTCCACCTGTCCCTGGGCTCCAACACCGCCAGTTGCCGTCCAGAAGTGCTGTACGCACAGTCAACAGTCCCTCCTCTGTTATTGGGGTTCAGTAACGTCAGCTGTTCCCCTGCTGTGTGTGTGGCAATCCCTCCTCCAACCTCCTCCAACCTCCTCCTCCTCCACCTGTCCCTGGGCTCCAACACCGCCAGTTGCCGTCCAGAAGTGCTGTACGCACAGTCAACAGTCCCTCCTCTGTTATTGGGGTTCAGTAACGTCAGCTGTTCCCCTGCTGTGTGTGTGGCAATCCCTCCTACCTCCTCCAACCTCCTCCAACCTCCTCCTCCTCCACCTGTCCCTGGGCTCCAACACCGCCAGTTGCCGTCCAGAAGTGCTGTACGCACAGTCAACAGTCCCTCCTCTGTTATTGGGGTTCAGTAACGTCAGCTGTTCCCCTGCTGTGTGTGTGGCAATCCCTCCAACCTCCTCCAACCTCCTCCTCCTCCACCTGTCCCTGGGCTCCAACACCGCTAGTTGCCGTCCAGAAGTGCTGTACGCACAGAGCCAAACACCTCGCCAATGTGTTAGTGGGGTTCAGCACCGCCAGCTGTTCCCCTGCTGTGTATACGGCAACGTGTACTGCGACCGCCACGCAGGCACAACAAGTTAAATGTAAGGGAACCTGACCCCCCCCCCCCCAGGCGTTTGTTACTGAAGGAGCCACCTTGTGCAGCAGTAATGATGCAAAGGGAAAAAGTGCCTCTTTTCGTGATGCTCCTTGCACATGCTGAACCAAACACTTATGAAATGTGTCCCCACACAGCGTTAAACCGTCCGGTAGGTGGAACTTTCCTTTGTCGTGTGACGCAGCACAGCCATCATTTTTACCCCCTTGGCGCCGTGCGCCCCCTCCTCAGCGTTGTTTGAATCTGTCCCGGAGCCTGCGCTGTTAGGTTAGCCCTTGGCCATGCACACATGTTGCGCTGCCCGTCTTCTGACCTCATTTGGTGTCAGGCTGGCTGCGCCTGTGCGGGTGCGCTGGCCGAGATCCCGCCTCGCAGTGTCGTCTAATGTAATCCCACCGCGGGCCTGTGATCCGTGCCCGTGCGCAGTGCATATCCTCTCCTCTCACTCCCCTCCCTACGGCTTCTTCAGACTGTGCGATGTCAGCTGGTCCCTAATAGCATGCCACGGCCGTGACACCGCACAGTCTGAAAAAGCCGTAGGGAGGGGAGTGAGAGGAGAGGATATGCACTGCGCACGGGCACGGATCACAGGCCCGCGGTGAGATTACATTAGACGACACTGCGAGGCGGGATCTCGGCCAGCGCACCCGCACAGGCGCAGCCAGCCTGACACCAAATGAGGTCAGAAGACGGGCAGCGCAACATGTGTGCATGGCCAAGGGCTAACCTAACAGCGCAGGCTCCGGGACAGATTCAAACAACGCTGAGGAGGCGGCGCACGGCGCCAAGGGGGTAAAAATGATGGCTGTGCTGCGTCACACGACAAAGGAAAGTTCCACCTACCGGACGGTTTAACGCTGTGAGGAGACACATTTCATAAATGTTAGGTTCCGCATGTACAAGGACCATAATTAAAAGAGCTAAGTTTACCTTTTCCAGCATTAGTGCTGTACACAATGGCTCTTTCAGCTACAAACGCCTGGGGGGGGGGGGGGTTAAAGGTTTCCTTTCAACTTGCTCGAGTGCAGGCTTCGGCCTACACTCCGCTCCCCCTGCTCCTCCTGCTGACCCTGGGCTCTAACACCGCCAGTTTTTGCCCAGATGTGCTAGCTGCACAGAGAAAAACACCAGCCAATGTGTCAGTGGGGTTCAGCACCGCCAGCTGTTCCCCTGCTGTGTAGCCGGCAACGTGTCCTGCGACCGCCACGCAGACACAAGAACTGAAATTGAAGGGAACCTGTCCCCCCTCCCCCAGGTGTTTTCTATGTTTTACAGCTACCTTGAACAGCAGTAATGCTGCATGTGTTCAAGGTGGCTCAGAAACTTATTCTCCTTGCCCATGTTGAAGTGAACACGTCTAAAATGTGTCCTCTGTGACCATTAAAACGTCCCTCAGGTGTGATTTGACTTTGTATTGACACACGCAACAAGCTCCTTGGTAACGCTGCCCGTCTTCTGGCATCATTGTTTGGCTGGCTGCGCCTCTGCGGCCGCCCTGACCCACACAACAGCCCTCGTTGTCTTATTTAATGGGACTGCGAGGGTGTGATTCATGGGCAGGATCAGTGCATCAGTTCGCCTGTCCCTCCTCTCCTTCCGCCTTCTTCGGACTGTGCGGCTTCATGGCCGTGGCATGCGATAAGGGATCAGATGACGCCGCACAGTCTGAAGCGGGTGTAAGGACCCGAGTGTGAGAGGCGAACATATGTGCTGCGCCAGGCCCTGAATCCCAGCCCCGCAGTGTTTTAACAATGTTAAGACACTGCGGGGCTGGGATTCATGGTCATCGCGAACCGCACCGGCCGACATTACATGATGCCAGAAGATGGGCAGCGCTAACGGCGCTAGGCCAGGGGATAACACGACAGCGCAGACTCCTGTACAGCAAATAACAACGCTCGGGAGGCTGCACCCAGCACCAAGGTGGGATTCTTGACACCTGTGCTGCGTCTCATTACAAAGGGAACTCTCGCCTCCATTACACAGTTTGACTGTATAAAGGGCTAAATGTTATACGTGTTCCATTCAGCGTGTGCAAGGAGAAAAATTACAAGAGCAACCTTTGACTTGCGCAGCACTGCTGCTGCATAAGCTGTGGCTCTTCTACTTTGTAACCCCTGAGGGGGGGTTAAAGGTGACTTTTGAAATCGGTTCAATTAGGCTTCGGCCTACACTCTGCTCCACCTGCAGAGCCCGGGCTCCAACAACGCTAGTTGCTGTCCGGAAGTGCTGGCTGCACAGAGCCAAACACCTCGCCAATGTGTCAGTGGGGTCCAGCACCGCCAGCTGTTCCCCTGCTGTGTAGCCGGCAACGTGTCCTGCAAAAGCCACGCAGACACAACACACCCAAAGCTGCCGCCAGTGCAGGCTTCGGCCTACACTCCCCTCCCCCTGCTCCTCCTCCTCCTGCTCCTCCTCCTGCTGTCCCTGGGCTCTAACACACCGCCAGTTGGGGCCCAGATGTGCTAGCTGCACAGAGAAAAACACCAGCCAATGTGTCAGTGGGGTCCAGCACCGCCAGCTGTTCCCCTGCTGTGCAGCCGGCAACGTGTCCTGCAAAAGCCACGCAGACACAAGAACTGAAATTGAAGGGAACCTGTCCCCCCTCCCCCAGGCGTTTTTACGTTATCCAGCCACCTTGTACAGCGGTAATGCTGCATGTGTGCAAGGTGGCTCAGAAACGTATTCTCCTCGCACATGTGGAACTGAAAACACGTCTGAAATGTGTCCTCTGTGTGACCATTTAACCGTCCCGGTGGTGTGACTTTCCTTTGTAATGACACGCTGCAACCCCCTTGGTAGCGCTGCCCGTCTTCTGGCATCATTGTTTGGCTGGCTGCGCCTCTGCGGCCGCCCTGACCCACACAACGCCCCTCGGTGTCTTATTTATTGGGACTGCGAGGGTGTGATTCATGGGCAGGATCAGTGCATCAGTTCGCCTGTCCCTCCTCTCCTTCCGCCTTCTTCGGACTGTGCGGCTTCATGGCCGTGGCATGCGATAAGGGATCAGATGACGCCGCACAGTCTGAAGCGGGTGTAAGGACCCGAGTGTGAGAGGCGAACATATGTGCTGCGCCAGGCCCTGAATCCCAGCCCCGCAGTGTTTTAACAATGTTAAGACACTGCGGGGCTGGGATTCATGGTCATCGCGAACCGCACCGGCCGACATTACATGATGCCAGAAGATGGGCAGCGCTAACGGCGCTAGGCCAGGGGATAACACGACAGCGCAGACTCCTGTACAGCAAATAACAACGCTCGGGAGGCTGCACCCAGCACCAAGGTGGGATTCTTGACACCTGTGCTGCGTCTCATTACAAAGGGAACTCTCGCCTCCATTACACAGTTTGACTGTATAAAGGGCTAAATGTTATACGTGTTCCATTCAGCGTCTGCAAGGAGAAAAATTACAAGAGCAACCTTTGACTTGCGCAGCACTGCTGCTGCATAAGCTGTGGCTCTTCTACTTTGTAACCCCTGAGGGGGGGTTAAAGGTGACTTTTGAAATCGGTTCAATTAGGCTTCGGCCTACACTCTGCTCCACCTGCAGAGCCCGGGCTCCAACAACGCTAGTTGCTGTCCGGAAGTGCTGGCTGCACAGAGCCAAACACCTCGCCAATGTGTCAGTGGGGTCCAGCACCGCCAGCTGTTCCCCTGCTGTGTAGCCGGCAACGTGTCCTGCAAAAGCCACGCAGACACAACACACCCAAAGCTGCCGCCAGTGCAGGCTTCGGCCTACACTCCCCTCCCCCTGCTCCTCCTCCTCCTGCTCCTCCTCCTGCTGTCCCTGGGCTCTAACACACCGCCAGTTGGGGCCCAGATGTGCTAGCTGCACAGAGAAAAACACCAGCCAATGTGTCAGTGGGGTCCAGCACCGCCAGCTGTTCCCCTGCTGTGCAGCCGGCAACGTGTCCTGCAAAAGCCACGCAGACACAAGAACTGAAATTGAAGGGAACCTGTCCCCCCTCCCCCAGGCGTTTTTACGTTATCCAGCCACCTTGTACAGCGGTAATGCTGCATGTGTGCAAGGTGGCTTAGAAACGTATTCTCCTCGCACATGTGGAACTGAAAACACGTCTGAAATGTGTCCTCTGTGTGACCATTTAACCGTCCCGGTGGTGTGACTTTCCTTTGTAATGACACGCTGCAACCCCCTTGGTAGCGCTGCCCGTCTTCTGGCATCATTGTTTGGCTGGCTGCGCCTCTGCGGCCGCCCTGACCCACACAACGCCCCTCGGTGTCTTATTTATTGGGACTGCGAGGGTGTGATTCATGGGCAGGATCAGTGCATCAGTTCGCCTGTCCCTCCTCTCCTTCCGCCTTCTTCGGACTGTGCGGCTTCATGGCCGTGGCATGCGATAAGGGATCAGATGACGCCGCACAGTCTGAAGCGGGTGTAAGGACCCGAGTGTGAGAGGCGAACATATGTGCTGCGCCAGGCCCTGAATCCCAGCCCCGCAGTGTTTTAACAATGTTAAGACACTGCGGGGCTGGGATTCATGGTCATCGCGAACCGCACCGGCCGACATTACATGATGCCAGAAGATGGGCAGCGCTAACGGCGCTAGGCCAGGGGATAACACGACAGCGCAGACTCCTGTACAGCAAATAACAACGCTCGGGAGGCTGCACCCAGCACCAAGGTGGGATTCTTGACACCTGTGCTGCGTCTCATTACAAAGGGAACTCTCGCCTCCATTACACAGTTTGACTGTATAAAGGGCTAAATGTTATACGTGTTCCATTCAGCGTGTGCAAGGAGAAAAATTACAAGAGCAACCTTTGACTTGCGCAGCACTGCTGCTGCATAAGCTGTGGCTCTTCTACTTTGTAACCCCTGAGGGGGGGTTAAAGGTGACTTTTGAAATCGGTTCAATTAGGCTTCGGCCTACACTCTGCTCCACCTGCAGAGCCCGGGCTCCAACAACGCTAGTTGCTGTCCGGAAGTGCTGGCTGCACAGAGCCAAACACCTCGCCAATGTGTCAGTGGGGTCCAGCACCGCCAGCTGTTCCCCTGCTGTGTAGCCGGCAACGTGTCCTGCAAAAGCCACGCAGACACAACACACCCAAAGCTGCCGCCAGTGCAGGCTTCGGCCTACACTCCCCTCCCCCTGCTCCTCCTCCTGCTGTCCCTGGGCTCTAACACACCGCCAGTTGGGGCCCTAGGAAGACAAGCTTGAATAGGTCCCCATCCGGGTTCCAGTACCGTCAGCTGGTTCTCGGCAGTGTCTTTTGCTCTTGTACCTTCTGCTCCCCATCCTGGTTCCAGTACCGTCAGCTGGTTCCGGGCAGAGCCTTTGGCTTAGGTGCCTCCCTCTGGGTATCCGAGTTCCACCAACGTCAGGTGGTCCTTGGTAGTGCTTTCAGGCACGGGTACCTCCTGCTTAGTAACCGGGTTCCAGTAACGTCAGCTGGTCCTCGGTAGTTCCATTGGCTCTTGGACCTTCGGCTACCCATCCGGGTTCCAGTACCGTCAGCTGGTTCTCGGCAGTGTCTTTTGCTCTTGTACCTTCTGCTCCCCATCCTGGTTCCAGTACCGTCAGCTGGTTCCGGGCAGAGCCTTTGGCTTAGGTGCCTCCCTCTGGGTATCCGAGTTCCACCAACGTCAGGTGGTCCTTGGTAGTGCTTTCAGGCACGGGTACCTCCTGCTTAGTAACCGGGTTCCAGTAACGTCAGCTGGTCCTCGGTAGTTCCATTGGCTCTTGGACCTTCGGGTAGCCATCCGAGTTCCAGTTCCATCAGCTGTTTCTCGGCATTTTCTCAGCCTTCTTGTACCTTCTGCTACATTTCCAATTTCAAGACCCGAAAGACGATGACCCGGAAGACCACCCCTAAGATGATGACGACACCAGAGACGACAACCACCGAGATGACGACGACCCTGGAGACGATGACCCTGAAGACGACCCCGATGACGACGACCCCGATGACGACGACCCCGATGACGACGACCCTGGAGATGACGACCCTGGAGATGACGACGACAACCTGGAAGACCGAGAAGCAGAAGAACAAGAGGCTGCAGAACAAAGAGCAGAAGAACATTAAGCATAAGACTAAATATCAGAGCAAAAGATATTATCTAAATTATAAGCAGAAGAAGACTAAGCAGTGTATGGGGGTGAGTCCGTTCCTCCTCGTGGTGCCCCTGGATAAAGCCTGATGCTGCAGGCCAAACTGAACGCGGACAAATGTAACTGTTTTGTGACAGGCAGAACGGAAGGTGTAATCTTCAAACTTTTATAGATAACAACTACGGGAATGCCTGTCACAAATAAGAATATGATGAAGAAGTTGAATATAAAAAAGATAATAGTTAAATAAAAAGAATATGAACAATGTAAAAAAAAATATATATATATACGTAGAAAAGAAGAAGATGAATAAGGTGAAGAAGTTGATGTCACAGAAGCTGATGATGAGGATAATGAAGAAGAAAGTGTGGGAGAAGTAAAAAATAGGGTGAAGGGCGTGGAAGTAGTGAAACATCAATATCTGACAAAATAAATAAAAAATTAACATAGTCAAATTCTTTCTAACGCCGAACGTCATAAAAAAATTAAAAATACTGCTATTCTATTTGATTGGGATAAACCCCTGTGCCTTTAATGTCTCCGCCACCTCCCCCAATACATCCTACATTATTCTTAGTTGTTTTCCTTCATGTAGAATTAACCTACAAGGAAAGAAAGGGTTTATTTTAATTCCGATATTTTCGTCCCATTGACTTGCATTGGGATCGGGTATCGGTATCGGATTGGATTCCGATACTGTGACGGTATCGGCCGATACTTTCCGATACCGATACTTTCCGATATCGGAAAGTATCGCTCAACACTAATTGTGATTAGTGTTGAGCGATACTTTCCGATATCGGAAAGTATCGGTATCGGAAAGTATCGGCCGATACCGTCAAAATATCGGATCCAATCCGATACCGATACCCGATCCCAATGCAAGTCAATGGGACGAAAATATCGGAATTAAAATAAACCCTTAATAAACTTGTAGGTTCATTCTACATGAAGGAAAACAACTAAGAATAATGTAGGATGTATTGGGGGACGTGGCGGAGATATTAAAGGGACAGAGGTTTAGCCCAATGTAATAGAATAGCAGGATTTTTTATTTTTTTTTATGAAGTTCGGCGTTAGAAAGAATTTGACTATGTTATTTTTTTTTTTTTTTATGTCAGATATTGATGTTTCACTACTTCCACGCCCTTCACCTTCTTTTTTACTTCTCCCACGCTTTCTTCTTAATTATCCTCATCATCAGCTTCTTTGACATCAACTTCTTCACCTTATTCATCTTCTTCTTCATCTTCTACCTATTATTTTTTGGGTTACATTGTTCATATTCTTTTTATTTTACTATTATCTTCATCATATTCAACTTCTTCATCATATTCTTATTTGTGACAGGCATTCCCGTAGTTGTTATCTATAAAAGTTTGAAGATTACACCTTCCGTTCTGCCTGTCACAAACCAGTTACATTTGTCCGCGTTCAGTTTGGCCTGCAGCATCAGGCTTTATCCAGGGGCACCACGAGGAGGAACGGACTCACCCCCATACACTGCTTAGTCTTCTTCTGCTTATAATTTACATAATATTTTTTTGCTCTGATATTTTGTGTTATGCTTAATGTCCTTCTGCTCTTTGTTCTGCAGCCTCTTGTTCTTCTGCTTCTCGGTCTTCCAGGTCGTCGTCGTCTCCAGGGTCGTCGTCTCCGGGGTCGTCGTCATCGGGGTGGTCTCCGGGGTCGTCGTCATCGGGGTGGTCTTCAGGGTCATCGTCTCCAGGGTCGTCGTCATCACGGTGGTTGTCGTCTCTGGTGTCGTCGTCATCTTAGGGGTGTTCTTCCGGGTCATCGTGTTTAGTCTCTTGAACTTGGAAATGTAGCAGAAGGTACAAGAAGGCTGAGAAAATGCCGAGAACCAGCTGATGGAACTGGAACTCGGATGGCTACCCGAAGGTCCAAGAGCCAATGGAACTACCGAGGACCAGCTGACGTTACTGGAACCCGGTTACTAAGCAGGAGGTACCCGTGCCTGAAAGCACTACCAAGGACCACCTGACGTTGGTGGAACTCGGATACCCAGAGGGAGGCACCTAAGCCAAAGGCTCTGCCCGGAACCAGCTGACGGTACTGGAACCAGGATGGGGAGCAGAAGGTACAAGAGCAAAAGACACTGCCGAGAACCAGCTGACGGTGCTGGAACCCGGATGGGTAGCCGAAGGTCCAAGAGCCAATGGAACTACCGAGGACCAGCTGACGTTACTGGAACCCGGTTACTAAGCAGGAGGTACCCGTGCCTGAAAGCACTACCAAGGACCACCTGACGTTGGTGGAACTCGGATACCCAGAGGGAGGCACCTAAGCCAAAGGCTCTGCCCGGAACCAGCTGACGGTACTGGAACCAGGATGTGGAGCAGAAGGTACAAGAGCAAGTGTCTGCGTGGCTTTTGCAGGACACGTTGCCGGCTGCACAGCAGGGGAACAGCTGGCGGTGCTGGACCCCACTGACACATTGGCGAGGTGTTTGGCTCTGTGCAGCCAGCACTTCCGGACAGCAACGAGCGGTGTTGTAGCCCGGGCTCTGCAGGGGGAGCAGAGTGTAGGCCGAAGCCTACTTGAACCAATTTCAAAGGTAACCTTTAACCCCCCCTCAGGGGTTAGAAAGTAGAAGAGCCACAGCTTATGCAGCAGTAGTGCTGCACAAGTCAAAGGTTGCTCTTTTAATTTCGCTCCTTGCACACGCTGAATGAAACACGTATAACATTTAGCCCTTTATACAGTCAAACTGTGTTGGAGGCGCGAGTTCCCTTTGTAATGAGACGCAGCACAGATGTCAAGAATCCCACCTTGGTGCTGGGTGCAGCCTCCTGAGCGTTGTTATTTGCTGTACAGGAGTCTGCGCTGTCGTGTTATCCCCTGGCCTAGCGCCGTTAGCGCTGCCCATCTTCTGACCTCATTTAATGTTGGCCGGTGCGGTTCGCGATGCCCATGAATCACAGCCCCGCAGTGTATTGACATAGTTTAAACACTGCGGGGCTGGGATTCATGGCCTGGCGCAGTACATATGTTCGCCTCTCGCTTGGGTTCTTACACCCGCTTCAGACTATGCGGCGTCATCTGATCCCTTATCGCATGCCACGGCCATGAAGCCGCACAGTCCGAAGAAGGCGGAAGGAGAGGAGGGACAGGCGAACTGATGCACTGATCCTGCCCATCAATCACACCCTCGCAGTCCCAATAAATAAGACACCGAGGGGCGTTGTGTGGGTCAGGGCGGCCGCAGAGGCGCAGGCAGCCAAACCATGATGCCAGAAGACGGGCAGCGCTACCAAGGGGGTTGCAGCGTGTCATTACAAAGGAAAGTCACACCACCGGGACGGTTAAATGGTCACACAGAGGACACATTGCAGACGTGTTTTCAGTTCCACATGTGCGAGGAGAATACGTTTCTGAGCCACCTTGCACACATGCAGCATTACCGCTGTACAAGGTGGCTGGATAACGTAAAAACGCCTGGGGGAGGGGGGACAGGTTCCCTTCAATTTCAGTTCTTGTGTCTGCGTGGCTTTTGCAGGACACGTTGCCGGCTGCACAGCAGGGGAACAGCTGGCGGTGCTGGACCCCACTGACACATTGGCTGGTGTTTTTCTCTGTGCAGCTAGCACATCTGGGCAAAAACTGGCGGTGTGTTAGAGCCCAGGGACAGCAGGAGGAGGAGCAGGAGGAGGAGGAGCAGGGGGAGGGGAGTGTAGGCCGAAGCCTGCACAGGCGGCAGCTTTGGGTGTGTTGTGTCTGCGTGACTTTTGCAGGACACGTTGCCGGCTACACAGCAGGGGAACAGCTGGCGGTGCTGGACCCCACTGACACATTGGCGAGGTGTTTGGCTCTGTGCAGCCAGCACTTCCGGACAGCAACTAGCGTTGTTGGAGCCCGGGCTCTGCAGGTGGAGCAGAGTGTAGGCCGAAGCCTAATTGAACCGATTTCAAAAGTCACCTTTAACCCCCCCTCAGGGGTTACAAAGTAGAAGAGCCACAGCTTATGCAGCAGCAGTGCTGCGCAAGTCAAAGGTTGCTCTTGTAATTTTTCTCCTTGCACACGCTGAATGGAACACGTATAACATTCAGCCCTTTAGACAGTCAAACTGTGTAATGGAGGCGAGAGTTCCCTTTGTAATGAGACGCAGCACAGGTGTCAAGAATCCCACCTTGGTGCTGGGTGCAGCCTCCCGAGCGTTGTTATTTGCTGTACAGGAGTCTGCGCTGTCGTGTTATCCCCTGGCCTAGCGCCGTTAGCGCTGCCCATCTTCTGGCATCATGTAATGTCGGCCGGTGCGGTTCGCGATGCCCATGAATCCCAGCCCCGCAGTGTCTTAACATTGTTAAAACACTGCGGGGCTGGGATTCAGGGCCTGGCGCAGCACATATGTTCGCCTCTCACACTCGGGTCCTTACACCCGCTTCAGACTGTGCGGCGTCATCTGATCCCTTATCGCATGCCACGGCCATGAAGCCGCACAGTCCGAAGAAGGCGGAAGGAGAGGAGGGACAGGCGAACTGATGCACTGATCCTGCCCATCAATCACACCCTCGCAGTCCCAATAAATAAGACACCGAGGGGCGTTGTGTGGGTCAGGGCGGCCGCAGAGGCGCAGGCAGCCAAACCATGATGCCAGAAGACGGGCAGCGCTACCAAGGGGGTTGCAGCGTGTCATTACAAAGGAAAGTCACACCACCGGGACGGTTAAATGGTCACACAGAGGACACATTGCAGACGTGTTTTCAGTTCCACATGTGCGAGGAGAATACGTTTCTGAGCCACCTTGCACACATGCAGCATTACCGCTGTACAAGGTGGCTGGATAACGTAAAAACGCCTGGGGGAGGGGGGACAGGTTCCCTTCAATTTCAGTTCTTGTGTCTGCGTGGCTTTTGCAGGACACGTTGCCGGCTGCACAGCAGGGGAACAGCTGGCGGTGCTGGACCCCACTGACACATTGGCTGGTGTTTTTCTCTGTGCAGCTAGCACATCTGGGCAAAAACTGGCGGTGTGTTAGAGCCCAGGGACAGCAGGAGGAGGAGCAGGAGGAGGAGGAGCAGGGGGAGGGGAGTGTAGGCCGAAGCCTGCACAGGCGGCAGCTTTGGGTGTGTTGTGTCTGCGTGACTTTTGCAGGACACGTTGCCGGCTACACAGCAGGGGAACAGCTGGCGGTGCTGGACCCCACTGACACATTGGCGAGGTGTTTGGCTCTGTGCAGCCAGCACTTCCGGACAGCAACTAGCGTTGTTGGAGCCCGGGCTCTGCAGGTGGAGCAGAGTGTAGGCCGAAGCCTAATTGAACCGATTTCAAAAGTCACCTTTAACCCCCCCTCAGGGGTTACAAAGTAGAAGAGCCACAGCTTATGCAGCAGCAGTGCTGCGCAAGTCAAAGGTTGCTCTTGTAATTTTTCTCCTTGCACACGCTGAATGGAACACGTATAACATTCAGCCCTTTAGACAGTCAAACTGTGTAATGGAGGCGAGAGTTCCCTTTGTAATGAGACGCAGCACAGGTGTCAAGAATCCCACCTTGGTGCTGGGTGCAGCCTCCCGAGCGTTGTTATTTGCTGTACAGGAGTCTGCGCTGTCGTGTTATCCCCTGGCCTAGCGCCGTTAGCGCTGCCCATCTTCTGGCATCATGTAATGTCGGCCGGTGCGGTTCGCGATGCCCATGAATCCCAGCCCCGCAGTGTCTTAACATTGTTAAAACACTGCGGGGCTGGGATTCAGGGCCTGGCGCAGCACATATGTTCGCCTCTCACACTCGGGTCCTTACACCCGCTTCAGACTGTGCGGCGTCATCTGATCCCTTATCGCATGCCACGGCCATGAAGCCGCACAGTCCGAAGAAGGCGGAAGGAGAGGAGGGACAGGCGAACTGATGCACTGATCCTGCCCATCAATCACACCCTCGCAGTCCCAATAAATAAGACACCGAGGGGCGTTGTGTGGGTCAGGGCGGCCGCAGAGGCGCAGGCAGCCAAACCATGATGCCAGAAGACGGGCAGCGCTACCAAGGGGGTTGCAGCGTGTCATTACAAAGGAAAGTCACACCACCGGGACGGTTAAATGGTCACACAGAGGACACATTGCAGACGTGTTTTCAGTTCCACATGTGCGAGGAGAATACGTTTCTGAGCCACCTTGCACACATGCAGCATTACCGCTGTACAAGGTGGCTGGATAACGTAAAAACGCCTGGGGGAGGGGGGACAGGTTCCCTTCAATTTCAGTTCTTGTGTCTGCGTGGCTTTTGCAGGACACGTTGCCGGCTGCACAGCAGGGGAACAGCTGGCGGTGCTGGACCCCACTGACACATTGGCTGGTGTTTTTCTCTGTGCAGCTAGCACATCTGGGCAAAAACTGGCGGTGTGTTAGAGCCCAGGGACAGCAGGAGGAGGAGCAGGAGGAGGAGGAGCAGGGGGAGGGGAGTGTAGGCCGAAGCCTGCACAGGCGGCAGCTTTGGGTGTGTTGTGTCTGCGTGACTTTTGCAGGACACGTTGCCGGCTACACAGCAGGGGAACAGCTGGCGGTGCTGGACCCCACTGACACATTGGCGAGGTGTTTGGCTCTGTGCAGCCAGCACTTCCGGACAGCAACTAGCGTTGTTGGAGCCCGGGCTCTGCAGGTGGAGCAGAGTGTAGGCCGAAGCCTAATTGAACCGATTTCAAAAGTCACCTTTAACCCCCCCTCAGGGGTTACAAAGTAGAAGAGCCACAGCTTATGCAGCAGCAGTGCTGCGCAAGTCAAAGGTTGCTCTTGTAATTTTTCTCCTTGCACACGCTGAATGGAACACGTATAACATTCAGCCCTTTAGACAGTCAAACTGTGTAATGGAGGCGAGAGTTCCCTTTGTAATGAGACGCAGCACAGGTGTCAAGAATCCCACCTTGGTGCTGGGTGCAGCCTCCCGAGCGTTGTTATTTGCTGTACAGGAGTCTGCGCTGTCGTGTTATCCCCTGGCCTAGCGCCGTTAGCGCTGCCCATCTTCTGGCATCATGTAATGTCGGCCGGTGCGGTTCGCGATGCCCATGAATCCCAGCCCCGCAGTGTCTTAACATTGTTAAAACACTGCGGGGCTGGGATTCAGGGCCTGGCGCAGCACATATGTTCGCCTCTCACACTCGGGTCCTTACACCCGCTTCAGACTGTGCGGCGTCATCTGATCCCTTATCGCATGCCACGGCCATGAAGCCGCACAGTCCGAAGAAGGCGGAAGGAGAGGAGGGACAGGCGAACTGATGCACTGATCCTGCCCATCAATCACACCCTCGCAGTCCCAATAAATAAGACACCGAGGGGCGTTGTGTGGGTCAGGGCGGCCGCAGAGGCGCAGGCAGCCAAACCATGATGCCAGAAGACGGGCAGCGCTACCAAGGGGGTTGCAGCGTGTCATTACAAAGGAAAGTCACACCACCGGGACGGTTAAATGGTCACACAGAGGACACATTGCAGACGTGTTTTCAGTTCCACATGTGCGAGGAGAATACGTTTCTGAGCCACCTTGCACACATGCAGCATTACCGCTGTACAAGGTGGCTGGATAACGTAAAAACGCCTGGGGGAGGGGGGACAGGTTCCCTTCAATTTCAGTTCTTGTGTCTGCGTGGCTTTTGCAGGACACGTTGCCGGCTGCACAGCAGGGGAACAGCTGGCGGTGCTGGACCCCACTGACACATTGGCTGGTGTTTTTCTCTGTGCAGCTAGCACATCTGGGCAAAAACTGGCGGTGTGTTAGAGCCCAGGGACAGCAGGAGGAGGAGCAGGAGGAGGAGGAGCAGGGGGAGGGGAGTGTAGGCCGAAGCCTGCACAGGCGGCAGCTTTGGGTGTGTTGTGTCTGCGTGACTTTTGCAGGACACGTTGCCGGCTACACAGCAGGGGAACAGCTGGCGGTGCTGGACCCCACTGACACATTGGCGAGGTGTTTGGCTCTGTGCAGCCAGCACTTCCGGACAGCAACTAGCGTTGTTGGAGCCCGGGCTCTGCAGGTGGAGCAGAGTGTAGGCCGAAGCCTAATTGAACCGATTTCAAAAGTCACCTTTAACCCCCCCTCAGGGGTTACAAAGTAGAAGAGCCACAGCTTATGCAGCAGCAGTGCTGCGCAAGTCAAAGGTTGCTCTTGTAATTTTTCTCCTTGCACACGCTGAATGGAACACGTATAACATTCAGCCCTTTAGACAGTCAAACTGTGTAATGGAGGCGAGAGTTCCCTTTGTAATGAGACGCAGCACAGGTGTCAAGAATCCCACCTTGGTGCTGGGTGCAGCCTCCCGAGCGTTGTTATTTGCTGTACAGGAGTCTGCGCTGTCGTGTTATCCCCTGGCCTAGCGCCGTTAGCGCTGCCCATCTTCTGGCATCATGTAATGTCGGCCGGTGCGGTTCGCGATGCCCATGAATCCCAGCCCCGCAGTGTCTTAACATTGTTAAAACACTGCGGGGCTGGGATTCAGGGCCTGGCGCAGCACATATGTTCGCCTCTCACACTCGGGTCCTTACACCCGCTTCAGACTGTGCGGCGTCATCTGATCCCTTATCGCATGCCACGGCCATGAAGCCGCACAGTCCGAAGAAGGCGGAAGGAGAGGAGGGACAGGCGAACTGATGCACTGATCCTGCCCATCAATCACACCCTCGCAGTCCCAATAAATAAGACACCGAGGGGCGTTGTGTGGGTCAGGGCGGCCGCAGAGGCGCAGGCAGCCAAACCATGATGCCAGAAGACGGGCAGCGCTACCAAGGGGGTTGCAGCGTGTCATTACAAAGGAAAGTCACACCACCGGGACGGTTAAATGGTCACACAGAGGACACATTGCAGACGTGTTTTCAGTTCCACATGTGCGAGGAGAATACGTTTCTGAGCCACCTTGCACACATGCAGCATTACCGCTGTACAAGGTGGCTGGATAACGTAAAAACGCCTGGGGGAGGGGGGACAGGTTCCCTTCAATTTCAGTTCTTGTGTCTGCGTGGCTTTTGCAGGACACGTTGCCGGCTGCACAGCAGGGGAACAGCTGGCGGTGCTGGACCCCACTGACACATTGGCTGGTGTTTTTCTCTGTGCAGCTAGCACATCTGGGCAAAAACTGGCGGTGTGTTAGAGCCCAGGGACAGCAGGAGGAGGAGCAGGAGGAGGAGGAGCAGGGGGAGGGGAGTGTAGGCCGAAGCCTGCACAGGCGGCAGCTTTGGGTGTGTTGTGTCTGCGTGACTTTTGCAGGACACGTTGCCGGCTACACAGCAGGGGAACAGCTGGCGGTGCTGGACCCCACTGACACATTGGCGAGGTGTTTTTCTCTGTGCAGCTAGCAGTACCGGGCCCCAACTGGCGGTGTTGGAGCCCAGGGTCAGCAGGAGGAGCAGGGGGAGCGGAGTGTAGGCCGAAGCCTGCACTCGAGCAAGTTGAAAGGAAACCTTTAACCCCCCCCCCCCCAGGCGTTTGTAGCTGAAAGAGCCATTGTGTACAGCACTAATGCTGGAAAAGGTAAACTTAGCTCTTTTAATTATGGTCCTTGCACATGCGGAACCTAACAGTTATGAAATGTGTCCCCTCACAGCGTTAAACCGTCCGGTAGGTGGAACTTTCCTTTGTCGTGTGACGCAGCACAGCCATCATTTTTACCCCCTTGGCGCCGTGCGCCGCCTCCTCAGCGTTGTTTTAATCTGTCCCGGAGCCTGGGCTGTTAGGTTAGCCCTTGGCCATGCACACATTTTGCGCTGCCCGTCTTCTGACATCATTTGGTGTCAGGCTGGCTGCGCCTGTGCGGGTGCGCTGGCCGAGATCCCGCCTCGCAGTGTCGTCTAATGTAATCCCACCGCGGGCCTGTGATCCGTGCCCGTGCGCAGTGCATATCCTCTCCTCTCACTCCCCTCCCTACGGCTTTTTCAGACTGTGCGGTGTCACGGCCGTGGCATGCTATTAGGGACCAGCTGACATCGCACAGTCTGAAGAAGCCGTAGGGAGGGGAGTGAGAGGAGAGGATATGCACTGCGCACGGGCACGGATCACAGGCCCGCGGTGGGATTACATTAGACGACACTGCGAGGCGGGATCTCGGCCAGCGCACCCGCACAGGCGCAGCCAGCCTGACACCAAATGAGGTCAGAAGACGGGCAGCGCAACATGTGTGCATGGCCAAGGGCTAACCTAACAGCGCAGGCTCCGGGACAGATTAAAACAACGCTGAGGAGGCGGCGCACGGCGCCAAGGGGGTAAAAATGATGGCTGTGCTGCGTCACACGACAAAGGAAAGTTCCACCTACCGGACGGTTTAACGCTGTGTGGGGACACATTTCATAAGTGTTTGGTTCAGCATGTGCAAGGAGCATCACGAAAAGAGGCACTTTTTCCCTTTGCATCATTACTGCTGCACAAGGTGGCTCCTTCAGTAACAAACGCCTGGGGGGGGGGGGGGGTCAGGTTCCCTTACATTTAACTTGTTGTGCCTGCGTGGCGGTCGCAGTACACGTTGCCGTATACACAGCAGGGGAACAGCTGGCGGTGCTGAACCCCACTAACACATTGGCGAGGTGTTTGGCTCTGTGCGTACAGCACTTCTGGACGGCAACTGGCGGTGTTGGAGCCCAGGGGCAGGTGGAGGAGGAGGAGGTTGGAGGAGGTAGGAGGAGGTAGGAGGGATTGCCACACACACAGCAGGGGAACAGCTGACGTTACTGAACCCCAATAACAGAGGAGGGACTGTTGACTGTGCGTACAGCACTTCTGGACGGCAACTGGCGGTGTTGGAGCCCAGGGGCAGGTGGAGGAGGAGGAGGTTGGAGGAGGTAGGAGGAGGTAGGAGGGATTGCCACACACACAGCAGGGGAACAGCTGACGTTACTGAACCCCAATAACAGAGGAGGGACTGTTGACTGTGCGTACAGCACTTCTGGACGGCAACTGGCGGTGTTGGAGCCCAGGGGCAGGTGGAGGAGGAGGAGGTTGGAGGAGGTAGGAGGAGGTAGGAGGGATTGCCACACACACAGCAGGGGAACAGCTGACGTTACTGAACCCCAATAACAGAGGAGGGACTGTTGACTGTGCGTACAGCACTTCTGGACGGCAACTGGCGGTGTTGGAGCCCAGGGGCAGGTGGAGGAGGAGGAGGTTGGAGGAGGTAGGAGGAGGTAGGAGGGATTGCCACACACACAGCAGGGGAACAGCTGACGTTACTGAACCCCAATAACAGAGGAGGGACTGTTGACTGTGCGTACAGCACTTCTGGACGGCAACTGGCGGTGTTGGAGCCCAGGGGCAGGTGGAGGAGGAGGAGGTTGGAGGAGGTAGGAGGAGGTAGGAGGGATTGCCACACACACAGCAGGGGAACAGCTGACGTTACTGAACCCCAATAACAGAGGAGGGACTGTTGACTGTGCGTACAGCACTTCTGGACGGCAACTGGCGGTGTTGGAGCCCAGGGGCAGGTGGAGGAGGAGGAGGTTGGAGGAGGTAGGAGGAGGTAGGAGGGATTGCCACACACACAGCAGGGGAACAGCTGACGTTACTGAACCCCAATAACAGAGGAGGGACTGTTGACTGTGCGTACAGCACTTCTGGACGGCAACTGGCGGTGTTGGAGCCCAGGGACGGGTGGAGGAGGAGGAGGTTGGAGGAGGTAGGAGGGATTGCCACACACACAGCAGGGGAACAGCTGACGTTACTGAACCCCAATAACAGAGGAGGGACTGTTGACTGTGCGTACAGCACTTCTGGACGGCAACTGGCGGTGTTGGAGCCCAGGGGCAGGTGGAGGAGGAGGAGGTTGGAGGAGGTAGGAGGAGGTAGGAGGGATTGCCACACACACAGCAGGGGAACAGCTGACGTTACTGAACCCCAATAACAGAGGAGGGACTGTTGACTGTGCGTACAGCACTTCTGGACGGCAACTGGCGGTGTTGGAGCCCAGGGACGGGTGGAGGAGGAGGAGGTTGGAGGAGGTAGGAGGGATTGCCACACACACAGCAGGGGAACAGCTGACGTTACTGAACCCCAATAACAGAGGAGGGACTGTTGACTGTGCGTACAGCACTTCTGGACGGCAACTGGCGGTGTTGGAGCCCAGGGACGGGTGGAGGAGGAGGAGGTTGGAGGAGGTAGGAGGGATTGCCACACACACAGCAGGGGAACAGCTGACGTTACTGAACCCCAATAACAGAGGAGGGACTGTTGACTGTGCGTACAGCACTTCTGGACGGCAACTGGCGGTGTTGGAGCCCAGGGACGGTTGGAGGAGGAGGAGGTTGGAGGAGGTAGGAGGGATTGCCACACACACAGCAGGGGAACAGCTGACGTTACTGAACCCCAATAACAGAGGAGGGACTGTTGACTGTGCGTACAGCACTTCTGGACGGCAACTGGCGGTGTTGGAGCCCAGGGACAGGTGGAGGAGGAGGAGGTTGGAGGAGGTTGGAGGAGGTAGGAGGGATTGCCACACACACAGCAGGGGAACAGCTGACGTTACTGAACCCCAATAACAGAGGAGGGACTGTTGACTGTGCGTACAGCACTTCTGGACGGCAACTGGCGGTGTTGAAGCCCAGGGACGGGTGGAGGAGGAGGAGGTTGGAGGAGGTAGGAGGGATTGCCACACACACAGCAGGGGAACAGCTGACGTTACTGAACCCCAATAACAGAGGAGGGACTGTTGACTGTGCGTACAGCACTTCTGGACGGCAACTGGCGGTGTTGGAGCCCAGGGACAGGTGGAAAAGCAGAGGAACACAATGTAGGCCGAAGCCTGAGAAAGTCGAAAGGGAACCTTTAACCCCCCCCCAAGGCGTTTGTAGCTGAAAGAGCCAGCTTGTGCAGCACAAAAGATGCAAAAGGAAAAGGTGGCTCTTTTCATCATGCTCCTTGCAAACACAGAACTAAACACTTATAAAATGTGTCCCCTGCAACCGTAAAACCGTCCCGGAGGTGGGACTTTCCTTCGTAATGTGACGCAGCCCAGCCGTCATTCCTACCCCCCCGGCGCCGCGCACCGGCTCCTCAGCGTTGTTTTATTCCGTCAAGGAGCCTGCGCTGTTATGTTATCCCGTGGCCAGGCACACTTAGCGCTGCCCGTCTTCTGGCATCATTTGGTGTCTGGATGGCTGCGCCTGTGCGGCCGCGCTGGCAGAGAGCCCGCCTCGCAGTGTCTTCTGATTTAATCCCACTGGGGGCCTGGGATCCATGGACATGCGCACTGCATATCTGAACCTCCACCTCTCACTCATCTCCCTATGGCTTCTTCAGACTGTGCGGTGTCACGGCCGTGGCATGCTGTTAGGGACCAGCTGACACCGAACAGTCTGAAGAAGCCATAGGGAAATGAGTGAGAGGTGGAGGTTCAGATATGCACTGCGCATGTCCATGGATCCCAGGCCCCCAGTGGGATTAAATCAGAAGACACTGCGAGGCGGGCTCTCTGCCAGCGCGGCCGCACAGGCGCAGCCATCCAGACACCAAATGATGCCAGAAGACGGGCAGCGCTAAGTGTGCCTGGCCACGGGATAACATAACAGCGCAGGCTCCAGGACGGAATAAAACAACGCTGAGGAGCCGGTGCGCGGCGCCGGGGGGGTAGGAATGACGGCTGGGCTGCGTCACATTACGAAGTAAAGTCCCACCTCCGGGACGGTTTTACGGTATCAGTGGACACATTTTATAAGTGTTAAGTTCTGCGTGTGCAAGGAGCTAAACAAAAATAGCTACCTTTTCCTTGGGCAGCATTACTGCTGCACAAGGTGGCTCTTTCAGTAACAAACGCCTTGGGGGGGGGGGGACAGATTCCCTTACATTTCAGTTGTTGTGTCAGCGTGGCGGTCGCATGACACATTGCCGGCTACACAGCTGGGGATCAGCTGACATTACTGAAACCCAATAACACTGGGTCGTATGTTTTGACTGTGCAGACGGCACGTCTGAGCCTCAACTGGCGGTGTTGGAGCCCAGGAATTTAAGTTCAGGTGGTAGAAAGATGAACACAACAGGAGACCTGGATAACGTATACAGTGACCTAATTATTCAATCAGGAGGAGGAGTGGCAAATTCCGGCGAGATCCAGGCCTTGTTCATTTTCAGGAAAGTAAGCCGGTCAACGTTATCGGAGGATAGTCGCATGCGACGGTCAGTTAGTACACCACCTGCAGCACTAAAGACACGTTCCGATAATACACTGGCCGCAGGGCAAGACAGCACCTCCAATGCATACTGGCTTAGCTCTGGCCATGTATCCAGCTTTGAGACCCAAAACTTGAAAGGGGAAGAGCCGTCTGGGAGTACAGCAAGAGGGCAAGACATGTAGTCTGTCACCATCTGACGGAACCGTTGCCTCCTGCTGACTGGAGCCGTCTGTGATGGTGTAGACTTTTGTGGCGGGCACAGAAAACTGTGCCACAGTTCGGCCATACTGGTCTTGCCTTGGGCAGAGGCACTGCTTCTGCTCCCTCTTTGTGCAGAGCCTCCACCACGGCCTGGACGCACTGAGCTGCTTTGGAATGCACTAGCAGCACTTCTCTCAGTTGGAATGGAGAAGATGATGGAATTGACCAGTGTGTCTTGGTACTCCCGCATTTTTCGCTCCCGGTTCAACGGTGTGATGAGGCTTTCTACGTTGTCCCGGTAGCGAGGATCGAGGAGGGTGAACACCCAATAATCAGACATGTTGAGAATGTGGGCGATGCGGCGGTCGTTTCTCAGGCACTGCAGCATGTAATCCACCATGTGCTGCAGACTGCCAACTGCCCAAGAAACGCTGTCCCCTGCTGGAGGCGTGATCTCTGCCCGCTCGTCATCACCCCACCCTCGCTGTACACACTGAGTACTGGACAATTGTGTAACTCCCTCCTCTGGACGGATGTCTTCCTCCTCCATTGACTCCTCCTCATCCTCCTCACAAACGGTCCCCTGCCTACGCGTTTGTGAGGAACCACGTGGCGCTGACTGTCCAGAAGATGATGGAAATGGTGAATCCTCATCCTCCACCTCTTCCACAACATCATCCCTTAGCGCTTGCAGTGATTTTTCAAGCAGGCAGATAAGGGGGACAGTCATGCTGACTAGTGCATCATCTGCACTCGCCATCCGCGTGGAATAATCAAAGGGACGCAAAACCTGGCAGACGTCATTCATAGTGGCCCACTCTGTGGTTGTGAAGTCTGTACGGCGCTGACTGCGACTTTTTTGCGCCTGAAGCAGCTGGTACTCCATTACAGCTTGCTGCTGCTCACACAACCGCTCCAACATATGTAACGTGGAATTCCACCTGGTAGGTAGGTCACATATGATGCGATGTTCCGGCAGGCGGTGTCGGCGCTGCAGAGCCGCAATGCGCGCTTTTGCCGTGCTGGAACGCCGCAAGTGAGCACACTCTAGGCGGACCTTGTGCAGCAGTGCATCAAGATCCGGATAGTCCCTCAAAAAGCTCTGCACGACCAAATTGAGCACATGTGCCAGACATGGGATGTGAGTGAGGTTGCCGAGGCCCAGAGCTGCCACCAGATTTCGGCCATTATCACACACTACCATGCCTGGCTGGAGATTCGCTGGCACAAACCACACATCGCTCTCCTGCTTGATGGCATTCCAGAGCTCCTGCGCTGTGTGGCTACGATTCCCCAAGAAAATTAATTTCAAGACGGCCTGTTGACGTTTGGCCACGGCTGTGCTCATGTCGGTCGTAACAGGTACACGTTCATCACGGGTCCATGTGGAGGTGGACTGTGACGGCTCCTGCAGCGATGATTCTGAGGAACTGGTGTAAGAGGAGGAGTCAATGCGTACAGAATGGATTCCTGCAATCCTTGGAGTGGGCAGGACACGTCCTGCGCCACTCGCACGGTCTGTACCCGGCTCAACGACATTAACCCAATGGGCAGTGAGGGAAAGGTATCGCCCCTGTCCATGTTGACTGGTCCACGCATCGGTGGTGAGGTGGACCTTGCTACTGACGGCGTTCAGTAGCGCGTGTTTTATGTGTCCCTCCACATGCTTCTGCAGGGCAGGGACGGCTTGCCTGCTGAAGTAAAAGCGGCTGGGCACTTTGTACTGTGGGACTGCCAATGACATGAAGTCACGGAAGCTGTCAGTCTCCACCAGCCTGAATGACAGCATTTCCAGTGACAGAAGTTTGGCAATGCCTGCAGTCAGAGCCTGTGCTCGTGGGTGGTTTGACGAGAAAGGCCGCCTTTTCTCCCATGCCTGTACTACCGATGGCTGTAGACTGGGCTGGGAGTGTGTGGATGACTGGGAAAGTGGCGCTGCGGGTGGAATTACAGCGGGTCTCTGGACAACAGGGGCAGAGGTTCTTCCACGGCGATCCTGGGAGGACGCCGAACCAGCTGCGTGTGAGGTAGAGGAAGAGGCAACACGAGCTGAAGAGGTGGTAGCTGCCGCTGTTGGTTGGCCTACCTCTTCAGTGTGTTTTTCTAACTCCGCCGGGTGCCTGTTGCGCACATGTTTCCACATGTTGGAGGTATTGAGGTTGCTGACATTTCGACCTCTTTTGACTTTTTGATGACACACGTTGCATCTGACATAGCAAATGTCATCTGCAACTGTGTCAAAAAAGGACCAGGCACTGCAAGTCTTGGGAGCGCCCTTTTTGGCTTTTGGAAGAGACATGCTCCTAACGGGTGCCAAAGCGGAGGCTGCAGGATCCGCAGTCTTCCCCCTCCCTCTCCCTCTTTGGGCCGTACGGGGAATCTCTTCCTCAGAGCTGCTCCCACCACCTTCCTGTCCCTCACGCCAAGATGGGTCGAGGACCTCATCATCTACACTACCCTCTGCCCCCAACTGCTCCTCCTGGGTAGTCTCAGCAGCAGAGCACGCACCAGTAAGTGGCACCTGAGTGTCATCATCAGCTGATGCGGCCTGCGATGTGGTGACCGGAGCCACTGGCCCACCCGCCTCTTCAGAGGAAGACAGAAAAAGCTGTTGGGCATCACTGCACCCTGCCTCTTCTTCCATTTCTCCAATGCTGCTTGGCTGGCCCCCTGTTTCCAAGCCAAGAGATTCAGAGAACAGAAGTAGAGACGGCTCCTGTCCTGGGCTCTCTGTCTGCCTGGGCAATTTGGCAGGTGGTGAAGAGACAGATGGCTGCTCTCCAGTGCTCTGTGTCTGAGAGGATGTGGCACTAATGGAAGTTGATGCATTAGCTGCCATCCATCCGACAACAGCTTCAATTTGTTCTTCACGCAGCAGCGGTGTACGGCGCTCGGACACAAAGCTTCGCATGAACGACTGTTGCCTGGTGAAAGTGGGTGCTGATGAGTCACCGGTGCCCGCAGCAGGCACAGAATCCCCACGTCCCCTCCCTGCTCCGCGACGGCTCCCACGCCCCCGTGCCTTACTCACTGCCTTCTTCATCTTGGTTGACTGATAAAGATAAGCAGAAAAGTACTAACGGATTTGTGTGCTTATTCCTGAGCAACTCCTCCTAACAGGTATAAGAAGCACTAATTATCTAAAGTGTGGACTAGACACAAATATGAGCTAATGTGGCCTACAGAAATGTAAAGTGGTGTAACTGGTGTGTTTGGTGAACTTTATTATTTATTTATTTTTTGGGGGCTGAACTGACAACAGATAGAGCTGCAGTCACACGGAGACCGTGCAGACAGACGTAAACGGCGCTACAAGGCCCAAAAACCCTCCTCTACTTTATCCTATGTAGTGTTTTTCCACAAATTAGCTGGAGACGGGTGGAAAGACACTAATAGGATTTTTTTGAATAAATTAGCAGCAGACTACACTATTTTGAAAAAAAAGAAAATTGATTTGGCGGTATGACGCAGTGAAAAACCCTGAGCTGGAGACAACCAGGCTATAGCTGCTCACAGATTACAGGGCGAGCTGCAGTCACACGGAGACCGTGCAGACAGCCGTAAACGGCGCTGCAAGGCCCAAAAACCCTCCTCTACTTTATCCTATGTAGTGTTTTTCCACAAATTAGCTGGAGACGGGTGGAAAGACACTAATAGGATTTTTTTAAATTAATTAGCAGCAGACTACACTACTTTGAAAAAAAAGAAAATTGATTTGGCGGTATGACGCAGTGAAAAACCCTGAGCTGGAGACAACCAGGCTACAGCTGCTCACAGATTACAGGGCGAGCTGCAGTCACACGGAGACCGTGCAGACAGCCGTAAACGGCGCTGCAAGGCCCAAAAACCCTCCTCTATTTTATCCTATGTAGTGTTTTTCCACAAATTAGCTGGAGACGGGTGGAAAGACACTAATAGGATTTTTTTAAATTAATTAGCAGCAGACTACACTACTTTGAAAAAAAAGAAAATTGATTTGGCGGTATGACGCAGTGAAAAACCCTGAGCTGGAGACAACCAGGCTACAGCTGCTCACAGATTACAGGGCGAGCTGCAGTCACACGGAGACCGTGCAGACAGCCGTAAACGGCGCTGCAAGGCCCAAAAACCCTCCTCTACTTTATCCTATGTAGTGTTTTTCCACAAATTAGCTGGAGACGGGTGGAAAGACACTAATAGGATTTTTTTGAATAAATTAGCAGCAGACTACACTACTTGGGAAAAAAAAAAAAAAAAGGAACAGTATGAGGCAATGAACCACCCTCCCTGAACTGAATACAACCAACTATGGATGGCCTATGTGGCTGCACTCAGACTGGAGACTGGGCTGCACTCACACACACACACACACAGACCCTGCAGATCGCTGTGAAAACAGCGCTACAAGGCAAAAGCAAGGTGAATAGTAGGTGAACACAGCGGTTGCTAAATTAGCCTTTGGAAAGCACAAAGAAGCAAATCGCTATCTCTAAACTGTCCCTCAGTCAGCAAACAGCGTCCTGTCACTAACTGAATTCACAGCAGAGTGATCGCAAAATGGCGCCAGCGACTTTTAAACTGCATCATGACATCATTACACCAGCCAATCACAGCCTTGCCAGTAGTTTCATGCCCTCCATGCTAAACAGGATGTGCCCACACTTGGAATCAATCTCATTGGCTGAATTTCTGCTTTTTGAATCTTAGAACTTCCGATTCCGGTATCCGATACGCGGCAAGTATCGGAATCCCGGTATCGGAATTCCGATACCGCAAGTATCGGCCGATACCCGATACTTGCGGTATCGGAATGCTCAACACTAATTGTGATACATCTCCTAAATAATGCCCTCTTCAGGTTAATATACAGATTTTAATTGGATTCTGGTAAGGGCTCTGGCTGGGCCATTCCAAAACTTTGATCTTCTGCTGAAGCTATTTTTTGGGTAATTTGAATATTTACTTAGTGTCTTAGTCATGATGAAAGGTGAAATTCCTCTTCATATTCAGCTTTTTAGTTGAAGGTTTCAGAATTGATTGATAATTGGAACTGTTCATAATTCTTTCCACCTTGCTGAAGCCACAGTTCCAATTTCTGCCAAACAGCAAATTATAATGGTACCTCCACTATGCTTCACTGTGGATATGGTGTTCTTTAGGTGATGCCCAGTATTGATTTGTGCCAAACATACCTTTTGGAATTATGGCCAAAAAGTTCAACATTGGTCTCATCAGACCATAACATGTTTTCCCACATGCTTTTGCCAGCCTTGATGTAGATTTTGGCAAAGCATAACTGGGCTTGGATGTTTTATTTGTAAGAAAAAGCTTCCGTTTTTCCACATTATCCCACACTCCAGACATATGAGGAGTACAGGACATTGTTGTCACATGCAGTACAATACCAGTACTGGCTAGAAATTACTGCAGCTCCTTTAAGATTGCTGCCTCTTAGCAGCCTCATTGACCAATTTTCTTCTTGACTTTCATCAATTTTTAAGGAACGTCCAGTTCTAAGTAATGTCACTGTTGTACCTAATTTAAGCTACTTCTTGATGATGTCTTCACAGTGTTTCATGGTATATTTAATGCCTTGGAAACATTTTCGTACTTTTCTCCAGCTTGGTAATTTTCAACAGTTAGATCCTATTGCTATGTTGTAAGCTGTTTACAGATCATAGGATTTGCTGTAGAAAGCAACTAACAAATGTCAGGAAAATCCTACTAGGACAGCTTCCAAAAATTTTGATTATGTTTCCAAAATGTAGACATTTTCATTTAATAAATAAATTAGTTTTGTAATTTTTCTTAGTCTTTTTTCATTGTTTCTTCTCACATGCATGGAGGAAAGCCGTCTCTCTATGGTCACCTGCGGGTGGCTATCCTGTAGGTAAATGTACAAGCTTTTTTTCCTGCATTAGGGATATTAATTTGGAGATAGCATAGTTTAGAGATTGTTGGAACCATGCAAGTGGAACCAGTACCATTCGAAGATAGGTCTTTTTTCATCTTTATGCCACCTGATGTTAATAAGTAAAGTACTAGTACTTAAAATAAAATGTTTGTCTCCAGTGAGAATACTAAAATCTGTTTAAACACACTAAGGTAATCCACTAAAATTTCTTCCAAATGCATCACCATATTAATAAGCAGACAAGAAGAAAATAATGAAAATATATAACGTCCCAAATGTGAAACAGAGAGCGCTCTTGGTTTCAGTAACTACAGTTTATGTTTTATTTTGAAATGTAAAATGACAATGGGATTTCTTTAGAGACTGATATTAAAAACTAGATTTGCATTATCTAGTCAAAATGCATTTTATAAAAAGTAGTGATGCTTTGTCTGAAAGCATCGGAGCATTATAGAGCCGAGTGACTTAATGTGTTTCTAAAAGGTTTTATGCTCATCTCAGTGTATCTTTGGGTAAAGAGTTTAAGTTCCAAACTTCCAGATTAATTTTGTGATTGTCGCTGCATTTTTCTACGCTCTACACTTTATCTATTTGTGGAGTTGAATTGTGAACCTGAAAAATAGCATCAAATGTGACACAAAATCTTACAATCCACTGAATATGCATATTCCATTGTGTGGCTGTAGAAAAAGCATAATACATTAATATTGAAAATTGCCGTGATTGCCATGTACACAATCATTTGGACTTTATTGTTAGTCAGGGCATAAACTTTGACGTTACCTCACAGAACTATGGCACTATAGCCGAGTGATACAGTGGAAACAGTTGAACAAAAGCTATACAGATTCTATTCAATGTGACATTGTAATAAGTGGCTCAAGAATTGGTGTAGGAAGGAGGGGTTTGGGTTCCTGCAGAACTGGGCCGACTTCTCAGTTGGCTACAGGCTCTACGCTAGGGACGGGCTGCACCTCAATGGGGAAGGTGCAGCTGTGCTGGGGGGAGAAAATGGCTAGAAGGTTGGAGGAGTGTTTAAACTAGGGAATGGGGGAGAGGGTATTCATTTTATAGGTGGGGAAGATAGTGCAGATAGAGACCTGGGCACAAATAAGGAAGTTGGGGGTGGCGGAGGCATGGGGGGTGGGGTTAGAACAGTTAGTAATTTAAGAAATAAGAGAGGTACAGAGAGGAACATCAAGTGCATGTATACTAATGCCAGAAGCTTCGCCAAAAAAATGGACGAATTAGAACTAATGTTGTTGGAACATAATTATGACATGGTGGGGATATCTGAAACATGGCTGGATGAGAGCCATGACTGGGCTGTTAACTTGCAGGGCTATAGCCTTTTCAGAAATGACCGTACAGATAAGCGAGGGGGTGGGGTGTGTCTGTTTGTAAAATCGACCTTAAAACCCATCCTGCGTGATAATATAGGTGAATCTAATGAAAATGTAGAGTCCCTGTGGGTGGAGATAAGGGGAGGGGGAAAAAATAATAAATTACTGATAGGGGTTTGTTATAAATCTCCAAAAATAATGGAAGCAATGGAGAATATCCTTGTAAAGCAAATGGATGAAGCTGCGACTCAAGGAGAAGTCATTATTATGGGGGACTTCAACTACCCTGAAATAGATTGGGGAACAGAAACCTGCAGTTCCAGTAAAGGTAATCGGATTTTGACAACTATGAGAGACAATTACCTTTCACAACTGGTTCAGGACCCAACAAGAAGGGGGGCACTGCTAGACCTAATATTAACCAACAGGCCAGACCGCATTTCAAATATAAGGGTTGGGGGTCACTTGGGGAATAGTGATCACAAAATAATAAGTTTTCATGTCTCCTTTAATAAGATGTGTAGTAGAGGGGTGACAAGGACACTAAACTTCAGGAGGGCAAATTTCCAACGGATGAGAGAGGATCTTGGTGCAATTAACTGGGACGATATCCTGAGACATAAAAGTACACAAAGAAAATGGGAGACATTTATTAGCATCCTGGATAGGACCTGTGCACAGTATATACCGTATGGGAATAAACATACTAGAAATAGGAGGAAACCAATATGGCTAAATAGAGCTGTAAGGGGCGCAATAAGGGACAAAAAGAAAGCATTTAGAGAATTAAAGGAAGTAGGTAGTGAGGAGGCATTAAATAAATACAAAAAATTAAATAAATTATGTAAAAAGCAAATCAAGGCAGCAAAGATTGAGACAGAGAGACTCATTGCTAGAGAGAGCAAAAATAACCTTAAAATATTCTTTAACTACATAAATATTTAGAAACTAAAAAATGATAGTGTTGGCCCCCTTAAAAATAGTCTGGGTGAAATGGTGGATGAGGATGAGGAAAAAGCCAATATGCTAAATGACTTTTTTTCATCAGTGTTTACAAAAGAAAATCCCATGGCAGCCAATATGACTAGTGATAATAATTCCCAATTTAATGTTACCTGCTTAACCCATCAGGAAGTACGGCGGCGTCTAAAAATCACAAAAATTGACAAATCTCCGGGCCCGGATGGGATACACCCCCGAGTACTGCAGGAATTAAGTACAGTCATTGATAGACCATTATTTTTAATCTTTAAAGAGTCCATAATAACAGGGTCTGTACCACAGGACTGGCGTATAGCAAATATGGTGCCAATATTTAAAAAGGGGACAAAAACTAAACTCGGAAATTATAGGCCAGTAAGTTTAACCTCTACTGTGGGTAAAATCCTGGAGGGCATTCTAAGGGATGCTATACTGGAGTATCTGAAGAGGAATAACCTCATGACCCAGTATCAGCACGGGTTTACTAGGGACCGATCATGTCAGACTAATTTGATCAGCTTCTATGAAGAGGTAAGTTCCGGTCTGGACCAAGGGAACCCAGTAGATGTAGTGTATATGGACTTTTCAAAAGCTTTTGATACGGTGCCACACAAAAGGTTGATACATAAAATGAGAATAATGGGGATAGGGGAAAATATGTGCAAGTGGGTTGAGAGTTGGCTCCGGGATAGGAAACAAAGGGTGGTTATTAATTGAGCACACTCGGACTGGGTCACGGTTAGTAGTGGGGTACCACAGGGGTCAGTATTGGGCCCTCTTCTTTTTAACATATTTATTAATGACCTTGTATGGGGCATTCAGAGTAGAATTTCAATATTTGCAGATGACACTAAACTCTGCAGGGTAATCAATACAGGGGAGGACAATTTTATATTACAGGCTGATTTATGTAAACTAGAAGCTTGGGCTAATAAATGGCAAATGAGCTTTAATGGGGATAAATGTAAGGTCATGCACTTGGGTAGAAGTAATAAGATGTATAACTATGTGCTTAATTCTAAAACTCTGGGCAAAACCGTCAATGACAAAGACCTGGGTGTATGGGTGGATGACAAACTCATTTTCAGTGGCCAGTGTCAGGCAGCTGCTACAAAGGCAAATAAAATAATGGGATGCATTAAAAGAGGCATAGATGCTCATGAGGAGAACATAATTTTACCTCTATACAAGTCACTAGTGCGACCACACTTAGAATACTGTGCACAGTTCTGGTCTCCGGTGTATAAGAAAGACATAGCTGAACTGGAGCGGGTGCAGAGAAGAGCAACCAAGGTTATTAGAGGACTGGGAGGTCTGCCATACCAAGATAGGTTATTACACTTGGGGCTATTTAGTTTGGAAAAACGAAGACTAAGGGGTGATCTTATGTTAATGTATAAATATATGAGGGTACAGTACAAAGACCTTTCTGCTGATCTTTTTAATCATAGACCGGTGACAGGGACAAGGGGGCATCTTCTACGTCTGGAGGAAAAAAGGTTTAAGCATAATAACAGACACGGATTCTTTACTGTAAGAGCAGTGAGACTATGGAACTCTCTGCCGTATGATGTTGTAATGAGTGACTCATTGCTTCAATTTAAGAGGGGACTGGATACCTTTCTGGAAAAGTATAATATTACAGGGTATATATATTAGATTCCTTGATAAGGCGTTGATCCAGGGAACTAGTCTGATTGCCGTATGTGGGGTCGGGAAGGAATTTTTTTCCCCATGATGGAGCTTACTCTTACCACATGGGTTTTTTTTGCCTTCCCCTGGATCAACATGTTAGGGCATGTGTCATGGTTCTCAATGGCAAGAGAACGTAGTAAAGCATACAAAAGGACTAGCTCTTGGAAGATGGGAACTCGAGCTGACTGTGAGCTAAACCTACCGCACAACTAACAGTGGCCGGGTAGCGTGCCTACGTTTTATCCCTAGACGCCCAGCGCCAGCCGGAGGACTGACTGACCCTAGCAGAGGAAAATACAGACCTGACTTACCTCTAGAGAAATTTTCCCCAAAAGGCAGACAGTAGCCCCCACATATATTGTCGGTGATTTCAGAGGAAATTGACATACGAAGTATGAAAATAGGTTTAGCAAATTGAGGTCCGCTTACTAGATAGTAGGAAGACAGAAAAGGGAACTTCACAGTCAGCTGAAAACCCTTTCAAAACACCATCCTGAAATTACTTTAAGACTCTAATATCAACTCATGACATCAGAGTGGCAATTTCAGCTCACAAGAGCTTCCAGCCTCAGAAATATTCAATCACAGAGAACTGGAACAAAAATGCAAAACAAACTTAGGACTAAAAGTCCAACTTAGCTGATAGTAGTCTAGGAGCAGGAACATGCAACAGAAAGGCTTCTGGTAACATTGTTGGCCGGCATAGAAATGACTGAGGAGCAAGGTTAAATAGAAAACTCCCACATCCTGATGGAAACAGGTGAACAGAGGAGATGAAGCACACAAGTTCAGTACCACCAGTGACCACCGGGGGAGCCCAGAAACCAAATTCACAACAGTACCCCCCCCTCAAGGAGGGGTCACCGAACCCTCACCAGAACCACCAGGGCGATCAGGATGAGCCCTATGAAAGGCACGGACCAAATCGGAGGCATGAACATCAGAGGCTGTCACCCAAGAATTATCCTCCTGACCGTAGCCCTTCCACTTGACCAGATACTGAAGTCTCCGTCTGGAAACACGGGAGTCCAAGATCTTCTCGACAACGTACTCCAACTCACCCTCAACCAACACCGGAGCAGGAGGCTCAACGGAAGGCACAACCGGTACCTCATACCTGCGCAACAATGACCGATGGAAGACATTATGAATAGAAGAAGATGCAGGGAGGTCCAAACGAAAGGACACAGGGTTAAGAATCTCCAATATCTTGTACGGGCCGATGAACCGAGGCTTAAACTTAGGAGAAGAAACCTTCATAGGGACAAAACGAGAAGACAACCACACCAAGTCCCCAACACAAAGACGAGGACCAACACGACGACGGCGGTTGGCAAACTGCTGAGTCTTCTCCTGGGACAACTTCAAATTGTCCACCACATGCCCCCAAATCTGATGCAACCTCTCCACCACAGCATCCACTCCAGGACAATCCGAAGACTCCACCTGACCGGAAGAGAAACGAGGATGAAACCCCGAATTACAGAAGAAAGGAGAAACCAAGGTGGCAGAACTAGCCCGATTATTGAGGGCAAACTCCGCCAAGGGCAAAAAGGCAACCCAATCATCCTGATCCGCAGACACAAAACACCTCAAATAAGTCTCCAAGGTCTGATTAGTTCGCTCGGTCTGGCCATTAGTCTGAGGATGGAAAGCAGACGAAAAAGACAAATCAATGCCCATCCTAGCACAGAATGCTCGCCAAAATCTAGACACGAATTGAGTTCCCCTGTCAGAAACGATATTCTCCGGAATACCATGCAAGCGAACCACATTTTGAAAAAACAGAGGAACCAGCTCGGATGAGGAAGGCAATTTAGGCAAGGGAACCAAATGGACCATCTTAGAGAAATGGTCACACACCACCCAGATGACAGACATCTTCTGAGAAACAGGGAGATCAGAAATAAAATCCATGGAGATGTGAGTCCAAGGCCTCTTCGGAATAGGCAAAGATAACAACAATCCACTAGCCCGAGAACAACAAGGCTTGGCCCGAGCACAAACATCACAAGACTGCACAAAACCACGCACATCTCGCGACAGGGAAGGCCACCAGAAGGACCTAGCCACCAAATCCCTGGTACCAAAGATTCCAGGATGACCAGCTAATGCAGAAGAATGGACCTCCGAGATGACTCTACTGGTCCAATCATCCGGAACAAACAGTCTACCAGGCGGGCAACGATCAGGTCTATCCGCCTGAAACTCCTGCAAGACCCATCGCAAGTCTGGGGAAACAGCAGATAATATCACTCCATCCTTAAGGATACCTGTAGGTTCAGAATTACCAGGGGAATCAGGCTCAAAACTCCTAGAAAGGGCATCCGCCTTCACATTTTTAGAACCCGGTAGGTAAGAAACCACAAAATTAAACCGAGAGAAAAATAACGACCAGCGCGCCTGTCTAGGATTCAGGCGCCTGGCAGACTCAAGATAAATCAAATTCTTGTGGTCGGTCAATACCACCACCTGATGTCTAGCCCCCTCAAGCCAATGACGCCACTCCTCAAAAGCCCACTTCATAGCCAAGAGCTCCCGATTACCAATATCATAATTTCGCTCAGCGGGCGAAAACTTACGAGAAAAGAACGCGCAAGGTCTCATCACGGAGCAGTCGGAACTTTTCTGCGACAAAACCGCCCCAGCTCCGATTTCTGAAGCGTCGACCTCAACCTGAAAAGGAAGAGTAACATCAGGCTGACGCAATACAGGGGCGGAAGAAAAGCGGCGCTTAAGCTCCCGAAAGGCCTCCACAGCAGCAGGGGACCAATCAGCAACATCAGCACCCTTCTTAGTCAAATCAGTCAACGGCTTAGCAACATCAGAAAAACCAGTTATAAATCGACGATAAAAATTAGCAAAGCCCAAAAACTTCTGAAGGCTCTTAAGAGAAGAGGGTTGCGTCCAATCACAAATAGCCTGAACCTTGACAGGGTCCATCTCAATGGAAGAGGGGGAAAAAATGTACCCCAAAAACGAAATCTTTTGAACCCCAAAAACACACTTAGAACCCTTTACACACAAGGAATTAGAGCGCAAAACCTGAAAAACCCTCCTGACCTGTTGGACATGAGAGTCCCAGTCATCCGAAAAAATCAAAATATCATCCAGATACACACTCATAAATTTATCCAAATATTCACGGAAAATGTCATGCATAAAAGACTGAAAGACTGAAGGGGCATTTGAAAGACCAAAAGGCATTACTAAATACTCAAAATGGCCCTCAGGCGTATTAAATGCGGTTTTCCACTCATCCCCCTGCTTAATTCGCACTAAATTATACGCCCCACGAAGATCAATCTTAGAGAACCACTTGGCCCCCTTTATTCGAGCAAACAAATCAGTAAGCAGTGGCAAAGGATACTGATATTTAACTGTGATTTTATTCAAAAGCCGATAATCAATACACGGCCTCAAAGAGCCATCTTTTTTAGATACAAAGAAAAAACCGGCTCCTAAGGGAGATGACGAAGGACGAATATGTCCCTTTTCCAAGGACTCCTTAATATATTCCCGCATAGCAGCATGTTCAGGCACAGATAGATTAAATAAACGACCCTTTGGAAACTTACTGCCCGGAATCAGATCTATAGTACAATCGCAATCTCTGTGCGGAGGTAGTGAACCAAGTTTAGGCTCCTCAAAAACGTCACGATAATCAGATAAAAATTCCGGAATCTCAGAGGGAATAGATGACGAAATGGAAACCAAAGGTACGTCCCCATGAGTCCCCTGACATCCCCAGCTTAACACAGACATTGCTTTCCAGTCGAGGACTGGGTTATGAGATTGCAGCCATGGCAATCCAAGCACCAACACATCATGTAGATTATACAACACAAGGAAGCGAATAATCTCCTGGTGATCCAGATTAATACGCATAGTTACTTGTGTCCAGTATTGTGGTTTATTACTAGCCAATGGCGTGGAGTCAATACCCTTCAGAGGTATAGGAACTTCCAGAGGCTCTAAACTAAACCCACAGCGTTTGGCAAAGGACCAATCCATAAGACTCAAAGCGGCGCCAGAGTCGACATAGGCGTCCACGGTAATAGACGATAAAGAGAAAATCAGGGTCACAGATAGAATAAACTTAGACTGTAAAGTGCCAATTGAAACAGACTTATCAACCTTCTTAGTACGTTTAGAGCATGCTGATATAACATGAGTTGAATCACCACAATAGAAGCACAACCCATTTTTTCGCCTAAAATTCTGTCGTTCGCTTCTGGACAGAATTCTATCACATTGCATAATCTCTGGCGCCTTCTCAGTAGACACCGCCAAATGGTGCACAGGTTTGCGCTCCCGCAAACGCCGATCAATCTGAATGGCCATTGTCATGGACTCATTCAGACCTGTAGGCACAGGGAACCCCACCATAACATCTTTAATGGCATCAGAGAGACCCTCTCTGAAATTCGCCGCCAGGGCGCACTCATTCCACTGAGTAAGCACAGACCACTTACGAAATTTTTGGCAGTATATTTCAGCCTCATCTTGCCCCTGAGACAGGGCCATCAAGGCTTTTTCAGCCTGAATCTCTAAATGAGGTTCCTCATAAAGCAACCCCAATGCCAGGAAAAACGCATCCACATTGAGCAACGCAGGATCTCCTGGTGCCAAAGCAAATGCCCAATCCTGAGGGTCGCCCCGGAGCAAGGAAACTACAATCCTGACCTGCTGTGCAGGATCTCCAGCGGAGCGAGATCTCAGAGACAAAAATAATTTACAATTATGTTTGAAATTCTGGAAGCGAGATCTATCCCCGGAGAAAAATTCAGGTAAAGGAATTCTAGGTTCAGATATAGGAGCATGAATTACAAAATCCTGTAAACTTTGAACCTTCATAGCGAGATTATTCAAACCTGTAGCTAAACTCTGCTGATCCATTTTTATCAGGTGAAATCAGAACCATTCAAGGATTAGAAGGAGAGAGAGACGAAGGCTGCAGTAAGCAGAGATGCAAGTGAATCAACTAATGAGCAAACTCAGAAAAAAAAAAAAAAATTCTCTGCAGACTTCTTTTCTCTCCTTTCTTCTGCCAATAATTTTAACCCTTGGCCGGCCAAACTGTCATGGTTCTCAATGGCAAGAGAATGTAGTAAAGCATACAAAAGGACTAGCTCTTGGAAGATGGGAACTCGAGCTGACTGTGAGCTAAACCTACCGCACAACTAACAGTGGCCGGGTAGCGTGCCTACGTTTTATCCCTAGACGCCCAGCGCCAGCCGGAGGACTGACTGACCCTAGCAGAGGAAAATACAGACCTGACTTACCTCTAGAGAAATTTTCCCCAAAAGGCAGACAGTAGCCCCCACATATATTGTCGGTGATTTCAGAGGAAATTGACATACGAAGTATGAAAATAGGTTTAGCAAATTGAGGTCCGCTTACTAGATAGTAGGAAGACAGAAAAGGGAACTACACAGTCAGCTGAAAAACCCTTTCAAAACACCATCCTGAAATTACTTTAAGACTCTAATATCAACTCATGACACCAGAGTGGCAATTTCAGCTCACAAGAGCTTCCAGCCTCAGAAATATTCAATCACAGAGAACTGGAACAAAAATGCAAAACAAACTTAGGACTAAAAGTCCAACTTAGCTGATAGTAGTCTAGGAGCAGGAACATGCAACAGAAAGGCTTCTGGTAACATTGTTGGCCGGCATAGAAATGACTGAGGAGCAAGGTTAAATAGAAAACTCCCACATCCTGATGGAAACAGGTGAACAGAGGAGATGAAGCACACAAGTTCAGTACCACCAGTGACCACCGGGGGAGCCCAGAAACCAAATTCACAACAGGTATGCTAGGCTATGGGTTGAACTAGATGGACTTAAAGTCTTCCTTCAACCTTAATAACTATGTAACATCACATATGACTGTCTGTAAAGTCCATGCTGAAGTAAGTAAAAATTAATAATTTAGTTGACCACATTTTCTGGAATGTATAACAATATTTAATTACTTTTATATAAAAAAGAAGTAAAATGTAATGAAATCCTTAATTGAACAACCCTTACCAAAATTTCCCAGTCTTAGCAAAATATTTAGAATTGAGAGTCCTCAGTGGTTGATACCTTTTAATGGCTAACTGAAAAGATGGTAACAAATTGCAAGCTTTTGAGACTACTTAGGTCTCTTCATCAGGCATAGACTAAAAGAAATTCTGACGAATCACATATTCATGCACAATACAGCCCAGAAAAAAAATGCCATAGATAAGACAGGTGGCGTGAAGCAGAACTACCATTATGTGAGAGTGCTAAAATGTTTATGTTCATAAATGTTGGAACGGTTCATCAATTAAGGAATTTGCTCCTCAGACCGTTGGGTGTTGTGAATTCTGCTTTTGGGTTCCCTCCGGTGGTAGTAGGTGGTAATGCAGTTGTCCCTGGGTTGCAGTCCTGGTCAGGTGTGTCTGCTGATTGTGGTTCTGACTGGGGTATTTAGGCGTGCAGGATTCATTAGTCCTTGCCAGTTGTCAATTGTTGTTGGGAGGTGTGGACCTCTGCCATGGTTCCTCCTGTCTTTTTGCCAAATCAGCAAAGATAAGTGTCTGTTTTTTTTTTCCTGTGGCACACATGCTGTGTGCTTCACAATTCAGTGCTATTCTTTGTGTTTCCTTGTCCAGCTTAGATTGTGTCAGTATTTTCTCAGTCTTGCTGGATTCTCTGGAGTGGCAGATATACATTCCATGTCTTTAGTTAGATTGTGGAACTTTTTGTATTATCTGTTGTGGATATTTTTGGAAGGGTTTTAATACTGACCGCCTAGTAATCTGTCCTAACCTTTCCTATTTAACTAGAGTGGCCTCTTTTGCTAAATCCTGTTTTCTACCTGCGTGTGTCTATTCTTCTCCTACTCACAGTCATTATTCGTGGGGGGGCTGCCTATCCTTTGGGGGTCTGCTCTGAGGCAAGATAGCATTCCTATTTCCATCTATAGGGGTATTTAGTCCTCCGGCTGTGTCGAGGCATCTAGGGTTTGTTAGGCACACCCCATGGCTACTTCTAGTTTGCGGTGTTAGTTCAGGATTTGCGGTCAGTACAGGTTCCACCGACTCCAGAGAAAGTTTTCACGCGGCTCCAAGGTCACCGGATCATAACAGTACAACTGGCCAATAATGAGTTAAATGCATCTCACAAGAAGGGAAGAAAGGTGTTGAGCCATTTTTTTTTCTGCAGTCTGTTTTGTCTTCTCTTCCCTCTTTATTTATGGGTGGCTGAGGAGTCTTGTGCCAGCATGGATGTTCAGGAATTAGCTTCTCGTGTAGACCAGCTTGCTGCTAGGGTACAGGATATTTCTGATTATATTGTTCAGACTCCTGCTTTAGAGCCGAAGATTCCTATTCCTGATTTGTTTTTTGGTGATAAGTCCAAATTTTTGGGTTTTAAAAACAATTGTAAACTGTTTTTTGCTCTGAGACCGCAATCCTCCGGTGATTCCATTCAGCAGGTTAAAATTGTCATCTCCCTGCTGCGTGGCGATCCACAGGATTGGGCATTTTCCCTGGAATCTGGGAATCCGGCCTTGCTTAATGTAGATTCCTTTTTTCAGGCTTTAGGATTATTATATGATGAACCGAATTCTGTGGATCAAGCGGAGAAAACCTTGTTGGCTCTGTCCCAGGGTCAAGAGGCGGCAGAATTGTATTGTCAGAAATTTAGAAAATGGTCTGTGTTGACTAAATGGAATGATGATGCTTTGGCGGCAATTTTCAGAAAGGGTCTTTCTGAATCCGTTAAAGATGTTATGGTGGGGTTTCCCACGCCTTCCGGTCTGAGTGATTCTATGTCTCTGGCCATTCAGATTGATCGGCGTTTGCGGGAGCGTCAAACTGTGCGCGCTGTGGCGTCGTCCTTAGAGCAAAGTCCTGAGCCAATGCAGTGTGATAGGATTTTGTCTAGAACGGAATGACAAGGATTCAGATGTCAGAATAGGTTGTGTTATTATTGTAGCGACGCTTCTCATGTCATTTCAGTCTGCCCTAAGCGGACAAAAAGGATCGCTAGTTCATTTACTATCAGTACTGTACAACCTAAATTTCTGTTATCGGTGTCCTTGATCTGCTCATTGTCATCATTTTCTGTCATGGCGTTTGTGGATTCAGGCGCCGCCTTGAACTTAATGGATTTTGAGTTTGCCAGGTGTTGTGGTTTTCCCTTGCAGCCTTTGCAGAACCCTATTCCTTTAAGGGAGATTGATGGTACACCTTTGGCTAAAAATAAGCCCCAGTTTTGGACACAGGTGACCATGCACATGGCGCCAGCCCATCAGGAAGATTGTCGATTTCTGGTGTTGCATAATTTGCATGATGTTATCGTGCTGGGTTTCCCGTGGTTGCAGGTACATAATCCTGTGTTGGATTGGAAATCTATGTCTGTGACTAGTTGGGGATGTCAGGGGGTTCATAATGATGTTCCTTTGATGTCAATCTCCTCTTCTTCCTCTTCTGAAATTCCAGAGTTTTTGTCTGATTTTCAGGATGTATTCGATGAGCCCTAGTCCAGTTCCCTTCCACCGCACAGGGACTGTGATTGTGCGATTGACTTGATTCCAGGCAGTAAGTTTCCTAAGGGCCGACTTTTCAACCTGTCTGTGCCTGAACATACCGCCATGCGGAGTTATGTTAAAGAGTCTTTGGAGAAAGGGCATATTCGGCCATCTTCTTCACCGTTGGGAGCAGGTTTTTTTTTTGTTGCTAAGAAGGATGGCTCCTTGAGACCTTGTATTGATTATCGCCTCTTGAATAAGATCACGGTCAAGTTTCAATACCCTTTACCTTTGCTTTCCGATTTGTTTGCTAGGATTAAGGGGGCTAGTTGGTTTACGAAGATTGACCTTCGGGGGGCATATAATCTTGTTCGTATTAAGCAGGGTGATGAATGGAAAACTGCGTTTAATACGCCCGAAGGCCATTTTGAATACCTTGTGATGCCATTCGGGCTCACTAACGCTCCATCTGTTTTTCAATCCTTCATGCATGATATCTTCCGGACTTATATTGATAAATTCTTGATTGTATATTTGGACGATATATTGATTTTTTCCAATGATTGGAAGTCTCATGTGGAACAGGTCAGGATGGTATTTCAGATCCTTCGTGACAATGCTTTGTTTGTGAAGGGGTCTAAGTGTCTCTTTGGGGTGCAGAAGGTTTCTTTTTTGGGCTTTATTTTTTCTCCCTCATCTATGGAGATGGATCCGGTTAAGGTTCAGGCCATTCATGATTGGATTCAACCCACATCCATGAAGAGCCTTCAGAAATTTTTGGGTTTTGCAAATTTTTATCGCCGGTTCATTGCTAACTTCTCCAGCGTGGTTAAACCCTTGACTGATTTGACGAAAAAAGGCGCTGATGTGGCGAATTGGTCCTCTGCAGCTGTCTCTGCCTTTCAGGAGCTTAAATGCCGATTTACTTCTGCTCCGGTGTTGCGCCAACCAGATGTTTTCTCTTCCGTTTCAGGTTGAGATTGATGCTTCTGAGATTGGGGCAGGGGCCGTTTTGTCTCAGAGGGATTCTGTTGGTTCTTTGATGAAACCGTGTGCCTTCTTCTCCCGCAAGTTTTCGCCTGCTGAACGTAATTATGATGTCGGCAATCGGGAGTTGTTGGCTATGAAGTGGGCGTTTGAGGAGTGGCGACATAGGCTTGAGGGAGCTAAGCACCGTATTGTGGTCCTGACCGATCATAAGAATTTGATTTACCTCGAGTCTGCCAAATGGCTGAGTCCTAGACAGGCTCGATGGTCCTTGTTTTTTTCCCATTTTGATTTCGTGGTTTCGTATCTTCCGGGTTCTAAGAATATTAAGGCTGATGCCCTTTCTAGGAGTTTTTGCCTGATTCTCCTGAGGTCCTTGAACCGGTCGGCATTCTGAAAGAAGGGGTGGTCCTTTCTGCCATTTCCCCTGATTTACGGCGGGTTCTTCAGGAATTTCAGGCTGATAGACCTGACCGCTGTCCTGTGGGGAAATTGTTTGTTCCTGACAGATGGACTAGTAGAGTGATTTCTGAGGTTCACTGTTCTGTGTTGGCTGGTCATCTTGGTATTTTTGGTACCAGAGATTTGGTTGGTAGGTCCTTTTGGTGGCCTTCGTTGTCACGTGATGTGCGTTCTTTTGTGCAGTCCTGTGGGACATGTGCGTAGGCCAAGCCTTGTTGTTCCCGTGCTAGTGGGTTACTTTTGCCATTGCCGGTCCCTGAGAGGCCCTGGACGCATATTTCTATGGATTTTATTTCTGATCTTCCGGTTTCCCAGAGGATGTCGGTTATCTGGGTTGTTTGTGACCGGTTTTCTAAGATGGTTAATTTGGTGCCTTTACCTAAATTGCCTTCCTCTTCAGAGTTGGTTCCGTTGTTTTTTCAGCATGTGGTTCGTTTGCATGGTATTCCGGAGAATATTGTGTCCGACAGAGGTTCCCAGTTTGTTTCTAGGTTTTGGCGGGCCTTTTGTGCTAGGCTGGGCATTGATTTGTCTTTTTCTTCTGCATTTCATCATCAGACAAATGGCCAGACCGAGCAAACTAATCAGACTTTGGAGACCTATTTGAGATGCTTTGTGTCTGCCGATCAGGATGATTGGGTGGCCTTTTTGCCATTGGCCGAGTTTGCCCTTAATAATCGGGCTAGTTCGGCTACTTTGGTTTCGCCTTTTTTTTGTAATTTTGGTTTTCATCCTCGCTTTTCTTCTGGGCAGGTTGAGCCTTCTGACTGTCTTGGTGTGGATTCTGTGGTTGACAGGTTGCAGCAGATTTGGGCTCATGTGGTGGACAATTTGGTGTTGTCTCAGGAGGAGGCTCAACGTTTTGCTAACCGTCGTCGGTGTGTTGGTTCCCGGCTTCGGGTTGGGGATTTGGTTTGGTTGTCTTCCCGTCATGTTCCTATGAAGGTCTCTTCCCGTAAGTTTAAGCCTTGGTTTATTGGTCCTTATAGGATTTCTGAGATTATTAATCCGGTGTCTTTTCGATTGGCGCTTCTGGCCTCTTTTGCTATCCATAATGTCTTCCATAGATCTTTATTGCGGAAATATGTGGTGCCCGTTGTTCCCTCTGTTGATCCTCCGGCCCCTGTTTTGGTTGATGGGGAGTTGGAGTATGTGGTTGAGAAGATTTTGGATTCTCGTTTTTCGAGGCGGAGGCTTCAGTACCTTGTCAAATGGAAGGGTTATGGCCAGGAGGATAATTCTTGGGTTTTTGCTTCTGATGTCCATGCTGCTGATCTGGTCCGTGCCTTTCATCTGGCTCGTCCTGATCGGCCTGGGGGTGCTGGTGAGGGTTCGGTGACCCCTCCTCAAGGGGAGGGTACTGTTGTGAATTCTGCTTTTGGGTTCCCTCCGGTGGTAGTAGGTGGTAATGCAGTTGTCCCTGGGTTGCAGTCCTGGTCAGGTGTGTCTGCTGATTGCAGTTCTGACTGGGGTATTTAGGTGTGCAGAATTCATTAGTCCTTGCCAGTTGTCAATTGTTGTTGGGAGGTGTGGACCTCTGCCTGGTTCCTCCTGTCTTTTTGCCAAATCAGCAAAGATAAGTGTCTGTTTTTTTTTCCCTGTGGCACACATGCTGTGTGCTTCACAATTCAGTGCTATTCTTTGTGTTTTCTTGTCCAGCTTAGATTGTGTCAGTATTTTCTCAGTCTTGCTGGATTCCCTGGAGTGGCAGATATACATTCCATGTCTTTAGTTAGATTGTGGAACTTTTTGTATTATCTGTTGTGGATATTTTTGGAAGGGTTTTAATACTGACCGCCTAGTAATCTGTCCTATCTTTTCCTATTTAGCTAGAGTGGCCTCTATTGCTAAATCCTGTTTTCTACCTGCGTGTGTCTATTCTTCTCCTACTCACAGTCATTATTCGTGGGGGGCTGCCTATCCTTTGGGGGTCTGCTCTGAGGCAAGATAGCATTCCTATTTCCATCTATAGGGGTATTTAGTCCTCCGGCTGTGTCGAGGTGTCTAGGGTTTGTTAGGCACACCCCATGGCTACTTCTAGTTTGCGGTGTTAGTTCAGGATTTGCGGTCAGTACAGGTTCCACCGACTCCAGAGAAAGTTTTCATGCGGCTCCAAGGTCACCGGATCATAACAGTACAACTGGCCAATAATGAGTTAAATGCATCTCACAAGAAGGGAAGAAAGGTGTTGATCCATTTTTTTTCTGCAGTCTGTTTTGTCTTCTCTTTCCTCTTTATTTATGGGTGGCTGAGGAGTCTTGTGCCAGCATGGATGTTCAGGAATTAGCTTCTCGTGTAGACCAGCTTGCTGCTAGGGTACAGGATATTTCTGATTATATTGTTCAGACTCCTGCTTTAGAGCCGAAGATTCCTACTCCTGATTTGTTTTTTTGTGATAGGTCCAAATTTTTGGGTTTTAAAAACAATTGTAAACTGTTTTTTGCTCTGAGACCGCGATCCTCCGGTGATTCCATTCAGCAGGTTAAAATTGTCATCTCCCTGCTGCGTGGCGATCCACAGGATTGGGCATTTTCCCTGGAATCTGGGAATCCGGCCTTGCTTAATGTAGATTCCTTTTTTCAGGCTTTAGGATTATTATATGATGAACCGAATTCTGTGGATCAAGCGGAGAAAACCTTGTTGGCTCTGTCTCAGGGTCAAGAGGCGGCAGAATTGTATTGTCAGAAATTTAGAAAATGGTCTGTGTTGACTAAATGGAATGATGATGCTTTGGCGGCAATTTTCAGAAAGGGTCTTTCTGAATCCGTTAAAGATGTTATGGTGGGGTTTCCCACGCCTTCCGGTCTGAGTGATTCTATGTCTCTGGCCATTCAGATTGATCGGCGTTTGCGGGAGCGTCAAACTGTGCGCGCTGTGGCGTCGTCCTTAGAGCAAAGTCCTGAGCCAATGCAGTGTGATAGGATTTTGTCTAGAACGGAACGACAAGGATTCAGACGTCAGAATAGGTTGTGTTATTATTGTAGCGACGCTTCTCATGTCATTTCAGTCTGCCCTAAGCGGACAAAAAGGATCGCTAGTTCATTTACTATCAGTACTGTACAACCTAAATTTCTGTTATCGGTGTCCTTGATCTGCTCATTGTCATCATTTTCTGTCATGGCGTTTGTGGATTCAGGCGCCGCCTTGAACTTAATGGATTTTGAGTTTGCCAGGTGTTGTGGTTTTCCCTTGCAGCCTTTGCAGAACCCTATTCCTTTAAGGGAGATTGATGGTACACCTTTGGCTAAAAATAAGCCCCAGTTTTGGACACAGGTGACCATGCACATGGCGCCAGCCCATCAGGAAGATTGTCGATTTCTGGTGTTGCATAATTTGCATGATGTTATCATGCTGGGTTTCCCGTGGTTGCAGGTACATAATCCTGTGTTCGATTGGAAATCTATGTCTGTGACTAGATGGGGTTGTCAGGGGGTTCATAATGATGTTCCTTTGATGTCAATCTCCTCTTCTTCCTCTTCTGAAATTCCAGAGTTTTTGTCTGATTTTCAGGATGTATTCGATGAGCCCAAGTCCAGTTCCCTTCCACCGCACAGGGACTGTGATTGTGCGATTGACTTGATTCCAGGCAGTAAGTTTCCTAAGGGCCGACTTTTCAACCTGTCTGTGCCTGAACATACCGCCATGCGGAGTTATGTTAAAGAGTCTTTGGAGAAAGGGCATTTTCGGCCATCTTCTTCACCGTTGGGAGCAGGTTTTTTTTTTGTTGCTAAGAAGGATGGCTCCTTGAGACCTTGTATTGATTATCGCCTCTTGAATAAGATCACAGTCAAGTTTCAATACCCTTTACCTTTGCTTTCCGAATTGTTTGCTAGGATTAAGGGGGCTAGTTGGTTTACGAAGATTGACCTTCGGGGGGCATATAATCTTGTTCGTATTAAGCAGGGTGATGAATGGAAAACTGCGTTTAATACGCCCGAAGGCCATTTTGAATACCTTGTGATGCCATTCGGGCTCACTAACGCTCCATCTGTTTTTCAATCCTTCATGCATGATATCTTCCGGACTTATATTGATATATTCTTGATTGTATATTTGGACGATATATTGATTTTTTCCGATGATTGGAAGTCTCATGTGGAACAGGTCAGGATGGTATTTCAGATCCTTCGTGACAATGCTTTGTTTGTGAAGGGGTCTAAGTGTCTCTTTGGGGTGCAGAAGGTTTCTTTTTTGGGCTTTATTTTTTCTCCCTCATCTATGGAGATGGATCCGGTTAAGGTTCAGGCCATTCATGATTGGATTCAACCCACATCCATGAAGAGCCTTCAGAAATTTTTGGGTTTTGCAAATTTTTATCGCCGGTTCATTGCTAACTTCTCCAGCGTGGTTAAACCCTTGACTGATTTGACGAAAAAAGGCGCTGATGTGGCGAATTGGTCCTCTGCAGCTGTCTCTGCCTTTCAGGAGCTTAAATGCCGATTTACTTCTGCTCCGGTGTTGCGCCAACCAGATGTTTTCTCTTCCGTTTCAGGTTGAGATTGATGCTTCTGAGATTGGGGCAGGGGCCATTTTGTCTCAGAGGGATTCTGTTGGTTCTTTGATGAAACCGTGTGCCTTCTTCTCCCGCAAGTTTTCGCCTGCTGAACGTAATTATGATGTCGGCAATCGGGAGTTGTTGGCTATGAAGTGGGCGTTTGAGGAGTGGCGACATAGGCTTGAGGGAGCTAAGCACCGTATTGTGGTCCTGACCGATCATAAGAATTTGATTTACCTCGAGTCTGCCAAATGGCTGAGTCCTAGACAGGCTCGATGGTCCTTGTTTTTTTCCCATTTTGATTTCGTGGTTTCGTATCTTCCGGGTTCTAAGAATATTAAGGCTGATGCCCTTTCTAGGAGTTTTTGCCTGATTCTCCTGAGGTCCTTGAACCGGTCGGCATTCTGAAAGAAGGGGTGGTCCTTTCTGCCATTTCCCCTGATTTACGGCGGGTTCTTCAGGAATTTCAGGCTGATAGACCTGACCGCTGTCCTGTGGGGAAATTGTTTGTTCCTGACAGATGGACTAGTAGAGTGATTTCTGAGGTTCACTGTTCTGTGTTGGCTGGTCATCTTGGTATTTTTGGTACCAGAGATTTGGTTGGTAGGTCCTTTTGGTGGCCTTCGTTGTCACGTGATGTGCGTTCTTTTGTGCAGTCCTGTGGGACATGTGCGTAGGCCAAGCCTTGTTGTTCCCGTGCTAGTGGGTTACTTTTGCCATTGCCGGTCCCTGAGAGGCCCTGGACGCATATTTCTATGGATTTTATTTCTGATCTTCCGGTTTCCCAGAGGATGTCGGTTATCTGGGTTGTTTGTGACCGGTTTTCTAAGATGGTTAATTTGGTGCCTTTACCTAAATTGCCTTCCTCTTCAGAGTTGGTTCCGTTGTTTTTTCAGCATGTGGTTCGTTTGCATGGTATTCCGGAGAATATTGTGTCCGACAGAGGTTCCCAGTTTGTTTCTAGGTTTTGGCGGGCCTTTTGTGCTAGGCTGGGCATTGATTTGTCTTTTTCTTCTGCATTTCATCATCAGACAAATGGCCAGACCGAGCAAACTAATCAGACTTTGGAGACCTATTTGAGATGCTTTGTGTCTGCCGATCAGGATGATTGGGTGGCCTTTTTGCCATTGGCCGAGTTTGCCCTTAATAATCGGGCTAGTTCGGCTACTTTGGTTTCGCCTTTTTTTTGTAATTTTGGTTTTCATCCTCGCTTTTCTTCTGGGCAGGTTGAGCCTTCTGACTGTCTTGGTGTGGATTCTGTGGTTGACAGGTTGCAGCAGATTTGGGCTCATGTGGTGGACAATTTGGTGTTGTCTCAGGAGGAGGCTCAACGTTTTGCTAACCGTCGTCGGTGTGTTGGTTCCCGGCTTCGGGTTGGGGATTTGGTTTGGTTGTCTTCCCGTCATGTTCCTATGAAGGTCTCTTCCCGTAAGTTTAAGCCTTGGTTTATTGGTCCTTATAGGATTTCTGAGATTATTAATCCGGTGTCTTTTCGATTGGCGCTTCTGGCCTCTTTTGCTATCCATAATGTCTTCCATAGATCTTTATTGCGGAAATATGTGGTGCCCGTTGTTCCCTCTGTTGATCCTCCGGCCCCTGTTTTGGTTGATGGGGAGTTGGAGTATGTGGTTGAGAAGATTTTGGATTCTCGTTTTTCGAGGCGGAGGCTTCAGTACCTTGTCAAATGGAAGGGTTATGGCCAGGAGGATAATTCTTGGGTTTTTGCTTCTGATGTCCATGCTGCTGATCTGGTCCGTGCCTTTCATCTGGCTCGTCCTGATCGGCCTGGGGGTGCTGGTGAGGGTTCGGTGACCCCTCCTCAAGGGGAGGGTACTGTTGTGAATTCTGCTTTTGGGTTCCCTCCGGTGGTAGTAGGTGGTAATGCAGTTGTCCCTGGGTTGCAGTCCTGGTCAGGTGTGTCTGCTGATTGCAGTTCTGACTGGGGTATTTAGGTGTGCAGAATTCATTAGTCCTTGCCAGTTGTCAATTGTTGTTGGGAGGTGTGGACCTCTGCCTGGTTCCTCCTGTCTTTTTGCCAAATCAGCAAAGATAAGTGTCTGTTTTTTTTTCCCTGTGGCACACATGCTGTGTGCTTCACAATTCAGTGCTATTCTTTGTGTTTTCTTGTCCAGCTTAGATTGTGTCAGTATTTTCTCAGTCTTGCTGGATTCCCTGGAGTGGCAGATATACATTCCATGTCTTTAGTTAGATTGTGGAACTTTTTGTATTATCTGTTGTGGATATTTTTGGAAGGGTTTTAATACTGACCGCCTAGTAATCTGTCCTATCTTTTCCTATTTAGCTAGAGTGGCCTCTATTGCTAAATTCTGTTTTCTACCTGCGTGTGTCTATTCTTCTCCTACTCACAGTCATTATTCGTGGGGGGCTGCCTATCCTTTGGGGGTCTGCTCTGAGGCAAGATAGCATTCCTATTTCCATCTATAGGGGTATTTAGTCCTCCGGCTGTGTCGAGGTGTCTAGGGTTTGTTAGGCACACCCCATGGCTACTTCTAGTTTGCGGTGTTAGTTCAGGATTTGCGGTCAGTACAGGTTCCACCGACTCCAGAGAAAGTTTTCATGCGGCTCCAAGGTCACCGGATCATAACAGTACAACTGGCCAATAATGAGTTAAATGCATCTCACAAGAAGGGAAGAAAGGTGTTGATCCATTTTTTTTCTGCAGTCTGTTTTGTCTTCTCTTTCCTCTTTATTTATGGGTGGCTGAGGAGTCTTGTGCCAGCATGGATGTTCAGGAATTAGCTTCTCGTGTAGACCAGCTTGCTGCTAGGGTACAGGATATTTCTGATTATATTGTTCAGACTCCTGCTTTAGAGCCGAAGATTCCTACTCCTGATTTGTTTTTTTGTGATAGGTCCAAATTTTTGGGTTTTAAAAACAATTGTAAACTGTTTTTTGCTCTGAGACCGCGATCCTCCGGTGATTCCATTCAGCAGGTTAAAATTGTCATCTCCCTGCTGCGTGGCGATCCACAGGATTGGGCATTTTCCCTGGAATCTGGGAATCCGGCCTTGCTTAATGTAGATTCCTTTTTCAGGCTTTAGGATTATTATATGATGAACCGAATTCTGTGGATCAAGCGGAGAAAACCTTGTTGGCTCTGTCTCAGGGTCAAGAGGCGGCAGAATTGTATTGTCAGAAATTTAGAAAATGGTCTGTGTTGACTAAATGGAATGATGATGCTTTGGCGGCAATTTTCAGAAAGGGTCTTTCTGAATCCGTTAAAGATGTTATGGTGGGGTTTCCCACGCCTTCCGGTCTGAGTGATTCTATGTCTCTGGCCATTCAGATTGATCGGCGTTTGCGGGAGCGTCAAACTGTGCGCGCTGTGGCGTCGTCCTTAGAGCAAAGTCCTGAGCCAATGCAGTGTGATAGGATTTTGTCTAGAACGGAACGACAAGGATTCAGACGTCAGAATAGGTTGTGTTATTATTGTAGCGACGCTTCTCATGTCATTTCAGTCTGCCCTAAGCGGACAAAAAGGATCGCTAGTTCATTTACTATCAGTACTGTACAACCTAAATTTCTGTTATCGGTGTCCTTGATCTGCTCATTGTCATCATTTTCTGTCATGGCGTTTGTGGATTCAGGCGCCGCCTTGAACTTAATGGATTTTGAGTTTGCCAGGTGTTGTGGTTTTCCCTTGCAGCCTTTGCAGAACCCTATTCCTTTAAGGGAGATTGATGGTACACCTTTGGCTAAAAATAAGCCCCAGTTTTGGACACAGGTGACCATGCACATGGCGCCAGCCCATCAGGAAGATTGTCGATTTCTGGTGTTGCATAATTTGCATGATGTTATCATGCTGGGTTTCCCGTGGTTGCAGGTACATAATCCTGTGTTCGATTGGAAATCTATGTCTGTGACTAGATGGGGTTGTCAGGGGGTTCATAATGATGTTCCTTTGATGTCAATCTCCTCTTCTTCCTCTTCTGAAATTCCAGAGTTTTTGTCTGATTTTCAGGATGTATTCGATGAGCCCAAGTCCAGTTCCCTTCCACCGCACAGGGACTGTGATTGTGCGATTGACTTGATTCCAGGCAGTAAGTTTCCTAAGGGCCGACTTTTCAACCTGTCTGTGCCTGAACATACCGCCATGCGGAGTTATGTTAAAGAGTCTTTGGAGAAAGGGCATTTTCGGCCATCTTCTTCACCGTTGGGAGCAGGTTTTTTTTTTGTTGCTAAGAAGGATGGCTCCTTGAGACCTTGTATTGATTATCGCCTCTTGAATAAGATCACAGTCAAGTTTCAATACCCTTTACCTTTGCTTTCCGAATTGTTTGCTAGGATTAAGGGGGCTAGTTGGTTTACGAAGATTGACCTTCGGGGGGCATATAATCTTGTTCGTATTAAGCAGGGTGATGAATGGAAAACTGCGTTTAATACGCCCGAAGGCCATTTTGAATACCTTGTGATGCCATTCGGGCTCACTAACGCTCCATCTGTTTTTCAATCCTTCATGCATGATATCTTCCGGACTTATATTGATATATTCTTGATTGTATATTTGGACGATATATTGATTTTTTCCGATGATTGGAAGTCTCATGTGGAACAGGTCAGGATGGTATTTCAGATCCTTCGTGACAATGCTTTGTTTGTGAAGGGGTCTAAGTGTCTCTTTGGGGTGCAGAAGGTTTCTTTTTTGGGCTTTATTTTTTCTCCCTCATCTATGGAGATGGATCCGGTTAAGGTTCAGGCCATTCATGATTGGATTCAACCCACATCCATGAAGAGCCTTCAGAAATTTTTGGGTTTTGCAAATTTTTATCGCCGGTTCATTGCTAACTTCTCCAGCGTGGTTAAACCCTTGACTGATTTGACGAAAAAAGGCGCTGATGTGGCGAATTGGTCCTCTGCAGCTGTCTCTGCCTTTCAGGAGCTTAAATGCCGATTTACTTCTGCTCCGGTGTTGCGCCAACCAGATGTTTTCTCTTCCGTTTCAGGTTGAGATTGATGCTTCTGAGATTGGGGCAGGGGCCATTTTGTCTCAGAGGGATTCTGTTGGTTCTTTGATGAAACCGTGTGCCTTCTTCTCCCGCAAGTTTTCGCCTGCTGAACGTAATTATGATGTCGGCAATCGGGAGTTGTTGGCTATGAAGTGGGCGTTTGAGGAGTGGCGACATAGGCTTGAGGGAGCTAAGCACCGTATTGTGGTCCTGACCGATCATAAGAATTTGATTTACCTCGAGTCTGCCAAATGGCTGAGTCCTAGACAGGCTCGATGGTCCTTGTTTTTTTCCCATTTTGATTTCGTGGTTTCGTATCTTCCGGGTTCTAAGAATATTAAGGCTGATGCCCTTTCTAGGAGTTTTTGCCTGATTCTCCTGAGGTCCTTGAACCGGTCGGCATTCTGAAAGAAGGGGTGGTCCTTTCTGCCATTTCCCCTGATTTACGGCGGGTTCTTCAGGAATTTCAGGCTGATAGACCTGACCGCTGTCCTGTGGGGAAATTGTTTGTTCCTGACAGATGGACTAGTAGAGTGATTTCTGAGGTTCACTGTTCTGTGTTGGCTGGTCATCTTGGTATTTTTGGTACCAGAGATTTGGTTGGTAGGTCCTTTTGGTGGCCTTCGTTGTCACGTGATGTGCGTTCTTTTGTGCAGTCCTGTGGGACATGTGCGTAGGCCAAGCCTTGTTGTTCCCGTGCTAGTGGGTTACTTTTGCCATTGCCGGTCCCTGAGAGGCCCTGGACGCATATTTCTATGGATTTTATTTCTGATCTTCCGGTTTCCCAGAGGATGTCGGTTATCTGGGTTGTTTGTGACCGGTTTTCTAAGATGGTTAATTTGGTGCCTTTACCTAAATTGCCTTCCTCTTCAGAGTTGGTTCCGTTGTTTTTTCAGCATGTGGTTCGTTTGCATGGTATTCCGGAGAATATTGTGTCCGACAGAGGTTCCCAGTTTGTTTCTAGGTTTTGGCGGGCCTTTTGTGCTAGGCTGGGCATTGATTTGTCTTTTTCTTCTGCATTTCATCATCAGACAAATGGCCAGACCGAGCAAACTAATCAGACTTTGGAGACCTATTTGAGATGCTTTGTGTCTGCCGATCAGGATGATTGGGTGGCCTTTTTGCCATTGGCCGAGTTTGCCCTTAATAATCGGGCTAGTTCGGCTACTTTGGTTTCGCCTTTTTTTTGTAATTTTGGTTTTCATCCTCGCTTTTCTTCTGGGCAGGTTGAGCCTTCTGACTGTCTTGGTGTGGATTCTGTGGTTGACAGGTTGCAGCAGATTTGGGCTCATGTGGTGGACAATTTGGTGTTGTCTCAGGAGGAGGCTCAACGTTTTGCTAACCGTCGTCGGTGTGTTGGTTCCCGGCTTCGGGTTGGGGATTTGGTTTGGTTGTCTTCCCGTCATGTTCCTATGAAGGTCTCTTCCCGTAAGTTTAAGCCTTGGTTTATTGGTCCTTATAGGATTTCTGAGATTATTAATCCGGTGTCTTTTCGATTGGCGCTTCTGGCCTCTTTTGCTATCCATAATGTCTTCCATAGATCTTTATTGCGGAAATATGTGGTGCCCGTTGTTCCCTCTGTTGATCCTCCGGCCCCTGTTTTGGTTGATGGGGAGTTGGAGTATGTGGTTGAGAAGATTTTGGATTCTCGTTTTTCGAGGCGGAGGCTTCAGTACCTTGTCAAATGGAAGGGTTATGGCCAGGAGGATAATTCTTGGGTTTTTGCTTCTGATGTCCATGCTGCTGATCTGGTCCGTGCCTTTCATCTGGCTCGTCCTGATCGGCCAGGGGGTGCTGGTGAGGGTTCGGTGACCCCTCCTCAAGGGGAGGGTACTGTTGTGAATTCTGCTTTTGGGTTCCCTCCGGTGGTAGTAGGTGGTAATGCAGTTGTCCCTGGGTTGCAGTCCTGGTCAGGTGTGTCTGCTGATTGCAGTTCTGACTGGGGTATTTAGGTGTGCAGAATTCATTAGTCCTTGCCAGTTGTCAATTGTTGTTGGGAGGTGTGGACCTCTGCCTGGTTCCTCCTGTCTTTTTGCCAAATCAGCAAAGATAAGTGTCTGTTTTTTTTTCCCTGTGGCACACATGCTGTGTGCTTCACAATTCAGTGCTATTCTTTGTGTTTTCTTGTCCAGCTTAGATTGTGTCAGTATTTTCTCAGTCTTGCTGGATTCCCTGGAGTGGCAGATATACATTCCATGTCTTTAGTTAGATTGTGGAACTTTTTGTATTATCTGTTGTGGATATTTTTGGAAGGGTTTTAATACTGACCGCCTAGTAATCTGTCCTATCTTTTCCTATTTAGCTAGAGTGGCCTCTATTGCTAAATCCTGTTTTCTACCTGCGTGTGTCTATTCTTCTCCTACTCACAGTCATTATTCGTGGGGGGCTGCCTATCCTTTGGGGGTCTGCTCTGAGGCAAGATAGCATTCCTATTTCCATCTATAGGGGTATTTAGTCCTCCGGCTGTGTCGAGGTGTCTAGGGTTTGTTAGGCACACCCCATGGCTACTTCTAGTTTGCGGTGTTAGTTCAGGATTTGCGGTCAGTACAGGTTCCACCGACTCCAGAGAAAGTTTTCATGCGGCTCCAAGGTCACCGGATCATAACAGTACAACTGGCCAATAATGAGTTAAATGCATCTCACAAGAAGGGAAGAAAGGTGTTGATCCATTTTTTTTCTGCAGTCTGTTTTGTCTTCTCTTTCCTCTTTATTTATGGGTGGCTGAGGAGTCTTGTGCCAGCATGGATGTTCAGGAATTAGCTTCTCGTGTAGACCAGCTTGCTGCTAGGGTACAGGATATTTCTGATTATATTGTTCAGACTCCTGCTTTAGAGCCGAAGATTCCTACTCCTGATTTGTTTTTTTGTGATAGGTCCAAATTTTTGGGTTTTAAAAACAATTGTAAACTGTTTTTTGCTCTGAGACCGCGATCCTCCGGTGATTCCATTCAGCAGGTTAAAATTGTCATCTCCCTGCTGCGTGGCGATCCACAGGATTGGGCATTTTCCCTGGAATCTGGGAATCCGGCCTTGCTTAATGTAGATTCCTTTTTTCAGGCTTTAGGATTATTATATGATGAACCGAATTCTGTGGATCAAGCGGAGAAAACCTTGTTGGCTCTGTCTCAGGGTCAAGAGGCGGCAGAATTGTATTGTCAGAAATTTAGAAAATGGTCTGTGTTGACTAAATGGAATGATGATGCTTTGGCGGCAATTTTCAGAAAGGGTCTTTCTGAATCCGTTAAAGATGTTATGGTGGGGTTTCCCACGCCTTCCGGTCTGAGTGATTCTATGTCTCTGGCCATTCAGATTGATCGGCGTTTGCGGGAGCGTCAAACTGTGCGCGCTGTGGCGTCGTCCTTAGAGCAAAGTCCTGAGCCAATGCAGTGTGATAGGATTTTGTCTAGAACGGAACGACAAGGATTCAGACGTCAGAATAGGTTGTGTTATTATTGTAGCGACGCTTCTCATGTCATTTCAGTCTGCCCTAAGCGGACAAAAAGGATCGCTAGTTCATTTACTATCAGTACTGTACAACCTAAATTTCTGTTATCGGTGTCCTTGATCTGCTCATTGTCATCATTTTCTGTCATGGCGTTTGTGGATTCAGGCGCCGCCTTGAACTTAATGGATTTTGAGTTTGCCAGGTGTTGTGGTTTTCCCTTGCAGCCTTTGCAGAACCCTATTCCTTTAAGGGAGATTGATGGTACACCTTTGGCTAAAAATAAGCCCCAGTTTTGGACACAGGTGACCATGCACATGGCGCCAGCCCATCAGGAAGATTGTCGATTTCTGGTGTTGCATAATTTGCATGATGTTATCATGCTGGGTTTCCCGTGGTTGCAGGTACATAATCCTGTGTTCGATTGGAAATCTATGTCTGTGACTAGATGGGGTTGTCAGGGGGTTCATAATGATGTTCCTTTGATGTCAATCTCCTCTTCTTCCTCTTCTGAAATTCCAGAGTTTTTGTCTGATTTTCAGGATGTATTCGATGAGCCCAAGTCCAGTTCCCTTCCACCGCACAGGGACTGTGATTGTGCGATTGACTTGATTCCAGGCAGTAAGTTTCCTAAGGGCCGACTTTTCAACCTGTCTGTGCCTGAACATACCGCCATGCGGAGTTATGTTAAAGAGTCTTTGGAGAAAGGGCATTTTCGGCCATCTTCTTCACCGTTGGGAGCAGGTTTTTTTTTTGTTGCTAAGAAGGATGGCTCCTTGAGACCTTGTATTGATTATCGCCTCTTGAATAAGATCACAGTCAAGTTTCAATACCCTTTACCTTTGCTTTCCGAATTGTTTGCTAGGATTAAGGGGGCTAGTTGGTTTACGAAGATTGACCTTCGGGGGGCATATAATCTTGTTCGTATTAAGCAGGGTGATGAATGGAAAACTGCGTTTAATACGCCCGAAGGCCATTTTGAATACCTTGTGATGCCATTCGGGCTCACTAACGCTCCATCTGTTTTTCAATCCTTCATGCATGATATCTTCCGGACTTATATTGATATATTCTTGATTGTATATTTGGACGATATATTGATTTTTTCCGATGATTGGAAGTCTCATGTGGAACAGGTCAGGATGGTATTTCAGATCCTTCGTGACAATGCTTTGTTTGTGAAGGGGTCTAAGTGTCTCTTTGGGGTGCAGAAGGTTTCTTTTTTGGGCTTTATTTTTTCTCCCTCATCTATGGAGATGGATCCGGTTAAGGTTCAGGCCATTCATGATTGGATTCAACCCACATCCATGAAGAGCCTTCAGAAATTTTTGGGTTTTGCAAATTTTTATCGCCGGTTCATTGCTAACTTCTCCAGCGTGGTTAAACCCTTGACTGATTTGACGAAAAAAGGCGCTGATGTGGCGAATTGGTCCTCTGCAGCTGTCTCTGCCTTTCAGGAGCTTAAATGCCGATTTACTTCTGCTCCGGTGTTGCGCCAACCAGATGTTTTCTCTTCCGTTTCAGGTTGAGATTGATGCTTCTGAGATTGGGGCAGGGGCCATTTTGTCTCAGAGGGATTCTGTTGGTTCTTTGATGAAACCGTGTGCCTTCTTCTCCCGCAAGTTTTCGCCTGCTGAACGTAATTATGATGTCGGCAATCGGGAGTTGTTGGCTATGAAGTGGGCGTTTGAGGAGTGGCGACATAGGCTTGAGGGAGCTAAGCACCGTATTGTGGTCCTGACCGATCATAAGAATTTGATTTACCTCGAGTCTGCCAAATGGCTGAGTCCTAGACAGGCTCGATGGTCCTTGTTTTTTTCCCATTTTGATTTCGTGGTTTCGTATCTTCCGGGTTCTAAGAATATTAAGGCTGATGCCCTTTCTAGGAGTTTTTGCCTGATTCTCCTGAGGTCCTTGAACCGGTCGGCATTCTGAAAGAAGGGGTGGTCCTTTCTGCCATTTCCCCTGATTTACGGCGGGTTCTTCAGGAATTTCAGGCTGATAGACCTGACCGCTGTCCTGTGGGGAAATTGTTTGTTCCTGACAGATGGACTAGTAGAGTGATTTCTGAGGTTCACTGTTCTGTGTTGGCTGGTCATCTTGGTATTTTTGGTACCAGAGATTTGGTTGGTAGGTCCTTTTGGTGGCCTTCGTTGTCACGTGATGTGCGTTCTTTTGTGCAGTCCTGTGGGACATGTGCGTAGGCCAAGCCTTGTTGTTCCCGTGCTAGTGGGTTACTTTTGCCATTGCCGGTCCCTGAGAGGCCCTGGACGCATATTTCTATGGATTTTATTTCTGATCTTCCGGTTTCCCAGAGGATGTCGGTTATCTGGGTTGTTTGTGACCGGTTTTCTAAGATGGTTAATTTGGTGCCTTTACCTAAATTGCCTTCCTCTTCAGAGTTGGTTCCGTTGTTTTTTCAGCATGTGGTTCGTTTGCATGGTATTCCGGAGAATATTGTGTCCGACAGAGGTTCCCAGTTTGTTTCTAGGTTTTGGCGGGCCTTTTGTGCTAGGCTGGGCATTGATTTGTCTTTTTCTTCTGCATTTCATCATCAGACAAATGGCCAGACCGAGCAAACTAATCAGACTTTGGAGACCTATTTGAGATGCTTTGTGTCTGCCGATCAGGATGATTGGGTGGCCTTTTTGCCATTGGCCGAGTTTGCCCTTAATAATCGGGCTAGTTCGGCTACTTTGGTTTCGCCTTTTTTTTGTAATTTTGGTTTTCATCCTCGCTTTTCTTCTGGGCAGGTTGAGCCTTCTGACTGTCTTGGTGTGGATTCTGTGGTTGACAGGTTGCAGCAGATTTGGGCTCATGTGGTGGACAATTTGGTGTTGTCTCAGGAGGAGGCTCAACGTTTTGCTAACCGTCGTCGGTGTGTTGGTTCCCGGCTTCGGGTTGGGGATTTGGTTTGGTTGTCTTCCCGTCATGTTCCTATGAAGGTCTCTTCCCGTAAGTTTAAGCCTTGGTTTATTGGTCCTTATAGGATTTCTGAGATTATTAATCCGGTGTCTTTTCGATTGGCGCTTCTGGCCTCTTTTGCTATCCATAATGTCTTCCATAGATCTTTATTGCGGAAATATGTGGTGCCCGTTGTTCCCTCTGTTGATCCTCCGGCCCCTGTTTTGGTTGATGGGGAGTTGGAGTATGTGGTTGAGAAGATTTTGGATTCTCGTTTTTCGAGGCGGAGGCTTCAGTACCTTGTCAAATGGAAGGGTTATGGCCAGGAGGATAATTCTTGGGTTTTTGCTTCTGATGTCCATGCTGCTGATCTGGTCCGTGCCTTTCATCTGGCTCGTCCTGATCGGCCTGGGGGTGCTGGTGAGGGTTCGGTGACCCCTCCTCAAGGGGAGGGTACTGTTGTGAATTCTGCTTTTGGGTTCCCTCCGGTGGTAGTAGGTGGTAATGCAGTTGTCCCTGGGTTGCAGTCCTGGTCAGGTGTGTCTGCTGATTGCAGTTCTGACTGGGGTATTTAGGTGTGCAGAATTCATTAGTCCTTGCCAGTTGTCAATTGTTGTTGGGAGGTGTGGACCTCTGCCTGGTTCCTCCTGTCTTTTTGCCAAATCAGCAAAGATAAGTGTCTGTTTTTTTTTCCCTGTGGCACACATGCTGTGTGCTTCACAATTCAGTGCTATTCTTTGTGTTTTCTTGTCCAGCTTAGATTGTGTCAGTATTTTCTCAGTCTTGCTGGATTCCCTGGAGTGGCAGATATACATTCCATGTCTTTAGTTAGATTGTGGAACTTTTTGTATTATCTGTTGTGGATATTTTTGGAAGGGTTTTAATACTGACCGCCTAGTAATCTGTCCTATCTTTTCCTATTTAGCTAGAGTGGCCTCTATTGCTAAATTCTGTTTTCTACCTGCGTGTGTCTATTCTTCTCCTACTCACAGTCATTATTCGTGGGGGGCTGCCTATCCTTTGGGGGTCTGCTCTGAGGCAAGATAGCATTCCTATTTCCATCTATAGGGGTATTTAGTCCTCCGGCTGTGTCGAGGTGTCTAGGGTTTGTTAGGCACACCCCATGGCTACTTCTAGTTTGCGGTGTTAGTTCAGGATTTGCGGTCAGTACAGGTTCCACCGACTCCAGAGAAAGTTTTCATGCGGCTCCAAGGTCACCGGATCATAACAGTACAACTGGCCAATAATGAGTTAAATGCATCTCACAAGAAGGGAAGAAAGGTGTTGATCCATTTTTTTTCTGCAGTCTGTTTTGTCTTCTCTTTCCTCTTTATTTATGGGTGGCTGAGGAGTCTTGTGCCAGCATGGATGTTCAGGAATTAGCTTCTCGTGTAGACCAGCTTGCTGCTAGGGTACAGGATATTTCTGATTATATTGTTCAGACTCCTGCTTTAGAGCCGAAGATTCCTACTCCTGATTTGTTTTTTTGTGATAGGTCCAAATTTTTGGGTTTTAAAAACAATTGTAAACTGTTTTTTGCTCTGAGACCGCGATCCTCCGGTGATTCCATTCAGCAGGTTAAAATTGTCATCTCCCTGCTGCGTGGCGATCCACAGGATTGGGCATTTTCCCTGGAATCTGGGAATCCGGCCTTGCTTAATGTAGATTCCTTTTTCAGGCTTTAGGATTATTATATGATGAACCGAATTCTGTGGATCAAGCGGAGAAAACCTTGTTGGCTCTGTCTCAGGGTCAAGAGGCGGCAGAATTGTATTGTCAGAAATTTAGAAAATGGTCTGTGTTGACTAAATGGAATGATGATGCTTTGGCGGCAATTTTCAGAAAGGGTCTTTCTGAATCCGTTAAAGATGTTATGGTGGGGTTTCCCACGCCTTCCGGTCTGAGTGATTCTATGTCTCTGGCCATTCAGATTGATCGGCGTTTGCGGGAGCGTCAAACTGTGCGCGCTGTGGCGTCGTCCTTAGAGCAAAGTCCTGAGCCAATGCAGTGTGATAGGATTTTGTCTAGAACGGAACGACAAGGATTCAGACGTCAGAATAGGTTGTGTTATTATTGTAGCGACGCTTCTCATGTCATTTCAGTCTGCCCTAAGCGGACAAAAAGGATCGCTAGTTCATTTACTATCAGTACTGTACAACCTAAATTTCTGTTATCGGTGTCCTTGATCTGCTCATTGTCATCATTTTCTGTCATGGCGTTTGTGGATTCAGGCGCCGCCTTGAACTTAATGGATTTTGAGTTTGCCAGGTGTTGTGGTTTTCCCTTGCAGCCTTTGCAGAACCCTATTCCTTTAAGGGAGATTGATGGTACACCTTTGGCTAAAAATAAGCCCCAGTTTTGGACACAGGTGACCATGCACATGGCGCCAGCCCATCAGGAAGATTGTCGATTTCTGGTGTTGCATAATTTGCATGATGTTATCATGCTGGGTTTCCCGTGGTTGCAGGTACATAATCCTGTGTTCGATTGGAAATCTATGTCTGTGACTAGATGGGGTTGTCAGGGGGTTCATAATGATGTTCCTTTGATGTCAATCTCCTCTTCTTCCTCTTCTGAAATTCCAGAGTTTTTGTCTGATTTTCAGGATGTATTCGATGAGCCCAAGTCCAGTTCCCTTCCACCGCACAGGGACTGTGATTGTGCGATTGACTTGATTCCAGGCAGTAAGTTTCCTAAGGGCCGACTTTTCAACCTGTCTGTGCCTGAACATACCGCCATGCGGAGTTATGTTAAAGAGTCTTTGGAGAAAGGGCATTTTCGGCCATCTTCTTCACCGTTGGGAGCAGGTTTTTTTTTTGTTGCTAAGAAGGATGGCTCCTTGAGACCTTGTATTGATTATCGCCTCTTGAATAAGATCACAGTCAAGTTTCAATACCCTTTACCTTTGCTTTCCGAATTGTTTGCTAGGATTAAGGGGGCTAGTTGGTTTACGAAGATTGACCTTCGGGGGGCATATAATCTTGTTCGTATTAAGCAGGGTGATGAATGGAAAACTGCGTTTAATACGCCCGAAGGCCATTTTGAATACCTTGTGATGCCATTCGGGCTCACTAACGCTCCATCTGTTTTTCAATCCTTCATGCATGATATCTTCCGGACTTATATTGATATATTCTTGATTGTATATTTGGACGATATATTGATTTTTTCCGATGATTGGAAGTCTCATGTGGAACAGGTCAGGATGGTATTTCAGATCCTTCGTGACAATGCTTTGTTTGTGAAGGGGTCTAAGTGTCTCTTTGGGGTGCAGAAGGTTTCTTTTTTGGGCTTTATTTTTTCTCCCTCATCTATGGAGATGGATCCGGTTAAGGTTCAGGCCATTCATGATTGGATTCAACCCACATCCATGAAGAGCCTTCAGAAATTTTTGGGTTTTGCAAATTTTTATCGCCGGTTCATTGCTAACTTCTCCAGCGTGGTTAAACCCTTGACTGATTTGACGAAAAAAGGCGCTGATGTGGCGAATTGGTCCTCTGCAGCTGTCTCTGCCTTTCAGGAGCTTAAATGCCGATTTACTTCTGCTCCGGTGTTGCGCCAACCAGATGTTTTCTCTTCCGTTTCAGGTTGAGATTGATGCTTCTGAGATTGGGGCAGGGGCCATTTTGTCTCAGAGGGATTCTGTTGGTTCTTTGATGAAACCGTGTGCCTTCTTCTCCCGCAAGTTTTCGCCTGCTGAACGTAATTATGATGTCGGCAATCGGGAGTTGTTGGCTATGAAGTGGGCGTTTGAGGAGTGGCGACATAGGCTTGAGGGAGCTAAGCACCGTATTGTGGTCCTGACCGATCATAAGAATTTGATTTACCTCGAGTCTGCCAAATGGCTGAGTCCTAGACAGGCTCGATGGTCCTTGTTTTTTTCCCATTTTGATTTCGTGGTTTCGTATCTTCCGGGTTCTAAGAATATTAAGGCTGATGCCCTTTCTAGGAGTTTTTGCCTGATTCTCCTGAGGTCCTTGAACCGGTCGGCATTCTGAAAGAAGGGGTGGTCCTTTCTGCCATTTCCCCTGATTTACGGCGGGTTCTTCAGGAATTTCAGGCTGATAGACCTGACCGCTGTCCTGTGGGGAAATTGTTTGTTCCTGACAGATGGACTAGTAGAGTGATTTCTGAGGTTCACTGTTCTGTGTTGGCTGGTCATCTTGGTATTTTTGGTACCAGAGATTTGGTTGGTAGGTCCTTTTGGTGGCCTTCGTTGTCACGTGATGTGCGTTCTTTTGTGCAGTCCTGTGGGACATGTGCGTAGGCCAAGCCTTGTTGTTCCCGTGCTAGTGGGTTACTTTTGCCATTGCCGGTCCCTGAGAGGCCCTGGACGCATATTTCTATGGATTTTATTTCTGATCTTCCGGTTTCCCAGAGGATGTCGGTTATCTGGGTTGTTTGTGACCGGTTTTCTAAGATGGTTAATTTGGTGCCTTTACCTAAATTGCCTTCCTCTTCAGAGTTGGTTCCGTTGTTTTTTCAGCATGTGGTTCGTTTGCATGGTATTCCGGAGAATATTGTGTCCGACAGAGGTTCCCAGTTTGTTTCTAGGTTTTGGCGGGCCTTTTGTGCTAGGCTGGGCATTGATTTGTCTTTTTCTTCTGCATTTCATCATCAGACAAATGGCCAGACCGAGCAAACTAATCAGACTTTGGAGACCTATTTGAGATGCTTTGTGTCTGCCGATCAGGATGATTGGGTGGCCTTTTTGCCATTGGCCGAGTTTGCCCTTAATAATCGGGCTAGTTCGGCTACTTTGGTTTCGCCTTTTTTTTGTAATTTTGGTTTTCATCCTCGCTTTTCTTCTGGGCAGGTTGAGCCTTCTGACTGTCTTGGTGTGGATTCTGTGGTTGACAGGTTGCAGCAGATTTGGGCTCATGTGGTGGACAATTTGGTGTTGTCTCAGGAGGAGGCTCAACGTTTTGCTAACCGTCGTCGGTGTGTTGGTTCCCGGCTTCGGGTTGGGGATTTGGTTTGGTTGTCTTCCCGTCATGTTCCTATGAAGGTCTCTTCCCGTAAGTTTAAGCCTTGGTTTATTGGTCCTTATAGGATTTCTGAGATTATTAATCCGGTGTCTTTTCGATTGGCGCTTCTGGCCTCTTTTGCTATCCATAATGTCTTCCATAGATCTTTATTGCGGAAATATGTGGTGCCCGTTGTTCCCTCTGTTGATCCTCCGGCCCCTGTTTTGGTTGATGGGGAGTTGGAGTATGTGGTTGAGAAGATTTTGGATTCTCGTTTTTCGAGGCGGAGGCTTCAGTACCTTGTCAAATGGAAGGGTTATGGCCAGGAGGATAATTCTTGGGTTTTTGCTTCTGATGTCCATGCTGCTGATCTGGTCCGTGCCTTTCATCTGGCTCGTCCTGATCGGCCTGGGGGTGCTGGTGAGGGTTCGGTGACCCCTCCTCAAGGGGAGGGTACTGTTGTGAATTCTGCTTTTGGGTTCCCTCCGGTGGTAGTAGGTGGTAATGCAGTTGTCCCTGGGTTGCAGTCCTGGTCAGGTGTGTCTGCTGATTGCAGTTCTGACTGGGGTATTTAGGTGTGCAGAATTCATTAGTCCTTGCCAGTTGTCAATTGTTGTTGGGAGGTGTGGACCTCTGCCTGGTTCCTCCTGTCTTTTTGCCAAATCAGCAAAGATAAGTGTCTGTTTTTTTTTCCCTGTGGCACACATGCTGTGTGCTTCACAATTCAGTGCTATTCTTTGTGTTTTCTTGTCCAGCTTAGATTGTGTCAGTATTTTCTCAGTCTTGCTGGATTCCCTGGAGTGGCAGATATACATTCCATGTCTTTAGTTAGATTGTGGAACTTTTTGTATTATCTGTTGTGGATATTTTTGGAAGGGTTTTAATACTGACCGCCTAGTAATCTGTCCTATCTTTTCCTATTTAGCTAGAGTGGCCTCTATTGCTAAATCCTGTTTTCTACCTGCGTGTGTCTATTCTTCTCCTACTCACAGTCATTATTCGTGGGGGGCTGCCTATCCTTTGGGGGTCTGCTCTGAGGCAAGATAGCATTCCTATTTCCATCTATAGGGGTATTTAGTCCTCCGGCTGTGTCGAGGTGTCTAGGGTTTGTTAGGCACACCCCATGGCTACTTCTAGTTTGCGGTGTTAGTTCAGGATTTGCGGTCAGTACAGGTTCCACCGACTCCAGAGAAAGTTTTCATGCGGCTCCAAGGTCACCGGATCATAACAGTACAACTGGCCAATAATGAGTTAAATGCATCTCACAAGAAGGGAAGAAAGGTGTTGATCCATTTTTTTTCTGCAGTCTGTTTTGTCTTCTCTTTCCTCTTTATTTATGGGTGGCTGAGGAGTCTTGTGCCAGCATGGATGTTCAGGAATTAGCTTCTCGTGTAGACCAGCTTGCTGCTAGGGTACAGGATATTTCTGATTATATTGTTCAGACTCCTGCTTTAGAGCCGAAGATTCCTACTCCTGATTTGTTTTTTTGTGATAGGTCCAAATTTTTGGGTTTTAAAAACAATTGTAAACTGTTTTTTGCTCTGAGACCGCGATCCTCCGGTGATTCCATTCAGCAGGTTAAAATTGTCATCTCCCTGCTGCGTGGCGATCCACAGGATTGGGCATTTTCCCTGGAATCTGGGAATCCGGCCTTGCTTAATGTAGATTCCTTTTTTCAGGCTTTAGGATTATTATATGATGAACCGAATTCTGTGGATCAAGCGGAGAAAACCTTGTTGGCTCTGTCTCAGGGTCAAGAGGCGGCAGAATTGTATTGTCAGAAATTTAGAAAATGGTCTGTGTTGACTAAATGGAATGATGATGCTTTGGCGGCAATTTTCAGAAAGGGTCTTTCTGAATCCGTTAAAGATGTTATGGTGGGGTTTCCCACGCCTTCCGGTCTGAGTGATTCTATGTCTCTGGCCATTCAGATTGATCGGCGTTTGCGGGAGCGTCAAACTGTGCGCGCTGTGGCGTCGTCCTTAGAGCAAAGTCCTGAGCCAATGCAGTGTGATAGGATTTTGTCTAGAACGGAACGACAAGGATTCAGACGTCAGAATAGGTTGTGTTATTATTGTAGCGACGCTTCTCATGTCATTTCAGTCTGCCCTAAGCGGAAAAAAAGGATCGCTAGTTCATTTACTATCAGTACTGTACAACCTAAATTTCTGTTATCGGTGTCCTTGATCTGCTCATTGTCATCATTTTCTGTCATGGCGTTTGTGGATTCAGGCGCCGCCTTGAACTTAATGGATTTTGAGTTTGCCAGGTGTTGTGGTTTTCCCTTGCAGCCTTTGCAGAACCCTATTCCTTTAAGGGAGATTGATGGTACACCTTTGGCTAAAAATAAGCCCCAGTTTTGGACACAGGTGACCATGCACATGGCGCCAGCCCATCAGGAAGATTGTCGATTTCTGGTGTTGCATAATTTGCATGATGTTATCGTGCTGGGTTTCCCGTGGTTGCAGGTACATAATCCTGTGTTGGATTGGAAATCTATGTCTGTGACTAGTTGTGGTTGTCAGGGGGTTCATATTGATGTTCCTTTGATGTCAATCTCCTCTTCTTCCTCTTCTGAAATTCCAGAGTTTTTGTCTGATTTTCAGGATGTATTCGATGAGCCCAAGTCCAGTTCCCTTCCACCGCACAGGGACTGTGATTGTGCGATTGACTTGATTCCAGGCAGTAAGTTTCCTAAGGGCCGACTTTTCAACCTGTCTGTGCCTGAACATACCGCCATGCGGAGTTATGTTAAGGAGTCTTTGGAGAAAGGGCATTTTCGGCCATCTTCTTCACCGTTGGGAGCAGGTTTTTTTTTTGTTGCTAAGAAGGATGGCTCCTTGAGACCTTGTATTGATTATCGCCTCTTGAATAAGATCACGGTCAAGTTTCAATACCCTTTACCTTTGCTTTCCGATTTGTTTGCTAGGATTAAGGGGGCTAGTTGGTTTACGAAGATTGACCTTCGGGGGACATATAATCTTGTTCGTATTAAGCAGGGTGATGAATGGAAAACTGCGTTTAATTCGCCCGAAGGCCATTTTGAATACCTTGTGTGTTATGATCCTAGTGGCTGAGGATCGCAAAACAGACTAGCTAAGTAAGTGAACTTAGACACGAGCTCTAGGGAGGTGGTAACTGGACTGACCGCAAATCTGATCCTAACCAACACACTAAAGGTAGCCGGTGAACGTACCTAAATTCCTGGACGTCTCGACGCAGCCTGAGAAACTATCTACTCCTGGAGGGAAAGTAAGACCTCACTTGCCTCAAGAGAAATTACCCCAAAGATATAGAAAAGCCCCCAACAAATAATAACGGTGAGGTAAGGGGAAAACACAAACGTAGAATGAAAACAGATTCAGCAAATGAGGCCCTCTAATACTAGATAGCAGAAGACAGATAGGGAACTGTGCGGTCAGTTAAAAAACCCTATACAAAATATCCACGCTGAGAATACAAGAACCCCCACACCAACTAACGGTGTGAGGGGAGAAACTCAGCCCCCTAGAGCTACCAGCAAGCAAGGAAATCACATATTAGCAAGCTGGAAAAGAAACAAAAATAAAGCAAGAAACATATGACCACTGATGGTCAAAAATGAACCAAGCAAAACTTAGCTTCTCTTGAAGAGACTGATAACGAAAGACTGCAGGAGAGCTCCAAAATGGCACTGAAGACATTGACAGCAGGCAAGGAATAATGGTCCAGGTGAGCTAAATAGCAAACCTGAATAGCAAGTAACGAAACAGCTGATTCCAGCCAAAGAGCCGCAGTAAAACAAAAAGGCCACTAGAGGGAGACAAAACAGAGAACTCACACAGTGTTCACAACACTTGTGATGCCATTCGGGCTCACTAACGCTCCATCTGTTTTTCAATCCTTCATGCTTGATATCTTCCGGACTTATATTGATAAATTCTTGATTGTATATTTGGACGATATATTGATTTTTTCCGATGATTGGAAGTCTCATGTGGAACAGGTCAGGATGGTATTTCAGATCCTTCGTGACAATGCTTTGTTTGTGAAGGGGTCTAAGTGTCTCTTTGGGGTGCAGAAGGTTTTTTTGGGGGGCTTTATTTTTTCTCCCTCATCTATGGAGATGGATCCGGTTAAGGTTCAGGCCATTCATGATTGGATTCAACCCACATCCGTGAAGAGCCTTCAGAAATTTTTGGGTTTTGCAAATTTTTATCGCCGGTTCATTGCTAACTTCTCCAGCGTGGTTAAACCCTTGACTGATTTGACGAAAAAAGGCGCTGATGTGGCAAATTGGTCCTCTGCAGCTGTCTCTGCCTTTCAGGAGCTTAAATGCCGATTTACTTCTGCTCCGGTGTTGCGCCAACCAGATGTTTCTCTTCCGTTTCAGGTTGAGATTGATGCTTCTGAGATTGGGGCAGGGGCCGTTTTGTCTCAGAGGGATTCTGTTGGTTCTTTGATGAAACCGTGTGCCTTCTTCTCCCGCAAGTTTTCGCCTGCTGAACATAATTATGATGTCGGCAATCGGGAGTTGTTGGCTATGAAGTGGGCGTTTGAGGAGTGGCGACATAGGCTTGAGGGAGCTAAGCACCTTATTGTGGTCCTGACCGATCATAAGAATTTGATTTATCTCGAGTCTGCCAAACGGCTGAGTCCTAGACAGGCTCGATGGTCCTTGTTTTTTTCCCGTTATGATTTTGTGGTTTCGTATCTTCCAGGTTCTAAGAATATTAAGGCTGATGCCCTTTCTAGGAGTTTTTGCCTGATTCTCCTGAGGTCCTTGAACCGGTCGGCATTCTGAAAGAAGGGGTGGTCCTTTCTGCCATTTCCCCTGATTTACGGCGGGTTCTTCAGGAATTTCAGGCTGATTGACCTGACCGCTGTCCTGTGGGGAAATTGTTTGTTCCTGACAGATGGACTAGTAGAGTGATTTCTGAGGTTCACTGTTCTGTGTTGGCTGGTCATCTTGGTATTTTTGGTACCAGAGATTTGGTTGGTAGGTCCTTTAGGTGGCCTTCGTTGTCACGTGATGTGCGTTCTTTTGTGCAGTCCTGTGGGACTTGTGCGCAGGCCAAGCCTTGTTGTTCCCATGCTAGTGGGTTACTTTTGCCATTGCCGGTCCCTGAGAGGCCCTGGACGCATATTTCTATGGATTTTATTTCTGATCTTCCGGTTTCCCAGAGGATGTCGGTTATCTGGGTTGTTTGTGACCGGTTTTCTAAGATGGTTCATTTAATGGCTTTGCCTAAATTGCCTTCCTCTTCAGAGTTGGTTCCGTTGTTTTTTCAGCATGTGGTTCGTTTGCATGGTATTCCGGAGAATATTGTGTCCGACAGAGGTTCCCAGTTTGTTTCTAGGTTTTGGCGGGCCTTTTGTGCTAGGCTGGGCATTGATTTGTCTTTTTCTTCTGCATTTCATCATCAGACAAATGGCCAGACCGAGCAAACTAATCAGACTTTGGAGACTTATTTGAGATGCTTTGTGTCTGTCAATCAGGATGATTGGGTGGCCTTTTTGCCATTGGCCGAGTTTGCCCTTAATAATCGGGCTAGTTCGGCTACTTTGGTTTCGCCTTTTTTTTGTAATTTTGGTTTTCATCCTCGCTTTTCTTCTAGGCAGGTTGAGCCTTCTGACTGTCCTGGTGTGGATTCTGTGGTTGACAGGTTGCAGCAGATTTGGGCTCATGTGGTGGACAATTTGGTGTTGTCTCAGGAGGAGGCTCAACGTTTTGCTAACCGTCGTCGGTGTGTTGGTTTCCGGCTTCGGGTTGGGGATTTGGTTTGGTTGTCTTCCCATCATGTTCCTATGAAGGTCTCTTCCCCTAAGTTTAAGCCTCGGTTTATTGGTCCTTATAGGATTTCTGAGATTATTAATCCGGTGTCTTTTCGATTGGCGCTTCTGGCCTCTTTTGCTATCCATAATGTCTTCCATAGATCTTTATTGTGGAAATATGTGGTGCCCGTTGTTCCCTCTGTTGATCCTCCGGCCCCTGTTTTGGTTGATGGGGAGTTGGAGTATGTGGTTGAGAAGATTTTGGATTCTCGTTTTTCGAGGCGGAGGCTTCAGTACCTTGTCAAATGGAAGGGTTATGGCCAGGAGGATAATTCTTGGGTTTTTGCTTCTGATGTCCATGCTGCTGATCTGGTCCGTGCCTTTCATCTGGCTCGTCCTGATCGGCCTGGGGGCGCTGGTGAGGGTTCGGTGACCCCTTCTCAAGGGGAGGGTACTGTTGTGAATTCTGCTTTTGGGTTCCCTCCGGTGGTAGTAGGTGGTAATGCAGTTGTCCCTGGGTTGCAGTCCTGGTCAGGTGTGTCTGCTGATTGCAGTTCTGACTGGGGTATTTAGGTGTGCAGGATTCATTAGTCCTTGCCAGTTGTCAATTGTTGTTGGGAGGTGTGGACCTCTGCCTGGTTCCTCCTGTCTTTTTGCCAAATCAGCAAAGATAAGTGTCTGTTTTTTTTTCCTGTGGCACACATGCTGTGTACTTCACAATTCAGTGCTATTCTTTGTGTTTTCTTGTCCAGCTTAGATTGTGTCAGTATTTTCTCAGTCTTGCTGGATTCCCTGGAGTGGCAGATATACATTCCATGTCTTTAGTTAGATTGTGGAACTTTTTGTATTATCTGTTGTGGATATTTTTGGAAGGGTTTTAATACTGACCGCCTAGTAATCTGTCCTATCTTTTCCTATTTAGCTAGAGTGGCCTCTATTGCTAAATCCTGTTTTCTACCTGCGTGTGTCTATTCTTCTCCTACTCACAGTCATTATTCGTGGGGGGCTGCCTATCTTTTGGGGGTCTGCTCTGAGGCAAGATAGCATTCCTATTTCCATCTATAGGGGTATTTAGTCCTCCGGCTGTGTCGAGGTGTCTAGGGTTTGTTAGGCACACCCCACGGCTACTTCTAGTTTGCGGTGTTAGTTCAGGATTTGCGGTCAGTACAGGTTCCACCGACTCCAGAGAAAGTTTTCATGCGGCTCCAAGGTCACCGGATCATAACAGTTGGGGTCATCACAACATAGAACCAGACTCCAATCAGAGGACAATAAAACATTCACACTCCTTATCTATGAACTGTTCCAATATTTAAGGACATAAACATTTTAGCACTCTCACATAATGGTAGCTCTGCTTCACGTCACCTGTCTTATGTATGGCATTTTTTTCTGGGCGGTATTGTGCATAAATATGTGATTCTTCAGAATTTCTTTTAGGCTATGCCTGATGAAGAGACCTAAGTAGTCTCGAAAGCATGCAATTTGTTACCATCTTTTCAGTTAGCCATTAAAAGGTATCAACCACTGAGGACTCTCAATTCTAAATATTTTTCTATCCACTGGCTAACACGGTACCAAGAAATATATCTTACCTGTACCAGTCTAAGGAATAAAGTTTCTCATTGTGCAGAGTGACATGCCTGACATTCCAGGGTAAAGAGACTTATAGGCCATGAAATGCTCATCTGGGAAATTAAATATGTGAATTATCTCTTCAGAAAAGAAAGAGGATTAATGGTAGGTGCACATGGTCAGTAAACACTGCAGGCTGGAGGCTGCTACTTGAGCAGCGTCCAACTGCAGTGTCCAGATGTTACAGCATAGTGGATGGGATTTCAAGTATTCCAATGCCTGCCATGCGTCCACAGACTTCCGTGGCTTACCTGCGGAGATGGACATGCAGCGCGTCTTTCCAGATCGCAACATGTCTATTTATCTTGAGGAGATGTAAGTCTTCACAAGATAAATTTCACTAGTACAATGTATTGGACGCAGTGAATCCACATGGTTCAATGAACACATGCGGAATCACCTGCATCTAAAAGACGGCAGCGCTTTAGACACTGCAAATGTGTGCTGCATCCAAAGCTCTGCCAATTACTGAATGTCTGGAACATATCCTTCAACTCTAGTGCCACCTTTTAGAAGTAGCAATCATAAAAGACAATATCGACCCTTTTAAGAGACTTTCCACATGACTTAGGATAAAAGCCAATCCAGAATCTCAATTTGCAGACACGTGTTTCGGGTTGTTGCCCCTCATCGAAGAAAATCATGAGATCAGATTAGGTGTCAGGACTCTTGAACATTTTTTATTACCTTTTTGTGCATTACTGCCCTTTTCCAAGATGGCGTCTTTGGTCTCATGTGCACTGTGTCTTCCTGCTATAAAACTCCACCTCAGCCTTCAGTCTGTGCTAGAGTATTCTGCCTTGCATCCAGCTCCTGACCTCTAGTGACTCCCTGGCTATATACCTGGTCCTGTGAACCTGTGGGGTTATCCTGCTACTCTGCTCTGAGTTCCTGCTGCATACACCAGTCCAGTAATCCTCCTTCACCTGCAGCTCGTGTTTGCTTCCATCTGCATTTTCTGGACATGTAAGCTGTTTCTGCTCTGCCAGAACCTGAGACTATTACCCAGACCTCCCTGGTTGAGCTAAGATATTATTTGAACTGCCTTATAAGCATATCTATCTATGTTTTGGACTAAGCAAGGACTTATTCGTGTCAAGTATCCTCAAGAATAATTGTGCTTCATAGACTTTCTGCATGATTGCATTTTCCTCTGAAGTTTCCTATAGACTGCTGAGCTGCATTTGATATTTGCACCAAGTGTTGTGGACTTGAGTTTCTCTCTTCACCTGTTTGAATCACCGTGTGATAATATAGACTTTACCACTTATAAAACTGTGTCCTGTAGTTGTCTTGTTCCACGCAAAGAGTCTCCTGAGTTATCCCCTATAATTATTACATTAGGTTGTGTTAGTGGCCTCTGACTGGGGTCTAAGGTTTTAATGCTTCTCCTTGAAAGAATGACATGCCTGACATGCCAGGGTAGGGAGACTTATAAGCCTTGCAATGTTCTTCTGAGAAGTTAAACATGCAAATTGTCTCCTCATAGAATAAGAGGAATTGAACTCTAGTGCCACCCATTTGAAGTAGCAATCCTAAAAGTTAATATTGTGATTTAACAAGCCTTGCTTTTATCTTAAGTCATGTGGCAAGGGTTGTTAAAAGGCACAACTACAGCCTGCAGTCAACTGTCTAGAAGAGCATACAGATGTTTCTCACGAAATTAGAACATCATCAAAAAGTTAATATATTTCAGTTCTTCAATACAAAGTGAAACTCATATATTATATAGAGTCATTGCAAACAGAGTGATCTCTTTCAAGTGTTTATTTCTCTTAATGTTGATGATTATGCCTTACAGCCAATGAAAACCAAAAAGTCATTATCTAAGTAAATTAGAATACTTTATAACACCAGCTTGAAAAATGATTTTAAAATCCAAATGTTGGCCTACTGAAATGCATGTTCAGTAAATGCACTCAATACTTGGCTAGGGCTCCTTTTGCATCAATTATTGCATCAATGCAGCGTGGCATGGAGGTGATCAGCCTGTGGCACTGCTGAGGTGTTATGGAAGTCCAGGTTGCTTTGATAGCAGCCTTCAGCTCGTCTGCATTGTTGGGTCTGGTGTATCTAATCTTCCTCTTGACAGATCTGGTGAGTTTGCTGGCCAATCAAGCACAGTGATACTGTTGATTTTAAACCAGGTATTGGTACTTTTGGCAGTGTGGACAGATGCCAAGTCCTGCTGGAGAATTAAATTTCCATCTCCAAAAAGATTGTCGGCAGTGGGAAGCATGAAGTGATCTAAAATTTCCTGGTAGGTGGCTGTGCTGTCTTTGGTCTTGATAAAACACATTGGACCTACACCACCAAACTTCACACTGGACCTCAAGCAGCTTGGATTGTGTGCCTCTCCACTCTTCCTCCAGACTCTGAGACCTTGATTTCCAAATGAAATGCAAAATTTACTTTCATCTGAAAACAACTACTTGAACAACTGAGCAACAGTCCAGTTCTTTCTCTTAACAATCCTTTCAAGGCTGCGGTTATCCAAGTTGCTTGTGCACCTTTTCTACCACACTTTTTCCTTCCACTCCACCTTCCGTTAATATGCTTGGATAAAGCACTGTGTGCACAGCCAACTTCTTTAGCAGTGACCTTTTGTGGCTTGCCCTCCTTGTGGAGTGTGTCAGTGACTGCCTTCTGGACATCTGTCAAGTCAGCAGTCTTCTCCATGATTGTGGAGCCTGCTGAAACAGACTAAGGGACCTTTTTAAACACTTACTAAGCCTTTGCAGGTGTTTTTGTTAATTATAATCCAAAAGTCATTATCTCAGTAAATTAGAATTATTCTAATTTACTGAGATAATGACTTTTGGGTTTTCATTGGCTGTAAGCCATAATCATAATAATGATTTTTATTTTTATATAGCGCTAACATATTCCGCAGTGCTTTACAGTTTGCACACATTATCATCACTGTCCCCAATGGGGCTCAGAATCTAAATTCCTTATCAGTATGTCTTTGGAATGTGGGAGGAAACCAGAGTACCCAAAGGAAACCCAAGTAATCATGAGGAGAACATACAAACTCCCTGCAAATGTTGTCCTTGGTGGGATTTGAACCCAGGACTCCAGCGCTGCAAGGCTGCAGTGCTATCCACTGAGCCAGCGTGCTGCCCATCATCAACATTAACAGAAATAAACACTTGAAATAGATCACTCTATTTGTAATGGCTCTATATACTATATGTGTTTCACTTTTTGTATTGATGATATTCTAATTTTGTGAGAAGCACCTGTATCATTGGAAAAACATCCTATCACATGCTCTTTCAGTCATCTGACCTCTGCAGCCAACAAAATGCAAATGTTATTGTGTATGGATATATATGATCATGTTGTTCTTACCGACATAGAATTGACTGGTGAGTTCAAGTCTTGTGTGGCCATGAGTAGGAGCCTTGCGTATTTGAGGTGGGAGTTGATCAACCTGCAGTCTGGCTTCCTTAATATTCCTTTCTGCTCGCACTCGATGCCACTGGTCATCATTCAGAGGAGTGGAGGTGCCCACAATCAGCTCTACTGGACCATTGCCAACATCAAATGAAAATGACACCTCAGTATTTGCTGAATGAAGAAAAACAAAAACAGTCTTAGTTTGCGTCTTAAGAACAGTAGTAAATATAGTAGTCATAGATCATATCATGACTACAAAAGACTGTTCATAAATTCACCACATTCTAACAGATAATGTAGCATATGCCATCCTCATATGTTATTTACTGTGAATTCTATATACAGGTTCCCAGGAAGGTCATAACTAGAGATGAGCGAATATACTCGTTACTCGATATTTCCCGAGCATGCTCAGGTGACCTCCGAGTATTTTTTAGTGCTCGGAGATTTCATTTTCAATGCTGCAGCTGAATCATTTAGATCTGTTAGCCAGCATAAGTACATGTGGGGGTTGCCTGGTTGCTAGGGAATCCCCACATGTAATCAAGCTGGCTAAGAGATGTAAATCATTCAGCTGTGCAAGGAAAACTAAATCTCCGAGCACTAAAAAATACTCGGAGGTCACCTGAGCATGCTCGGGAAATCTCGAGTAACGAGTATATTCGCTCATCACTAGTCATAACTAGTGCAGTCTTGGACCTGAATGTAAGAAGCAGAAGCTAGAAGATGTCTATTAAGTGGGACCAAACACATGACAGTTTGGGTATTAAATCCTAATTTGCTTTTGGAAATAAGTTATCCAAAGGGTCTTAATTTTGGGAGGTGGTAGATGGAAGGGAGCTTCCATGATTCATGTGTGGCTGTATAAAGGTGGTATGTAATCATGATATGCAGAGTTAACTTTCCAAATGTTTCCATTACGTTTATATCCTATAATGTAAATGAACCTCATGGCGGGATTCTTTCTTGTTAGATAGTTGAGTCCACGAGCTTTGAGCTACATTTTTGATAACCTGCGTTTAATAGAAAAAGCATTGCCTAAAAGGGGTTCATCGAGGGCTCTATCGCTGCTAGAGGGTAAAATTCCAATCCACAATGGATTTAATCCAGTAATTTTCTGAGATGTATAATTTATTCATATGTTTATTTCCCCTTGTAAGACTCTTGAATATCTCTATATATTGAGGTCTTTATGCAAATAATAAAATAATTTCATGGATTTTTCTATAAATCAGCCGAGCAGTAACGCTTAAATACAAATGTATTATTGTGCAGAGCAATTTCTCAGCTTCTCTATAGTTATGTTTTTTTTTTCATTTTTACTGCCTAAAAATATGATAAGAGGGAAGGAATTCTCAGCAGTGAAATCTAGAATTTCATTGGTCTGTAACTAATAAAGACTTGTCACAGGTCCCTTCCATGCCTCTCCATTTTATACCCTTATCTCTAAAAGCCATGCAGGATACTAACTGAGAAAACAGTGAGTTCAGTTCACACATCACTGTCATGAAGATTCCGAGTAATACAGATTCAATCACATCATCATCTGACACTCAGCAGAATTGCAGTTTGTGTGTATACGTGTGGGTTTTAGTTTATTTAAGCCATGCAGAAATGACACATTGCAGTGGGTTTAGAAGAAATAAAATATATATTATTAATATAGTTAAATTGCTATGGCCCTCTTCATTAAAAAATGACAATTTATTAAATTTATAAATTGTAGACTCTTTTTCTAGAAGAAATTACAAATGACCCAGCAATATGATTGGTAAATCCCTTAGCTGAAAATGGAAAGCGGCCATGGGATTAGAAGACTGGGCTATTTTTAAATTACATTGCTGAATGAAATTGTAAGAAAAACATTTGATCCAGCACAAATTCTTCTGTAGTAAACACTTCATTTTTTTTATAGTAGCCATACATAAAAAATTCAAAGAAGCAGCAAACATTGCTATATACGGCACCACTCCAACCTGATATGAAAAAAACAGGGAGAAAGCTCCTAGTTTACATGTTTGTGCTTAGAGTGATCCAGGATCTTCCTCCCTGCTTATTCATATGAAGCTGAAGTAGTATACAGTTATGCTTGTTGCTTCCTCAATTTTTTAATATATTGCAAATAAATATGTTGCTATTATAGAAAAATTTGTGCAGGATCAAAGTGATTTTTTTCTTATGCTACAGAAGCTTAAAAGGGTAATTCCAATCTCCAAGATCCTGTCCCAATATGTAGTAGGTGTAATAATAATATTTGCAAATAGCTCCAATTAGAAATGTTGTATAGTTCTTCTGATTAGCTGTGTCTCTTACCCCATGAGTAGGACATTGTAGTAGCCTAGTTATCCATGGCTATGACCACTAACAATTAACTTAACTGTCATTATATGAGGGGTCGTAACCATGGATACCTAACCTACTGCAATGCCCTGCACATAGGGTAAGCAGCACAGTTTGGGTTGGGTAGCATGTATCAGCCACTGGCTGTCAGGTCACAGCTATGTACGTTTGTCTCTGAAACGCTGCAGCGTTTCAGAGAAAAACACACTTTTAATAGCCATCGTGGAACAAGCTGCGTGGGTGACTAGTCATACAGGTGCGACCCCCTCGCTTTTCCCGCTTGCTGACAGTTTTTGGCAAGCCTCTGCCGATAGGTGCAGATAGGCATAAGCTTGTCAGTCAGTGTCAGTGGGCGGGGAGAAGACTGGGGATCCGACCGCATGACCAGTCCCAAGCGGCAATTAAATATATGATTTTCTTTGAAATGCCACATTTCAGAGACAAACAGATATGGCTCTGATCCGCCAGCCAGTGGCTGATACATGCTGACCACGGTTTTGGCAGCACATTCCAACTGACAGGTTCCCTTCAAATTGGGGTAAAAAGGAGGTGATTATTTAAATTCCTTCAGATAAGATGACAGATGGCTGGCAAATAAAGTTGGTCCTGAAAAGTGATGAATGAATGAAGAATGTGGCTGAATGTGTCCAAACTCACAGATTTGATATGAAGGACATGTGATTTGGACTTCAACCAAGAAACATGCCAATATAACTGCCATAATTAACTATTTGTAGGTTATACCAAGCAAAGCTTATAGGTCCAAGCAAAAAGGAAAGTCCCCCAAGGACTTGGGAGCTGTAGAAAATAAGCTAAGTGATACTCACCTACTGTCATCCAAATGGATACAGCACAGGCTGCTCCATGGTCTGCACTGACATGGAAAAGGGAGATGTTACAGTTTTACTAGCAGCTTTGGTGACTTGAGCAACATAACAATAGATTTTTTTATGACAAGTTGCTCAAGTCATCTGACTGCTGCAGCCAATCACAGACCTCAGCAGTCCCGAAACTGTGACTCCTCCTGTGTCAGTGCAGACTACAGAGTGACCCGTGCTGCTTCCAGTTGGGTGCCAGTAGATGAGCATCGCTTACAGTATTCATTTATAGAGCATCGCGCCCCAGGGGAACTTTTCTTTATGCCCTGGCTCAGCTAGGAACTGTGTGTTTCGGCTGACTTGTCCACAGCTGGTCCCAGGCTATCTTCACCCTTTGACTGACATGTCTCTCTACACATAAGAAAAGATATGTCAGGTAACTGGAATGGGGAGGGTAAAAGCTGGGCAGGGACTAGTTAGTCAAGACACACAGCTCCTGGCAGCAATGTTTCAGAGTAAAACCTACCTGGAGACGATTACATTGCCAATGGCTGATTCATCTGTCCAGTGGTTCTGGCAACATGATTCTGATGACAGGTTCCCTTTAACATTCAGTATTCAGAGCCAAAAACAAAAGTTATTTTTTTTGTCTCTGAAATTCTCTAAAAAGGTAACTAGTCAGCCAATTCATGCTGGCCAAACCGATTTCAGCCAGGTTTGCTTTACTCTGAAATGCTCCAGTATTTCTGAGAAAGAATAGTTTGAAGATCTGGCCGAGGACCTTAGGAATACACTAGTGGCCAAAATTGTGGATACACGTACTGTAGATGAGACTAGTCAGACCCTCCTGGCCTTCTTCCCCCAACACCATTACAGGCGATTGACAGGACTCTCCCATAGCAAAAGACCTGTTAATCACCTGTTGGAGTGTTATTGAAGAGTAAAGAAAATTTTATTAACTATTTTTTTCTAGTATGAAAAGTTATGAAACTTTGCAAATCACTTTCTTCATTTGTCTTTATTCTTGTAAAAAATGTGCGCGGCTTCCAACTCCTTGCTGTTCCCCAGTTTGCCTGCCTTTAGCTACATTAATATCATTTGGAGTACAGATAATGGCAGTGAAATGGTCAGCTCAGAACCTGTGTCACTAACTTTGGGAACAGGCCTGATGCAGTAGGTTGCTCTGATAAGCACCACATTCAGAGGAGAAGACCGGTGCTGACCATTTCACTACAATCATTTGTACTCCACATGAGTACGTTCTGATAAAATTGCAGCTAAAGGCAGGTAAATATATTGGGGAAAGGAAAGGTTTGGAAGTTACTTACATGCAATTTTTTTTACAGGAAGACAAATTCCCCAAAAAAGTGATTTGCAAAGATCCATAACTTTCCATATTGTACAAAACTACAAATAAACTGTTTAATTATTTGTTAATAATGTACTGTTTTTTTGTGTATTTTTTTATGGAAATGAATACAAAGTCCCCAATAAAGAATTTAAGGTGTTTAAAGTGAAATTCCCCCATTATAGATCTGATGGAGAATCTGTCGGGTGTGCTTGAAAAAAACAGGTCTGATCCATTTAGACCCTACTTTGAGTATTTATTAGATGTTCTGCTAACAACTTAGTGTATTTTATGCTGCAGTTTATGGGAATGATACAATAATTCAGGTGTGAGTAGTTTTTTTTAAGTCTTATAACAACAGTTTATCATATATCTCATGTGAACCAACTTACATTTTAACTCAATTTTAATAAAGTCAGTGTTTCCTCTATTTTCCACAAAAACTCCGTCGGGGGCAGAAGTTTTAAAGTAGAAAGAGATGTCAGCGCTGGTCTCTCCTTGGAATGTGGAGAAGTGGAGGAAGGAGTTGGGTGCAATAAAGGAGACTGCATTCCAATAATTTTCTGAAAATGGAAGCAAACACAAAAAATTCACATAATAAGAATGAGAAGCTTGACAGCAATACATCTATATACAGTTTATTATTCCTAAAAGTTATGACCAGATGCTTGTATCTAGTCTGCCATATATATATTGATTAGGTAAGACTGTGGTTTACAGTGTTCAGCATAAATGAGTACACCTCCTTTGAAAAGTAAGATTTGAATCAATATCAGACTCAAGACTGAGTTTCATAGAACATTTTTAACTCATAACATGAAAGTAAGGTTCATATAACTTTCACTATAAAATCTTCAGTTTTACTCAAATTAGTGGATTATGCAAAACTCAAATTAGTGGATGCAAAAATGACTACACTCCACATCATAAACTACTACATCTAGTATTTTGTATGAACTCCATGATTTTTAAGGGCAGCACCGAGTCTTCTATAGGCATGGAATAAACAAATTGGCGACACATTGCAACATCTATCTCTTTCTATTGTCCAAGAATAACCTCTTTTAGAGCCTTGATGATGGATGGAGAGTGATGGCAACTTGTCTCGTCAGAATCCCCCATTTCCTACATTTCAATTATGGTATCATGAGTTCACAGATGTGCTGCTCTACATTAAATGTCCGATAAACATGCTAATCATTTGCAAATAATAAGAAAATGAAAAAGAAAATTTTCAAAACATGTTGATTTATTCAGTACTGAGTATGAGCACCACATGCAGAAATAACCACATGACATGAATCTGTCTTCTAGAGCCTCAACAGAGTTTGTCTATTCTTCACCCAGTTTTTATGTTTAGCTCTCTGCACATGTTTGCTTGAATTAATGACAATGTTTCAACCTACAAAATAATAATAATGATAATGTTTAATAATTGAATGTGTAATAATTGATTTCTCATACACCTGACTATAATCCAATAAAATCCCTGACAGTGCAAGTATACCTACAAAAAATGATGTTTTGATGGCGTAGTGTCACGACTCAGCTGCCGTGTGACCCGGGACCAGGGGCTCCTTCCCCATCCCTAACACTAGGTGGTGCCCTAACTTGTTCTATTCCCAAAGATACTTCTGAAGGTGAAGATGCCGAGGCCGTCACCCTTGCCTTATCTCCTGAATCATCCCTCCATCTGTTCCTTTACCCCACCCAGGGAAGAGGGGAGCTGCTATGCACCGAAGTACACCAACCGGACGAACAAGGCAACACAAACAAGGGGAAACGGAAAATACCAGGCATACAAATATTCACTCACATGTAACAGAAGAATGCATCGGGGAGTGGAGGATGGTGAAGAATAAGAGGAGGGAAGGGAATTATCACACTTACAAACCCATGCAGCAGTCACAGATAACTCCTCCAAACACCTTCTCATATAAGCACCAAAAACACCTCTCTTCCATGCCTGGCAGCATAAGCTAGCTCTGACCATGTGTGTCAGTCAGAACCCAGATTATATAGGGGATAGAAGTGGCTAACCGATCTCAGCTGAGAGCTCAAACTTCCAGGGCTCTAAACAAGGCCGATAAACCCCTGTTTTTCCAAAAGAAATAAACACCATTTAAAAAGAAGGGGAAGTGCTTCTATTCAGCGCAGGAGTAGAAGCAATGAGACGCTGCCATCTTCTGGCTCCTCTCTGTTACGGTAACCCCGTGACACATAGGATGTTCATACCAAATATTGATTTGATTTAGATTTCTCTTTTGTTTATTCATTTAGCGTTTTGTTACTTTAAAAAAAATAAAATAACACTTCTATTTTAAAATCATTGCTAGCATTTGTACACACCTGCTTAAAACACACACGCACACACTCACACCCACACACATTTATGCTACATTTGAAGAACTTTGTGCAGATGTTGTAAATAGTATTTTACAATCAGTATGCATTGTTGCATTCATCATTTCAGTTTTGCTTGGTGGTAAAATTGTAGAAATCATATTATAAGCCTTGGCTGAAATAAAATTACAAAAGTTTTCATTTGAAAATGTTACTTTTATATCTCAGGCTCAATGAATCAGTTTTCAAACCACTCAGATACAGATGTGTCAGTAAAATGAATGGGTTCAGAATACAGCAACGGGGTCCTGGCTATAACTCTTTCCTTACTCAAAATTATAATCTGAATGTGGAACCTTGGACTATGCTTAGCACCTGTGATGCGTGCAAATAATCTTTTATTTCATTCCAAACCAACTGTTCTCATCTGTCCGTCCAAAATGCAAGAGCGAGAAGAATAAAAGCAGAGCTCATTTTTATGTCATTTGTATTTTATGTTGACCTAGCTTGGAAGAAAATATCAATTTGATGCAGAAGCTTTAAATCACCTAAACTTTATCATAAAGTCGACCACAGATGGATGTTGTGACTTGTTCATTTTCAGTTTTATGATCGTTTTAAACTTGTTTTTGAAAGATCATGTTTGTTTCTTAAAAAGAAAAAAGACTTAAAAAGGCAGCAAAGTAAAACAATCCATTTTCTGTAGCTTTATTGAATGACTGTTTCATGATACAATAGAACTTTGCTCTGGTTATAGGATCCATTTTCTACTCAAGCCAACTGATACACTTCACATTTTAAAGGGAATACTTTATCAGAAAATGACATATTTTTAAATCAGGTTTTTGTATTACACACATTTTGAAACTTTTTTTGTACTGTTTTTTTTTTTATTATTATTATTTTTAATTACAAATCAAAATTACTAATCCAGCCATTTTCTCACTGGCCATTATGGCTTTTTCAGATTTATACTAAATGTCCATAGAAAGTTTACAGCAGGCTCCTTACAACTGAAGTCAGGATTACAATGACAACTAACACCTCTATACACAGCTGACAACCCAGGATCCACCAATCACAATAGGCAATGACAGAGCTCCCCCTGATCCCACCTCCCTTTAAACCTTTAAAATGACCTTTGCACTTGCTTATTAGATGCTTGAATACAAAAGATTTCCTCCAATCGGAAGGTAGAGTCTAAAAAGCTCCAGTAGCCAGTGTGAAAATTACAAGGTCAAGTGAGATTGATTGTCCATCTATAGAATTGAATGAAGTCCTGGCACTCACATACTGTTGATACTAATCAGGCTATTAATCCAATAAACACATAAATTGAATTAGGACATGTTTCAGCCCATCCCAGGCTTTCATCAACATGAACATGGATTAAAAGCCAGATTCATCAGTATGGACCTCATTGAATTCTATACATTGCATTTTCCTTGAGTACCAGTTCACACAGAGTGCCGAACCACCTGTGAGATATGGGAAAATTATATGATTTTGATATCTGATAGAATTCCCTGTCAGATGCTGTGGTCCAAAAATACTTGCTCCAAGCTCATCCCGCACCCTTGGCATTCCCCCAGGCCAAAAGGCAGGTCAAATACACGTTATACAATGGGACCTCATTATCCAGCGAAGGCATTTCCTTGGTCAGAGCTGATCAATGTTCTTTAATGTTTCTTTAATTAGCCCAAGCAAATAGGCCTTTGAAGCTCTCTCCAGGGGGGCCCAAAATGCATAGACCCTGAGCCTCCTAGCACCAAGTTCCACAATTATCAAAGGGGTGTGAATTCTTGTGCAGGACCAGCCAACTGGACTCCTTTGTTTGACTCAAGCAGACATTGTGGAACTACAAATCCCAAACCAGTACAAGGCTCTGAGATATTGAAACTGGAAAATAACCTATAATAACAGAATGCAATATCTCTGAGCCTAGCCGAGCACATAATCGAAATCAGCATTCCTTCCCCCACACGCCCGTCCCCTACAGCCACCTGTAGAACTCTGCACTATTGAGTTATAAAGCATAGCTACCAGGAATTACATACGGTAAGTATATTAGAGTTATATCACACAAAATAGTTAATAAATAACATTTCCTACATGTCTACTTTACATCAGCACAATTTTTGAAACATAGTTTTTTTTTTAGGAAATTATAAGGGTTAAAAGTTGACCAGCGATTTCTCATTTTTACAACAAAATTAGCAAAATCATTTTTTTACGGACCACCTCATATTTTAAGTGACTTTAAGGGGCCTATATGACAGAAAATACCCAAAAGTGACACCATTCTAAAGCCTGCACCCCTCAAGGTGCTCAAAACCACATTCAAGAAGTTTATTAACCCTTCAGGTGCTTCACAAGAATTTTTGGAATGTGGAAGGAAAAAATAAACATTTGCTTTTCTTTCACAAAGATTTTCATTTACACTTATTTTTTTTCCACTTTTGCAAGGGTAGCAGGAGAAATGGACCATACAATTTGTTGTGCAGTTTCTCCTGAGCATGCCGATATCCCTTATGTGTGGGAAATCTACTGTTTGGGCACATGGCAGGGCTCGGAAGGGAAGGAGCACCATTTCACTCTTTGAATGTAAAATTTGCTGGCATAATTAGCGGACACGATGTCATGTTTGCAGAGCCCCTGATGTGCATAAACAGTGTAAACCCCCAACAAGTGACACCATTTTGGAAACTAGATTGCTTAGGGAACTTATCTAAATGTGTATTGGTCACCTTGAATCCACAGGTGCTTCACAGAAGTTTATAACTTTAAGCCGTGAAAATAAAAAAAATCACATTTTTCCCAGATAAATCTTTTTCATAAGGGTAACAGGATAAATTGCTCAATACAATTTGTTTTGCAATTTCTCCTGAGTGCGCTGATACCCAGTATGTGGAAGGAAACAACTGTTTGGGTACACGGCAGGGCTTAGAAGGGAAGGAGAGGCCATTTCACATTTTGAATGTAAAATTTGCTGGAATAATTTGCAGATGCCATGTCGCATTTGGAGAGCCCCTGTGTGCCTAAACAGTGAAACCCCCCAATAATTGACACCATTTTGGAAACTAGACCCCTTAGGGAACTTATCTAGATGTGTATTGAGCACCTTGAACCCACAGGTGCTTCATAGAAGTTTATAGTGTTAAGCTGTGAAAATAACAAACTCATATTTTTCCCAGAAAACTGTTTTTTAGCTCCAAATTTAGTATTTTCACAAGGGAAACAGGAGAAAATAGACCCCAAAATTTGCTGTGCAATTTCTCCTTAGTTCACCAATACTGCACATGTCGTCGAAAACTACTTTTGAGGCATAGTACAAAGCTCAGAAGGGAAGAAACGCCAAACTACAGTGCAAATTTTGCTGTGTAATGTGCTGCTGCAGTGCAGTATAGTGCAACCTCCAACAGGGGGTGCTGGTGAGGGAAGAGAGGTTGTACAAACAGCGTAGCAACACTGATCAGCAGCACAGGTGCCACAGGTAATGAAAGAGAAGTCAGACAAGCTAAGGTCATAGACAGAGGTCAGCGCAGTACATAGGGGCAGTCAGAAGAATAGTCAGGGACAAGCAAGAAATCAGAGCCTACCGGTAACATGGTAACCAAAATGTGAGATGTAAGACGAAGTCGGGGTACAAGCCAGAGTCGAAGCCAGAGGGGATTAACTCCCGCATGGCCAGTCCAGAGACAAGGCAGCTGAAAACAAACTCAGTACTGGATCATGACATGCTGCACTTGTTTGAGGGTGCCATGTTTCATTGGCAGAAACCCTGAGGTGCCAACACAGTGACCCCATTTTACAAACTAAACCTCTCAATGAATTCATCTAGGGGTGCAGTGATTATATTAACACCACAGGTGTGTCACAGACTTTTATACCATTGAGCAGTGAAGATAAAATAATTTACATTTTTACCACCAAGATTGTGTGCTAGCTCCAAGTTTTACATTTTCATACTGGGAAATGGTTACACTGGGCCGAGTGCAATCCGATTTTTTATCAGATTGCACTCATCCGATTTATTCACTCGTGTGAGCGAGCCCTAAAGATAGGTTCACAAGACTGATTCCTACACATACATCAAAAATGGACCAATTATTCTGATCAGAGTTTGATCAGAGTGGCATCAGTTTTTCTTGTACGTGGAAAGAAAAGAAACGTTTCTCCATCTTGTACTTTCTGTCAGTCCACACTGGTAATTTTGATCCAATCAAGCCCTTTGATCAAAATCGGATAAATCTCCAATGTTTTCCGCAGACATCTCGGTCCGAGTAAAAAGTTGAATATGTGTACAACCTTATAAAATATCATCAGAACAAGAATTATCTCTGAAAACCATGGCTAGCACTTGTGCGAGAAAATCAGTAATGCGCATAAGCTCTTCATGGGATGAGCTGCAGTACCACACAGCTGACAGAGACTATATGCCTATATGTAAATTGGAGTGCTATGACCTCTTCATTGTGCTCATAGGAAGGTGTCACGGAGGGCGAAACAATCTCTAATCTCAAAAAAATGGCCTACCTACAGGTCATCAATGACAAAGTGCCAAACAGTCCTTCTTAACTAAATTTATGCTGTATAAACCAAAAAAATCTTTAAAATGAAGCAATTAATGGAAAAATATTTTTTCTTTTTTACATATTTGAAGGTGAATCAAAAACGAAGGCTGATTATTCCCATCCATCATTCATTCGCAAATAAGTTGTTCTCATGTACATGAATCCTGTTAGCGCTTTAATTTATTGCACCTGCCTATTGAATGTGACAGAATCTCAAAAAACTCTAACGAGAGAAAGAAATCAGCAAAAAGACATAAAAGCCAAAGAAATATGTAGTCATAAATGCAGAGTGTTTCTGTATCTCTGGGAACGAAGGAATAAAAAGTCACGCTCCGTACTAATTAATCAGTGGTGCAATATCAATGTATCAATTATATGTTGGTTTATTGTGACATGTGTAGCTGATGCCATGGGTCTAGTTAAAAAGAGAAGAAGGCAGCATGCTTTCATCACAAGTAAAATAAACCAGCATGTAATTGATAACTTGATTTTCCTGCACTGATTAATTAGAAAAGAGGTTTCTCATTTGCTTTTTGTCCTATTCACCAGATGGTTGGAGTAGAACCGCAGTGAATAAACTGTATTCCATGCCCTATTACACTCCGTGCAAACTCTGCAAGTCAGAATAATATTTGCATTGTACAGTTAGAGAATATTTGTAACCGTCTGATATAGTAATTTTATTCTATATGATGGACAGACAATGAGAGCAAGGACCAGTGTGAGAAGTGTGTTTGGCCTCATCAACACAACAAAAGCATATTGTACACACATCTGAGAAATGTAGTACACACATTAGATAAGGACAGCGCACACAAGCATAGAACAAGTATTAGACACAACAAACAAGTGGAAAACATATGTTTCACAAGTGTGCTCTTGTCACGCAAGCACAAGACCACAGAAGTCACACAAGCACTGCGCACAAGTCACACAAGCACTGCACGCAAGCACTACACACAAGCCACACAAGTCACACAAGTCACACAAGCACAGCACACAAGTCACATAAGAACTACACACAAGTCACACAAGCACAGAACACAAGTCACACAAGCACAGCACACAAGTAACATAAGCATAGCGCACACTTCACACAAGCAGAGCATACAAGTCACACAAGCACTGCACACAAGTCACACAAGCACAGCACACAAGTCACACAAGCACTACACACAAGTCACACAAGCACTGCACACAAGTCACACAAGCACTGCACACAAGTCACACCAGCACAGCACACAAGTCACACAAGCATAGCGCACACTTCACACAAGCAGAGCATACAAGTCACACGAGTATTGCACACAAGCCACACAGGCACTACACACGTCACACCAGAACAGCGCACACTTCACACAAGCATAGCGCACACTTCAGGCAAGCACAGCACACAAGTCACACAAGCACAGCACACAAGTCACACAAGCACAGCACACAGGTCACACAAGCATAGCGCGCACTTCACGCAAGCACAACGCACACTTCACGCATGCACAGCACAGAAGTCACACAAGCACAGCACACAAGTCACACAAGCACTGCACACAGGTCACACAAGCACTGCACACAGGTCACACAAGCACAGCACACAAGTCACACAAGCACAGCACACAAGTCACACAAGCACAGCACACAAGTCACACAAGCACTGCACACAGGTCACACAAGCACTGCACACAGGTCATACAAGCACAGCACACAAGTCACACAAGCACAGCACACAAGTAACATAAGCATAGCGCACACTTCACACAAGCAGAGCATACAAGTCACACGAGTATTGCACACAAGCCACACAGGCACTACACACGTCACACCAGAACAGCGCACACTTCACACAAGCATAGCGCACACTTCAGGCAAGCACAGCACACAAGTCACACAAGCACAGCACACAAGTCACACAAGCACAGCACACAGGTCACACAAGCATAGCGCGCACTTCACGCAAGCACAACGCACACTTCACGCATGCACAGCACAGAAGTCACACAAGCACAGCACACAAGTCACACAAGCACTGCACACAGGTCACACAAGCACTGCACACAGGTCACACAAGCACAGCACACAAGTCACACAAGCACAGCACACAAGTCACACAAGCACAGCACACAAGTCACACAAGCACTGCACACAGGTCACACAAGCACTGCACACAGGTCATACAAGCACAGCACACAAGTCACACAAGCACAGCACACAAGTCACACAAGCACAGCACACAAGTCACACAAGCACTGCACACAGGTCACACAAGCACTGCACACAAGTCACACAAGCACAGCACACAAGTCACACAAGCAATGCACAGAATTCACACAGGCACAGCACACAAGTCACACAAGCACTGCACACAGGTCACACAAGCATAGCACAAACCACACAAGCACGTCGCACATGTTACAGAAGAGTGCACGTCAAACAAAACATAAAACAAACATTGGAGAAGGACAATGGACTCTTCACACGAGCACAGCTCACATGTCATTCAAGCACATATATCATTCAAAAACAGTGCACAAGTGAAAAAAAGCATAGTACACTCAGCAGAGAAGCAAAGTGCTCATGTCAGAAAAGCACAGCACACAATTTAGACAAGTTAGAGGAGCACAGCCCACTCAACCAGAGAAGCAAAGTGCACACATTTCGCACAAGCACAGCACACATCAGAGAAGCACAGCACACATTTTATACAAGCCCAGCACATGTTTCACAAGCACAGCACACACATCATGCAAGTACAGTGCTCATGACAGAAGCATAGCACATACAGCAGAAAACAGTGCATACATCATTTAAGCACAGTTCACAAGTTAAAGAAGCCCAGACCACACATCAGAGAAGCACAACTTACATGTAAACAAAGCGGTTACCTCACACAAGCACAGCACATGCATCACACAAGCACAGCACATGCATCACACAAGCACAGTACACAAGTTAGAAAAGCACAGAGCATATGTCAAAGACGCACAGCCCAACCACAATGTACATGTCACTCAAACACAGCTCTCATGCCAGAGAAGCACAGCACTCATATCACACAAGCGCAGAGAAGATGGAACACAAGCACAGTGCATGTGTCGTAATAGAGACCCATAGGCCCTGACTAATCAAGACTGGTGTTTCATGTGCAAGTCTTGATAAAATGTGTGTTCATTGAAGTGCCTTTTAATGAATTTTGCACATCTTTTAGCTGTCATTTCCAAGCGTAAGAAATGTACTCTGACTGGAATACATTTCTGTAGTAATTTACACCACTTTTGAAGTGGAAATTATGATGAATTTGTTGAGGACGCTCATTCATACTCTTGGATGCACTCTACCCACTTTTTTAAAACTGTGCAGAGCTGGCATGAAAAATGTATAAAAGTGCAAGAATTGGTTATGTAGTATTATGCCAAAACTGTGGCGTAAATGGTTTGATGGACCAGGACTATGGAATCAAGGAGCAAAATATATTGGTGAAAAGATGTTGAATAGTGAGGCTTGTAATACTCCAAGGCTAAGTTCACATAAGCGTATAAAAAATCATCTGGTTTTCATTCCGAAAAAAACTACGATTTTTTTTGTAAATCTGTATTGTGATCCGTATGGCATCCGCTTGTTTACATCAGCAATAAATACAATTTTCAAGATCAAAAACAGTTTCCATTATTAATAATTGCAATGTATCCATAAAAATCTGTTATATCGATGATTCATATGGAATACGATTTTTTGTATGCACCCATAGATTTGAAGGGGCGAGTATCATTAAGGAATTGAAAAGTACATGCTGCAAAATTTTTTCATACAGAAATTCAGTTCCTGTAAAAAAACAGTCATCTGAACAGCCCTACTGAATAACACTGATCAGAGGACTGTTTTTTCCACGGACAGATCTCAGACCGAAAACACGATGGTGTGTATCGTATTTTCCTAAAAGTGCAAAAAAAAACAAGAATGTCCAAACAGTTGAATATGAGGTCAGGTTTTATATAACTCGTTCATTTCATAGAGTTTTTACCCCTTATTAATCATAGCCGGGGGGTATTCTTATCAAACAGAATAATCCCTTTTATCATAGACATTAGTTATAGTAAATTTAGAGCTATTTAGAGACTGACCCCCAAATCCTGGGCATTTTTGTCAACTTAAAGTGTTTCCTTTTCTTATAAATCTTACTTTTTTTGTGGATAGATTGCTCTGTTATCACCAAATATTTCCTGTTCTTATTTAAAATCTCACTTGCTGTCAAATCTAGTCTTCAAAGTATGACAAGAAAATGAGACGATGATCCATTCTTATTTCACTATCACATAATAGTAGTAGCTTTTGTTGTACTTAAACATTTGAAATGAATAAATGCCAGGTTCCTATACATTTCAGTATATACATTGGGTGTAATTTGATGCATACAAGTTTGCATGGGTGTAATTCTCGCAATTTAATTTTGCAAAGAAGTGAGATGTCTTATCATGTGAATGATGGTATAAAATCATAGGGTTCCACTAACCAATATATTTTTTCCTTGACAAAGTTTTTATAGTTTATACACCGCACATCTGCCTTCTGGTGGCTCGAGACCCTGACACTTTTTCACAAGTATCAGTTTTGCAAAAACTATTAGTGTTGTTAAAGAGTCAACAGGAATAGTAGTTTTTCATAGTAAGTAAAACTGTCTAAATGGTTGAAGACTTTCCATGTGACATTCCTAAGGAACTTTAAAGGGGGTGTCCAAACCTGAACAACGCCTTTTCAGATGAAGTAGTTCCCCTTGTAAAATAAAATATAATCATATAATCTCCCCCCACATGGGCATCCTTCCAGCGTTGATTCCTCTCACTCTACTGGGGTTCGCATGGCATTGCTATGCTATGTGAGCACTGTATCCAATCAGTGACCGCTATTGGGCTGATGTGTTCCCAGTTCCATTTGTCTCACATTTATCATAGAGGTTATAGTGCAATGATGGCTAATGATAGGCTACACATATACATTATGGTAAACCTGGAGCCAACATTGCTGGAAAGGTACCAGTGCTGGAAGTAAATATGTATTTTTGTTATATAAGGAGGACTGCTTAATTTACTGGACAACCAATTCAAGTCAATGTAGTGAACAAAACCTTTAAGTCAAAACTAAAAATAAATTTTTGCCTGCAGTTTGCAGTTTTCTGATCATCAATACATTTTTCCTCAATGTGGTCCTTCATTATGGATATTCCTCTTTTTCGATATGTGATGGAAGAGCTCTGAATTCACATTAATATTGTGCTTCAATGGTACTCAAAGTTCTTTTTTAAAAGCATTTGCCTTAAGGTTATTGCATCCACTGGCAGCTTAATGGACTAGGAAGCACCATGTGGTCAGGGCCATAATACTCCTTTGCTGAAGAAATTGGTATGGGCCATTCGGACTAGGAGGCAAATAATAGCAGGTTGCCTTATAAGGTATATGAAGAAAAACGTTTAGTGACACCAGATCTGTCACCAGATTTCACAATACAGATTGTATACATTATTAAATAGATCTGATAAGGATGGTGTAGTTAATTTGACATTCCTTATCAGGATGGCTGTATTCTGTTTGAAAGTTTTCCTGTCTCACCTTAAAATGAGCAGTTTACAAGTCCAGCACCAGCTCAACCCAAAATGACAATTTTGCAGTAATTCTGGCATGGATTTTTAACTAGTCACATCAGGCCTAAGAGATTGATTAAAGAATAATAATTTGATAATGTAGTTTTTTTTGTAAAATCTGGAGACAAATCAGCTTTAATAGATGTTCTGATTGCATTAATGATACTTTAATTAGGCCTCTTTTCCATATATTCTGCCATTTGTTGATCTTTTTCCTCCGGCAAAGTAGTCAAACTCCAAAGGGGAGAGTAATGCCAGAAATAAATCCATGGTTGTCTATGGCATTGTTTCTGACATCTGGCTCATTAATTGTTGTGCCAGATTGGTCCTAGAGTCTGTTCAAAAACATTGTATGGAGTGGTTTTGATCTCGCTATAGATTTCGTACTGACGCCAACTGGATGTATCGGAGCCCAGCCTCAGAAGTGTCTTACGTGGTCATCATTTGTAATAAGCTACAGATAACAATGGTGGATATATAGAATGGTACTCAAGAAATAATCCTGTCATTTAACTTGGGAAATTATTCTTGATGTGTCCGAGATTATTTACTTGGCGGACCCCCTAGATTTTCTTTTTCTAATTTTCGTAAACTGAATTGTAATGGCTGTAATCACAGATGTTTAGCACTACTTTTGCAGGTAAGGAAGTTCTATGAACTAGTTTATTTTTCTTTCTTTTGAAAAGATTTCACAGCGCACAGCGGATATAAATTATTGGCATCAAAGGAGCTCCTCTCAATACATTGACTTTTGGCTCGTCTTGCAGCAAGAGTGCTGATATTTAGCTTTCAAAAAGAGGGTTAGTTTCAGGATTAGGAGATCTGCTGACCACCCACTGCTCTGAAAGCTGTAATAAGCCTTCAGAATCCCTGTGCTCTCTAAACAGATATGTGACTGGTCTCAAATGGATGTTTAACCTAGATGCTCACTGTTAAGGTGACAGAAATCCTGGCAATAAAGGTCTGTACTTAAAATACATGTTCAGCTTGTAGTTTAACACCGCTGATAATAATAACAATAACAATGCCAGTCAATGAATGGATTCATAGCTACTTCCAAATCTCCCAGGAGGTTATTATATGAATAAGACTGGAGGGTTCTGTATTAAAGTTAATGGGGACGCAGTAGGTAGAATTCATCAAAAAGATACTGTCTGTTTTCCAACAGAAGACACAAAGAACATCTGCTTACTGGCTGGTAAATAATTAAATGCTATTATGCCTTTTCCCAGTTGGCAAACAAGAGTTATTTGGATAGATAAACACTTCTGACTTTGCTCTTTGTGATTTACATATGTAAAAAATGTATCTTAAGCTATGAGAATGAATCTTTTCATCCACTGAGCTGCCATCAATGCATCAGCCAAACTGGCAATATATGTAGATTCTCCCCGGTTTGATCCATTTTATACACATTGAATTATCTTTCTGTTGCTGCAAACATTTCTTTAACCCTGCACGAGAGGAGAAAAGAAGTTCTGTTACTTGTACGTAAAGATCTGTTCTCTGGAGACTGGTAATGTCTAGTGTGTGAATTTGACTTTGTACCAATGGAGACTGCACCACATCATTATGGAGGCTATTTGATGCCTTCACGGCTGTGAGATTTGAGAGATCCATTTGTGCGCTTTAGTTATTTCCTCCCCTTCTTCCAGGAGCCATAACTTTTTTATTCTTCCATCAATATGGCCGTATGAGGGCTTGCTTATTTGAAGGACGAGTTGTGCTTTTGAATGACAGCATTGATTTTACCAAAAACTCTCAGTGCTAGCGGGGATCTCACCGAGGTTACCGCAGTTCAGCCCGGCTGGGAACGCAGCTTCAGTGACCAGAGGTAATCTCGATGACATCACCACCAGTCACTGAATCTGCACTAGCAGCGACTCATTCACCAGTGCTTCTCAGCTTGGATGGTAGCACCTTTGCACCGTCCAGGTTGAAAACTGTTTTTTTCTCCAGACATGGATTACGGCGTGGGACAGAACGACGGATAGGTGAGGGATATTGTTGTTTTTTATTTTTGGTTTATTACAGGAGAATGAGGGCTTTGGTGGAATAGGCGTTTGGTGAGTATAACTGTGTTTGTTATTTTTAAAGAAAAAAGTAAAAGTGTGTTTTGTTTTATTTCTAATAAAAGACTTTATTCTGGCTGTGCCTTTATCTAATAGATGTGCCTTTTCTGGGCAGCTGTGGGCTGCTATTTTTAGGCTGGGTGGGCAATATCCATGCCCCCAGTTTTCTGCTTTAGCAAGGCTGGTTGTCAAAAATGGGGGGGACCCCACGCTGCTTTTTAAATTATTTATTTAAATAATTTAAAATATGGCATGGGACCCCTTTATTCTTGATAACTAGCCTGGCTGAAGCTGATTTAGGGTTGCAACCCCCAACTGTGAGTTTTACTTGAAAGGTTATCAAAAATACAGGGGAACCCATGCCGATTTATCAAAAAATTATTTATTTACAGCGCAGGAGCCGGTTAATGAAAACACCCATCAGCCGCTCCTGCTCTCACTGTTATTAGCCGCAGCAGGTGTTGGATGATGGGAGCAGAAGTCCTATCTGCTGACACCAGTGACCGGAGGTAAACTTTATACCTCCGATCAAAGATAAGCACTCAAGCTGTCTTTTGATATTGTGGGAACTGCGGCTCTCTGACTTGCGAGTCACCGTCGATCAGACAGCGTGACAAACATCTGGTGTTTGAGCAGCTGAACCCAAACATTAACACGGACTTCCCGATGAAGTCCGTGTTTGTTGCAATGCCCGAACTGTAGGTGTTCAGTACGGATGCCAAACTTTTCTGTTTGGGTTCGCCCATCTCTACTCATCATAGTTCTTTTTATGTATCTAGGACAAAAGAAGCTTGCAGCTTTGTAGCAGAAAGTGGGCCTCCTTAATGCCCAGGCCCTGTGTGGCTGCATAGATTGACCTAATGGTGTGTTCGCTCCTGGATTGATGGAATGGCTATTTTTATTAGTCCAAAAGAAATTAACGCAGCAGTAGTCAAAAAACCTTTCTAGGGCTATGTCCAACTTTTAAGACTGATTTTTCTATTATTGATAGAGACGATGTCACTTGGTGCTCATAAAGTTCTATGTAGAGGAGAGGGGGAAGAGTTAGAAGCGGAGCTACTCCCCCTCCTCTTACTCACATCTACTATATAATTGTCTAAGGGTCACTTCCATCTGTCTGTCACGGAAATCCCAAGTCGCTGATTGGTCGCGGTCAAACGGCCACGACCAATCAGCGACGGGCACAGTGCGGCCGTGAAATGGCCGCTCCCTACTCCCCTGCCATCAGTGCCCGCTCCATACTCCCCTCCAGTCAGTGCTCACACTGGGTTAATGGCAGCGTTAACGGACCGCGTTATGCCGCGGTGTAACGCACTCCGTTAACGCTGCTATTAACCCTGTGTGACTAACTTTTTACTATTGATGCTGCCTATGCAGCATCAATAGTAAAAAGATCTAATGTTAAAAATAATAATAAAAATCATTATATACTCACCTTCTGTTGGCCCCCGGATCCAGGCCTTTCCCGCTCCTCGCGACGGTCCGGTCCATGCATTGTGGTCTCGTGAGATGATGACGTAGAGGTCTCGCGAGACCGCTACGTCATCATCTCATGAGACTGCAATTCACTCTTGGGACCGGAGGGTCGCGAGGAGCATCGGTAAATGCCTGGACTAAATCTGGGGGCTGACGGAAGGTGAGTATATAACTATTTTTTATTTTGATTCTTTTTTTAAAAGGGATATGGTGCCCACATTGCTATATACTACATGGGCTGTGTTAGATACTGCATGGGCTGTGTTATATACTACATCTCTGTGCTATATACTATGTGGGCTGTGGTATGTATTTCGTGGCTGGGCAATATACTAAATTGCTGTGCTCTATACTACGTGGCCTGTGTTATATACTGCATGGGCAGTGTTATATACTATGTCTCTGTGCTATATACTACGTGGCTGTGCAATATATTATGTGGCTGTGCAATATACTACGTGGCTATGCAATATATTACGTGGCTGGGCAATATACTGTGTCTGTGCTATATACTATGTGTCTGTGCTATATACTTCGTGGCTGGGCAATATGTAACGTGGCTGGGCAATATACAACGTGGGTGGGCAATATACTACGTGGCTGGGCAATATACTATGTGGCTGGGCAATATACTACGTGGCTGTGCTATATACTACGTGTCTGTGCTATATACTACATGGCTGGGCAATATGCAACGTGGCTGGGCAATATACAACGTGGGTGGGCAATATACAACGTGGGTGGGCAATATACTACGTGGCTGTGCTATATACTATGTGGCTGTGCTATATACTATGTGCGCTGTATTATATACTACGTGGCTGTGCTATATACTACGTGGGCTGTGTTATATACTACATGGGCTGTGTTATATGCTACTTGGCTGTGCTATATTTCTCTGCTGTATCTGTGCATCATGAATCGTGGTATGTGTTAAAGAGGAGGCCCACTGAGACTCTTTCACCCGGGGCCCTCAAAAACCTGGAGCCAACCCTGGCTTCACTGATTGGTCACGCCCAGCCGTGAACAATCAGCGACAGTCGCAGTCCTCCTGCGAATTGGCGCATAATTTGAACCACGCTTCGCTAATTGGTCGCGGCCGGCCGAATCCATTGTATAAATTGCATTATTCTGAAAACTTCATAAATAAACTACATACATATTCTAGAATACCCAATGCGTTAGAATCGGGCCACCTTCTAGTCTACCTATAATCTTGTCAATACCAACTATCATCTATCTCGATAATGGGAAAGTCTGTCTTCACAAAATGCAGAGTTTACCTTTGAATTCAGAATTTGATAAATGAACAAAGTTCTGTCAGAGAAAGAAGCAGATTTCTCTGATTAGATATATTACAAAGTTTCTTATTTCCACATTTCTCTGATTAGATATATTACAAATTTTCTTATTTCCACATGTATTATTGATTTATGAAATAAAAATTAAACAATGGTTCCTCTTTAATTGTTAATCTAGTTGATAGTATGTAATGCCGGATTTTGTTACACTGATTTTAGTACACTGCTCCTGAATTTGTTGATGCTACAGTATAAAACTCTTCAAATTGGTGCACATGGTTCACAAAATTAGCATAAAAAAATCATCTTTATTTTTGCCTGTAACCTTTTTATGCCTTTTTAGAGCAAATAAGTCACATGTTCATTGAATCATTCTAGGTCGAAACTGAATTACATTTGCGCCAAGATTTTTCAACTTTTCGAAAAGTCAAAATTGATGAATCATCTGATATTTTATGGAAACCTCAAACCCGCCCTCTAAGGCAAGCATAAGGCAGGCAAGCAGAAATAAATTAGACTTTAAAGAGGACCTGTCACCAGATAAAAAGTAATCAGTCTTTGCTCTTATTTTATTCCCACTGCTCCCCTGATCATACTGTCTTTTTACTTTATCTCAATCCTCTATATGATTCCAGAAATCTAAGCCTATTTATTTAGGGGTCATTTTGATGGTAGTTTTCAAGGGGCTGTTGATCACAGGATATTCTAGGGTGTGTCTTAAATCTTCTCTGCATAATTATCCAGTGAGCATTGTCCCCTAGATAAAGACCATAATTATAATCAGCACTAAATATAATGGCCCATTTTCTTTTTTTTTTTTTACAAAGAAAATAAATGCTTAACTCATGAGAGCAGTGGGAACAAAATAGGAGCACAAACTGGACACTTTTGACCTGGTGACAGGTCTTCTTTAAAGGATGCGTAAATAATAAGAAGAATAAAGCACAAACAAAAAAAACAGATTAAAAACACCAGAAACTAGACAACAAAAGGTGCAAATATAATGCAGGTGACCGGATACAATGCACAGAGGACATGTGGCAAGAATAGTCAGTGAACGGCATGCTTTACAGTAGTTTATAAGGCAATTGGTGACATTAATCAATTAAAATCAACAATGACCCATATAATGATGCAATTGTAATATCAATAAAAGCTCTTCAGTATAACACACTAATGTTCTCTTTACAAGGTGGTTAAGGCCGTTCATGGAAGTTCACATGCAAGCTTCTCCTGCAATTTTGGCCCCTGTAGGGGTCACCTAATGGGGTTTTCCAACTAAGCAGCAAGTTTTTCTGATGAAGTCTAGTAGAGCGTGTTGAGCCCTCCACGCACCAACTGGCTCCCTCCCCACCTGATGTTGTAGCCCAGGCTGGCCCCAGTACCGAATGTTATGGTATGTGACGGCCCTGTTCAATCACACTATCCCTCTGCAGCTGCAGGCATGCTTCTGTGATTGCTGCCCTCTCATGGGTCATCAGTGCCTTACAGTCGGTGGATGTCTTCTGGTCCTGGGGTGGGAAGAACTGGTTCTTGACTTTTGGTGAGTGTCTTCTGGTCCCTGGAACTTGACCAGTTTAGGGCGCAGGTTCTGGTCTTGACCAACGCAGTCTGGACTCTGGGTCTTGACCGATGCAGTATTTTTCCATTAATACATTTCAGGTATATAACTGAGCTATAGCCAAGCCACTAAAGGATTTAGTAGGAGCCAAAAAATTAGAGTGGCTTGCCTCAATTACCTAACATTTATACTGTTGTGTCCTTCCTTAACTTGACAAGATGTATGGTCAAAGTATTGAAAGAGATATGTAAAAAAAAGTATAAACTTGGCACATGCCAATGTTGTGAAAAAAAACATCTAGCCCCTTTTTAAATCCTGGTATTATGTCTGCCATTACTACCTCCTGTGGTCGGCATTCCACAGTCTGACTGCTCTAACTGTAAAGAACCCTTTCCTATTTAGCTGTCAAAATCGCCTTTTATCCACCCGTAATGAGTGCTCCCTAGTTCTCAGTATAGTCTTTAAAAGGAATAAAGTATGGGCCAGTGTTTTGTACTGACCACACCTGTATGTATGCATATAAATGAGATCGCCTCTGAGACTTCTTTTTTCTAAGTTATAAACATAAGGATGAATGACCTCAGGGAGATCAAAACATCCAACACCGCGGAGACACCATCACGTGTTTCTCAACGCAGTGATCCAGAACACTGCCCCCATCCCTAAAGGGAAATATGCAAATGCATGTAGAAAAGCCACGGAGACACCATCACGTGTTTCTCAACGCAAACAATGAATAGCCAGGTCTATTCATTTCTAAGTTAAACAGGCCCAACGTTTCCAACCTTTTCATCATAGGCGAGGCCTTCCATCCCTTGTAATAATCTAGTTACCCAGCCAGGGAACACTATCCAGTTTTCCAATATCCTTTTTAAAGTGTAGAACTGAAAAACTGGATGCCGTATTCTAGATGTGGTCTCATAAGTGATGCATAGAGAGGTAATACTTCGTGGGGATCGCCAGATTTTATCTCCATTTTTAGACACTAAAATCTTGTTTGCTTTTGCTGCTGCTGCTTGACATTGAGTACTGCTGCTCAGCTTACTTGTAACGAGAATACCCAAGTCCTTCTCCTGTCCCGTAGTCCCGAGTATACTCCCATTTAGTGTATCTGCAGCAATAGGATTACTCCGTCCTGGGTGAATTACTCTACATTTATCTATATTAAACTTCATATCATTTGTTTGCCCAGTCAGATATTTTATCTAGATTGTTCTGTAATATTATAATGTCAAATGAAGGTTATTTTTATCCTAAAATGTCTATATTTATTTTTTAATTGAGACCCTTCAACCTTGTTGTTACACCCTTTATTTCGGCTCATAGGGTCTAGTGAAATATACATTTGGACCTGAAAATTATTTTTCACATGAAGATGACAGCGAGATATAAAAATAAGCAGGTAATTTATTTCTTATATGTTTATTCTAAATGAGCTTTCAGTGAAGAGTGAAGAGATGTTTCCATTTTATTATCACTTTAGTGATGTGTTAAACATAATAATATGCTGTCAGCCAGCTGGTAAGAAGTACGTCAGTGATACAGTCATTAATCTAAAAAAAGAAATCCATTGATACGGCAAGAATAGATAGCAATTAAAAACTGGATTTAGTTTGTGTAGGTTAGAGAAAAAAATAACTTCAATATTTCAAAATCTAAAAAAGCCCAAAGTGATGATTTGGGAACCGCAGACTATGAATTGAGGTGAACGCTAGATGGCACCATAAGCTTATATTGTGTTTCTGGACCCGCAGCCCATTGTGGAACGTGATTAATTCTGCACACAGTTCTACTTGCTGCTCACTTTGACCTGAAATTTAAGTCAAAAATAGAAGTAAGAAGAAAAAAAAGACAAATAAATGCTCTAATTTGACAATGGCGACATTGCCTGGCTTCTAAATGAGTCAGACACATTTCATGGTAGAATTTTCATCTGTAAACAGTAATATATTTCCATTCAAGTCAAGTGCTTTAATTAGCAGGTTATATACATTACTCCAATGTTTTCACCTCTTCTCACTCAGATGCACTTAAAATAATATTTCTAATTACTGACTAAGGGAGGCTTGAGAATAATTTATCGAGCTTATTAGTGATGGGGCAGACGCATTATACTTAGCAATTATACAGCTGTATTCAATGAACCTACATATTAGACAAAGGCATACATGACAATTCCCTAAAAAATGACTACTACCATGATCTGTTAAGAGCTACCCATTAGCAGCCTGATTTCTGGTTATGTAAGTATATACTAGGTTATTGAAGCAATTTCCTAAAGTTCTACCTTCACCCCTTTCCCATCATCGAAAAAGTCAATAACTACCAATGAACATCTCTCCTTTTCCTGCTCGCTCCAGGACCACAAAGAATAGAACTGCTGAGAGGTGTGGTGTCTGATGGAATGAATTTTCTAAGAGTTGAAAAAAAATGATTAAATTACAAGAAAAACAATGTAGTTTCATGTGTCTACCACAAACTGCACAAATTGAGTTGGGTATGAATTTTAGGAACATCTTTAAAGTTTGCAATTCCAAATAATTTGTGATTAATTTTTTGTACCCGTGCAGTATCTACTTTGGCCGCACTCAATGTTGCTGTATTTTCTGGGTCAAACTACTATCTTTTAAATGGAACCTGTCATGTGATAAAAGCTATTCACCTGCAGATATGTGGTTAACATGTAGGTTAATAGCATTCTATAGCAGCCACGGCACCAGCACTGACAGCCAACAGCCCTATTGCCAGGAGAAAATTAATTTTTATCCTCCCAGGAACCTCAGGCTTTCAGTCACAGGCGTGGGCTTCAGTCACGGCTGAGTATATTGTGAGCAGCCACTGTAACTGCAGCCCTGACACTGACTGACAGCCAACTCTAATGCACCCTCTCCTGTTGTATGACGTATATATACGTTATATGTTGGAAAGGGGTTAAAAAACTTGAATGGGATTGGGTATAGTCCCGGGACATCTCAGAATGTTACACAAGTCTTTTCTAGAGCATTATAAGCTTATGAGCACGTTTGATTTGATCCAAATTGAATATTTCAGCCAAATCAGATGAATCAAAACCAACACAAATTTTGGGAAACTCGATCATCTCTATATCACGAGGGTGTCACGTTCCCTTGGAAGACCTGGACTTAGATGGTCGCGTCAGGTAATGAATCGCAGGTCTTCTTTAGAGATGGTGTGATTTGTCCCATGTTAAATAGATTTAGTTTCCTTGGGTGCGGAAGAGGTAACAACCATTTCTATGTTGGTCAGAAACATGCAGCTCCATTTTAGCTGCTTCTGATCTGGTCATTGCCTCTTCCTATAAAAACTGACCAGACCCTCTTGTCCCTGCCGGTGAAAGGTTTGTCTTCCTGTGATGAGTGCCAAAGCTAAGTGGTTGGAGTTGAGTTGTTGTAGTAGTGTTCTGTGGTTTGCTGTTGTACATCCCTGTTCCCATTTAGTTTATTCCTCCCTGTCCCTATCCTCCTCCATATTGTTGGCTAGTGTTTTTGTATGATAGAGATTTTCTGTTATCCCTATTTTGTCTTTGTGTCTTGTTTACCTTACATTTTTGTCCCATGCCTCAATGGGTGAGAGAGGGGACAGATCAGGGTTTAACAGGAGCACAGTTAGGTTAGAGACTCGATCCTCTCTACTTTCAAGAATACCCCCAGGACAGGGATAGTTAGAATCCCAGTTCCAGGGACAGTTTGAGGCCCCCCTTCCTTACCGAAGACCATCACAGCGTGACAATCTAACAACCTGCAATATTTTAAAAGCTTACTATAATTTCTCAAGCTTACACCCTATCAAACTATCATTTTGGTGCGTGCTATTTTTGTTACAATTTTTTTTCATATCTTTAATTTTAAAATGAGATTTGGTTCCTAAGTATAGCAAGCATTGAGGTATCTGCATGTGTCCATTATTTCTGATGTAGACATTTGATGCTAAGAGAAAATGTACAATACTGGTATTTAATGTATTTAATAGAAGTAAAGCTACACCGACTCCTGACAACACGGCACATCCCAGCTAGGCTTAGACTGTTCTATGGTACAGTAGCTACATCTTAAACTCCTGAATGGCTGAATGCAAATGTTGTGACAAGTCCTAAGAGAGCGTGAGAATCGCAGCACAATCATCAAGGTGTGGTGGATTGGAAAAGACATCTGTGGGTGTCAGTGCAGAAAGACACCTTCCTGTAAGACTAGCTATCAACAGCACTCATAATTGAGATTTTCATCACCTGGATATAGAGCAGAGCAGTCACTGTGGAATCAAGGTGAAGGATTTTGTGTTGTTGAAGGAAGACTCAGAGCTGCTTCACTGCTCAGCAAAATAAGCAATTTTAAGGGCTGTGCACACTTTCTAGACACAGCAACTCAATAGTCAGAGGCTGAGTCATACTTCAAGTTGAAATGTTCAGAAATTTTCCTTTTTAGAGCTTTAGTAACAGAATTGCATCAGGTACAGTAAACCAATTTATTAAAAGCCCTTATTTCATGCATCTGTTTTTCGTTCACCTTCTATTAAACCATGAAAAAAGGGAGACTTCCATGGAAATTAAATAAGCATCAGATTGACACTTTCAATTCTCTTTACCATAACGTGTAATATTCTCAATTCTTTTTCATTAAAACACAGCAATAAATATAAAGCTCGCTGTGTTCCAATTCAAAGCTAAACTTGTTGCAGAAATTCCTGAGGCTTGTGTTTAATTCAACCTAGTTTCATGGAAAATATTAAAAACCGGTCGTAGGTAAAACATTTGTCTAATATACGTATTGCTTCAAGTGCCTTATCATCCCTTATCCTGCGGAGTTTGGGAAATAAGAATTCTTACCTGTCTGATCCTTTGTCCTCTTGAGAATAAGTGGAATCCCTATCTGGTACTTATGTATTTCCATACCTTCGAAAGAAGACCTGTTGGCTCTCTTGATATGTCTGTTTTAGTCCATTCTTACATTCTTTTTTTAAGTGTAACCAATGGTGTAATGTGGGTTGGCAGCATCTGGCCCAAGGCAAATATTTTGTGTGCCATAACCCTTGAACCTTTAGCACTCCCTGAGTCCCTGCCACTCACCCAATATTGAACCCTTTATCTCCAAGCCCCTGTATTGTATGTCAAGAAAATATTCATGTACTGTAATTATAGCTCGCCCTTTGACTCTATATGTCTTTTTTTATTTTCTTGGTTGAAAATTTAGATATGATTTTAAAACTAAACAGTTATACATGGTTATACTTTTTTGTTATATATTACATTTTTTGATAGAATTATTTTGTTTATCATGCCCTAACCTGAACCCTAATCTTAAATATAGTCTTAACCTTATCCCTAGCTCTATCCCTAACCATAATCCTAAAGAATCCCCAATGTGAACCATTGGTCACGTGGGTGTACTGTATATGTGCGATTTGCCAACTACACTCATCCAGATTCTTTCAATTTCCTTACAATGAGCAAATTCATATGCGACTACTAACCACGTGAATTTATGTATGCAAATCACATACATGCAGTCACGTGACCACCCACTCGACCAGGGAATATCGGCGAATTGTGACAACGTGCATACCACACGCACAAATTACCACTTTTGTCCCAGGCCTGGATAATACTTTTAATCATTTAAGTCCAGGTTTGTCTAGGAGCTTTGAACCCCAAAATGACATTCTTTAACCCCTTCATGGTGGGGACAATTTACATTTTTTGCATTTTTGTTTTTTCTTCCCCTTCATCCCGGAGCCATAACTCTTTTTTTCTGTCCTCTTTGACATATGAGGGCTTGTATTTTGCAGGATGAGTTATACTTTTGAATGACACCATTCATTTTACCACATAATGTACTTTTTTGGGTTGCATCACCATTTGCCAAGACTTCTAATGTTTTCATTTTTGGTCAATGGAGCTGTGTGAAGGTTTATCTTTTGTTGGTCGAAATTACGTTTTTATTTATACCATTTTCAGATAGATGTGACTTTTTCATCACTTGTTACAACATTTTATGTGGAATTGCAGAGTCCAAAAAAGCCTAATTTTGATGTTCTTGAATTTGTTTTTGTTGATGGTGTTTTTCGATTCCGATTATTTTTATGTTTTGATATATCAAAGTTTTCTGAATATGGCAATACCACATATGTGCATATTTTTAATAACATTATTTTTAGTGAGGGGGAAAGGGAGGGATTTGAACTTTCTTTTATTCATTTTTTTTTTTCATCTTTAAACTGTTCTTGTTAGTTTCCTTAGCGGACTTGAAGCTGCAATCGTTTCATTGCTTGTGCTATTTACAGTGATGCCACGGCATTGCTGTCTATTCCCGAAATCACGGTTTCCTATGAAGCTCTGCCACAGGCAGGGTTTCAAAGGAGCTTCCTAATGACATGAATGGAGGTCTTCAATAGACTCCCAGCTGTCAACCCATTGGCAACCCGCGATTATGTCATGGGTGCACCATTGATTGGCTCACCCACTTGCCGGCATGTACTAAATTTGTCTGTCAAAGATTGACAACGGCATTTAGGAGGTTGAGAATTATGGCAGAAACTATGCCCCACCCACAATTGTTAGAAGTAGGTCCTGGCTGTAACACACAGCCATGACCTGCCGGGTATGGGGCGGGCTCACCTCATGAGCCTGCGCCATACACCCCCTTCTGAATTGTTCTGTATACAGTATGTACGGCGGATGTCAAGAAGAGGTTATAAATTGAAAATAGCTTTAACTCTATGCCCAGATTACAGGGGTTATCCAAGAGTAACATATTTTCTCTAAGTTTTCAGGCATAGAAAATAACAAACACATCTATACTCACTTGCACTGAGCCCAGTTATTGCTTCAGCAGTGATGTGTGTTATGGTCGTAACATCACCACTGCAGCCTGTCAACAAAGACTGGGGCAGCAGCAGAGAGGAAATCATTGGACCTGGTGAAGATGAGTATACATAAGCTTTTTTATCTATGTCTGACAGCCTAAGAGGAAATTAAATGTAATCCAGGACAACCCCTTTAAGACACTGAAATGATCTAGGAATTCACAGATCATTGATATCTAGACATTATGTTGCTAAATGTAGATTGAATAGAAAAGAAAAGTGGTCCAGTATAAAAGAAGCTTTACCTTTATCTTTTGCCACCAAACCTAGTTTTGGTTTTGAAAATACCTTTCCTAATGAAGAAAGATATAAAGTCCTATTCACACTTTTACCTACAGAAGAAGTCTAAACTGCACCAGGATCGGCCGATGATTATCTAATTTGAATGTGGCTCTATGAAGTTATTGAGTAAAATAGGGATTGCACGTGGATTAGAACATGCCAGAATCTTTGTTCCCATGCTCAAAATTATTTTAGCTCTATGTTTAAAAATATTATTAAAAAGTGAGTAATAGGAAAATCAAATTTCCCTACACCTCCTTGCATGACATTGGTAGAATTTCTCATATTATGCTGACACCGATAATTTGACTTTTCCACCATTGCCCTGCTCTATTAACTGAAGGCTGCAGCCAATAATGTAGACACAGTTTTCATAATGCACTTAATGGATATATAAATATTCATTGTCAATGTTCCTCCGACCAGAACTTGTGTCACCTAAGCCTTGCATATGTTCCTAGTCATTATTAACAAACATTAGGGCAATGTCAGTCCTCACTGCTGTGAGACAGGCTAGGAGCAGAATGACAAAGCTGAGCCAAACGGACAACTGTGAAACCTTCCGGCTCTAAAACAGAGATGCATAAAATGTATAACGACAGATACAGTTTTTCCTGGTGGATTATTATAGAAATAAATGTTAGAGACAAGATATTCTAATAATGTTAGCAGAAAAATAAGATCTCAATTGTAAATAAAAACTGAATTTTATCTTATGCAGGAAAGTTTTTTTCAACAGATTTAGGGCTTCATTAGAAGAGACACAAAGTTCATCCCGCTAACAATCCCCATGGCTTAAACTACATAACCAATATAGAGAAAACAGAGACTGTGCGTTAGTAAGGCATTTCAATACTAGTATTGCCCACGGCAGATAATTATCATGGAAAATAGTTTAAAAGGGATGCCTAATTTAGACAGTCTAGTTTTATACACCCTTTTAGAGCAATCTGAGTTAGCTCTCACTCAGACATCCGTGTTTCTCGTGTACGAGAAAACCTTTTCTTTTATGACAGTCGTGAAAAATCAGAAGACATCTGAGTGTGGCTTAATTTTTTTCACAGAACCATTGACTTGCATTGACAATTTTGTTCAAAATCGGGCTTGTCTCTGTTGGATGGACATGTGAATGGCCCCACAGACTATCACAAGTACGTGTGCTATCCGTAAAAAACATTGTTAGCACTCGTACAGGATAATCATACTTTTGAATCAGCCTTTAATAGAAGTAGGGAGTCTCAGTTTAAGACTCTTATCTCTTGGCTATGGTGGACCCAAGTTACTAAGAGCATGTCCCTCTGATAGACTTGCCATGCACATCTACATTTATTGAGTTTATTGGGCATTTTGTAATGTGTAATGCTTCATTTTCCCTCTGGGAGCGCTGCAGGAAATAAATACTGTTAAGGTGGACATAATGATTAGATCAATGTTGGCTGAATCTGCTTCTGTTTAATCAATGATCATCTTATCTGCATTGGTTTCTACTAGCTGTTCCAACAGCAGATGCCAAGGGATAAAAGGCATGGGCTGTTATATATCACCATCCCCAATGTTACCTGACAGCAGCCTAAACCTGTCTCCCCTTCAGATCACTTGCACTAGGCCAAGCTAAGCATGCATTTTTATAGGGCGGGGGATAGCTACAGTCTGACAGCAATTTAAAAACATTAACGTAAGGTTTTCCAACAGATAACAGCTTTTCTCTTGGGATCTCAGCAAGGGGAAAACTGTTTTTAGCCTATCTTTGAATACCCTTCTAACCATTAGGAATTGTCCAATGTGAACAAAGACTTTTTAAACCTTAATAATAAACAATTATATCTAGCATAAATCACCTGGTGTCTCCTTCCCGACCTTTGACGCATACGCTGCGTCATGAAAGTCAGTGCCAATCCGACCTGTGACGCAGCGTATGCGTCATGGAATGATCGCGTCCCTGCAGATCGGGTGAAAGGGATAACTCCAATTTCACCCGATCTGCAGGGACAGGGGGAGTGGTGCTTCAGCCCAGGGGGGGGTGGCTTCACCTTCCCGTGGCTACGATCACTCTGATTGGCTGTTGAAAGTGAAACTGCCAATCAGAGCGATTTGTAATATTTCACCTAAAAAACTGGTGAAATATTACAATCCAGCCATGGCCAATGCTGCAATATCATCGGCCATGGCTGGAAATACTGAAGTGACCCCCCCCACCCCACCGATCGCCCCCCCAAGCCACCGATCTGTCCCGTAGTCCCCTCCGTCCTGTGCTCCGCTCCCCCGTCCTCCTGTCCGCTCCCCCCGTGCTCCTATGTCACCCCCCCATGCTCCGACGCCCCCCCGTGCCCCAATCTCCACACCCTTATACTTACCGAGGCTCCCGGTGTCGGTCCATCTTCTCCATGGGCGCCGCCATCTTCCAAAAAGGCGGGCGCATGCTCAGTGCGCCCACCGAATCTGCCGGCCGGCAGATTCGTTACAAGTACATTTTGATCGCTGTGGTAGGTTCTATCACAGCGATCAAAATAAAAAATATAATAAATAACCCCCCCCTTTATCACCCCCATAGGTAGGGACAATAATAAAATAAAGAAAATATATTTTTTTCTTTTTCCACTAGGGTTAGGGTTTCAACTAGGGTTAGAACTAGGGGTAGGGTTAGGGTTAGGGGTAGGGTTAGGGTTATGGCATGTGCACACAGTGCGGATTTGGCTGCGGATCCGCAGCAGATTGGCCGCGGATCCGCAGTGGATTGGCCGCGGATCCGCAGCGGATTGGCCACGGATCCGCAGCGGATTGGCCGCTGCAAATTCGTAGCAGTTTTCCATCAGGTTTACAGTACCATGTACACCTATGGAAAACCAAATCCGCTGTGCCCATGGTGAGGAAAATTCTGTGCAGAAATGCTGCATTGTATTTTCCGCAGCATGTCAATTCTTTGTGCGGATTTCACAGCGTTTTACACCTGTTCCTCAATAGGAATCCGCAGGTGAAATCCGCACAAAAAAACACTGGAAATCTGCTGTAAATCCGCAGGTAAAATGCAGTGCCTTTTACCTGCAGATTTTTCAAAAATCGTGCGGAAGAATCTCACACGAATCCGCAACGTTGGAAATAGGGTTAAGATTAGGCTTGTGGTTAGGGTTACGGATAGGGTTAGGGGTGTGTTGGGGTTACAGTTGTGGTTAGGGTTGGGATTAGGGTTAGGGTTGGGATTAGGGTTAGGATTAGGGTTAGGGTTGGAATTAGGGTTACGGGTGTGTTGGGGTTAGGGTTGTGGTTAGGGGTGTGTTGGGGTTAGGGTTGTGATTAGGGTTATGGCTACAGATGGGATTAGGATTAGGGGTGTGTTGGGGTTAGTGTTGAAGTTAGAATTGAGGGGTTTACACTGTTTAGGCACATCAGGGGTCTCCAAACGCAACATGGCGCCACCATTGATTCCAGCCAATCTTGCGTTCAAAAAGTCAAATGGTGCTCCCTCCCTTCCAAGCCCCGACGTGTGCCCAAACAGTGGTTTACCCCCACATTTGGGGTACCAGCATACTCAGGACAAACTGGGCAACAACTGTTGGGGTCCAATTTCTCCTGTTACCCTTGCAAAAATAAAAAATTACTTGCTAAAACATAATTTTTGAGGAAAGAACAATTATTTTTTATTTTCACGGCTCTGCGTTATAAACTTCTGTGAAGCACTTGGGGGTTGAAAGTGCTCACCACACATCTAGATAAGTTCTTTCGGGGGTCTAGTTTCCAAAATGGGGTCATTTGTGGGGGGTTTCTACTGTTTAGGCATATCAGGGGCTCTGCAAACGTAACATGATGCCCGCAGACCATTCCATCAAAGTCTGCATTCCAAAACGTCACTACTTCCCTTCCGAGCCCCGGCATGTGCCCAAACAGTGGTTTACCCCCACATATGGGGTATCAGCGTACTCAGGAGAAACTGGACAACAACTTTTGGGGTCAAATTTCTCCTGTTACCCTTGCAAAAATAAAAAATTCTTGGCTAAAAAAATATTTTTGAGGAAAGGAAACACATTTATTATTTTCACAGCTCTGCGTTATAAACTTCTGTGAAGCACTTGGGGGTTCAAAGTGCTCACCACACATCTAGATAAGTTCCCTTGGGGGTCTAGTTTCCAAAATGGAGTCACTTGTGGGGAGTTCCTACTGTTTAGGCACATCAGGGGCTCTGCAAACGCAACCTGATGCCAGCAGAGCATTCCATCAAAGTCTGCATTTCAAAACGTCACTACTTCCCTTCCGAACCCCGACTTGTGCCAAAACAGTGGTTTACCCCCACATGTGGGGTATCAGCGTACTCAGGAGAAACTGGACAACAACTTTTGTGGTCCAATTTCTCCTGTTACCCTTGGGAAAATAAAAAAATTGTGGGCTAAAAATCATTTTAGAGAAAAGAAAAATTATTTTTTATTTTCATGGCTCTGCATTATAAACTTCTGTGAAGCACTTGGGGGTTCAAAGTGCTCACCACACATCTAGATTAGTTCCTTGGGAGGTCTAGTTTCCAAAATGGGGTCACTTGTGTGGGAGCTCCAATGTTTAGGCACACAGGGGCTCTCCAAACGCGACATGGTGTCCGCTAGCGATGGAGCTAATTTTCCATTCAAAAAGCCAAATGGCGTGCCTTCCCTTCCGAGCCCTGCCGTGCGCCCAAACAGTGGTTTACCCCCACATATAGGGTATCATCGTACTCAGGACAAACTGGACAACAACATTTCGGGTCCAATTTCTCCTATTACCCTTGGGAAAATAAAAAATTCTGGGCTAAAATTCATTTTTGAGGAAAGAAAAATGATTTTTTATTTTCACGGCTCTGCGTTATAAACTTCTGTGAAGCACTGGGGGTTATAAGTGCTCACTATGCATCTAGATAAGTTCCTTGGGGGGTCTAGTTTCCAAAATGGGGTCACTTGTAGGGGAGCTCCAATGTTTAGGCACACAGGGGCTCTCCAAACGCGACATGGTGTCCGCTAACGATTGGAGCTAATTTTCCATTCAAAAAGTCAAATGGCACGCCTCCCCTTCCGAGCCTTGCCGTGCACCCAAACAGTGGTTTACCCCCACATATGAGGTATCGGCGTACTCAGGAGAAATTGCCCAACAAATTTTAGGATCCATTTTATCCTGTTGCCCATGTGAAAATGAACAAATTGAGGCTAAAAAAATTTTGTGTGAAAAAAAAGTACTTTTTCATTTTTACGGATCAATTTGTGAAGCACCTGAGGGTTTAAAGTGCTCACTATGCTTCTAGATAAGTTCCTTGGGGGGTCTAGTTTCCAAAATGGGGTCACTTGTGGGGGAGCTCCAATGTTTAGGCACACAGGGGCTCTCAAAACGTGACATGGTGTCCGCTAGCGATGGAGATAATTTTTCATTCAAAAAGTCAAATGGCGCTCCTTCCCTTCCGAGCCCTGCCGTGCGCCCAAACAGTGGTTTACCCCCACATATGAGGTATCAGCGTACTCAGGACAAATTGGACAACAACTTTCGTGGTCCAGTTTCTCCTTTTACCCTTGGAAAAATAAAAAAATTTTCGCTAAAATATCATTTTTGTGACTAAAAAGTTAAATGTTCATTTTTTACTTCCATGTTGCTTCTGCTGCTGTGAAACACCTGAAGGGTTAATAAACTTCTTGAATGTGGTTTTGAGCACCTTGAGGGGTGCAGTTTTTAGAATGGTGTCACTTTTGGGTATTTTCAGCCATATAGAACCCTCAAACTGACTTCAAATGTGAGGTGGTCCCTAAAAAAAATGGTTTTGTAAATTTTGTAAAAATGAGAAATCACTGGTCAAATTTTAACCCTTATAACTTCCTAGCAAAAAAAAAATTTGTTTCCAAAATTGTGCTGATGTAAAGTAGACATGTGGGAAATGTTATTTATTAACTATTTTGTGTCACATAACTCTCTGGTTTAACAGAATAAAAATTCAAAATGTGAAAATTGCGAAATTTTCAAAATTTTTGCCAAATTTCCATTTTTTTCACAAATAAACTCAGAAATTATCGACCTAAATTTACCACTAACATGAAGCCCAATATGTCATGAAAAAACAACCTGAGAATCGCTAGGATCCGTTGAAGCGTTCCTGAGTTATTACCTCATAAAGGGACACTGGTCAGAATTGCAAAAAACGGCAAGGTCATTAAGGCCAAAATAGGCTGGGTCATGAAGGGGTTAATGTCTCAAAAGAGGCCACATTTTCATATCCAATATCTGATCTTACATTTCTATTCTTACCATGGCACAAAAAAGTCTTGCTACATACCAGTCATCACCATCAATAGAACTCAGATTAGCACCCAACCTATCCAATAGAAGATAAACAGGAAGGACAGGTCTATATAACCCTCCCTGATTTATAGTATTACTACTTATCTCCTATAATCCAGCAAAGCATAGCAATACCATTACTTCCATTACTCTTCCTCCAGTTCATTTATTCCCTTACATTGATTCTACAGAGTGGAGCAGTAAGAACTCCACGTGCCACTGTACAGGGTCTATGTACCCAAGGATGCCAGCACATTTGTCCTTACGATCATAGTATGTCATAATACTGTACTTTAAGTTTTCGAAGTCCCATAGTGTCAATTTCAATATAACACTGCCAGAAACTTTTTGCAATTGACCTTCTTTATTAAAATGAGCCTGTAACTTGGTTATATGCAGTTTATTGGTCTGCTCTGTAAAAACATCATATTAAAACAATACTATGAAATTGTTTAATATATGAATTCAGAACAGCAGCAATCTATTGTCATAGAAATAGTACAATAATGAATTGCGGAGTGATGAGTATTTCTATGAGTTAACCGTGACTTCTTTTCTTCCAGGTCCGAGAGGACTAAATTATGATTCTGCAGGAAGAAGCTGGGTTAGAGATTAGATTTTAATGGTTTGTTATCATGAACTGCTGTTAATTAGAATGACTTTTGTGACATGTGGTTGTTGGAATTTATTAACCGATGTACCTATTTTAGTTATTGTTAATTTTACACGAGTGTCCAGAATTACTAATGTGCCATTAGAAGTTATTGCAACCTGCACACAGTTAGATTCCTAATAAAACCACTCTAATAATGTCGTAGTATCTGCATTTCTAATGTAATCTTCTGTACAGATGAAAATCTTATTTCTATGCCACCTCTGTGTGTTCTATCTATCTATGAAGAAAAAATGGAACAGCACAATCCGAAATAGATGGTTGGTTCAAAGCCAAAACAAACAAATATCCAGCTGTAAAGTAAAAAATAAAAAATAAAAAGCAGACAGCACTCTAAATTATGGAAAATATAAAAGAAAAACTGGAGGCAGCACCCAAAACAGCGTACAAAAGTTGATTATGTATAAGTCCATAGTGGCCACAATGGGCTTAGAAATAATCAATAATCAACTTTTGTACACTCCTTTAGTGTACTATCTCTTTTTCTTTTTATCTGGATGGTTTGTTATTTAACAGGGAGGCATTGCACCCTCATTTCTTAAAGGTGCTGCTCTATTTTTCTAAATATATTTATCTATCTAGCTAACTTTTTCCTTTATCGTGCTTTATATCTAACATTAATGGAACATTTATGACATAACAATAGGATATCTCAAAAGCAGAGCCATTACTGCCATTACTGGTGTATGAGGCCTGGTGAGCTGAAGCAAAGGGAGTGTCCTGGATTGGGGGAGACACGCTGTGCAGCCTGAGCTGAGGCAGTACAGCCGAGCCACTGTATAGATGGTCGGGTAAACTGCTTGGCACGCTGGGGCCAGGGGTAATTACTTTACCTTTCTTTATTAAAAACCCAATAAAAGCTGCAGCTATTTGCATTGTATGGCAGCAGCAGAGGGGGCTGGCCATGTCTGACATCAGTGATGTCAGATGCTGCCGGCCCTCCTAAGCTGCTAGCGCACCCAGGTGATATCAATACCCCCAACTATTACCCCACTTGTCATCGCAACAGGGAAGTGGGAAGAGTGAGGCTAAGTGGCAGAATTAGCGCATCTTAGAGAAACACCTTTTCTGGGGTGGCTGAGATCTGATGTTTTTAGCCGAAGGGGCAATATCCATGGCCCCTTCCTAGGCTATTAATATCAGCCCGCAGCTGTCTGCATAGCCTTGCTGGTTATTAATTATAGGGGGACCCTACGTCATTTTTTTTAGGGTCCCCCATTTTAATAGCCAATAAAGGCTAAGTATACAGCTGTGAGCTGATATTATATATCTACCTATAAGCGATAAGCGATAAAACACTCAGTAATACGTTTTCCTTCTAAAGACTCAACTGGGTTTATTACTCCATAAACCCCAGTGGCAGAAAACACAAAACAACAATCTTCATATCAGGCAAATCAAAGTGACAATGTTCACAGCGTCACTCTGTTCCATCAGGACTGTGACCATACAGTCTTGGTTGAGTCCAATATTCAGGCTCGCTCTGAAGCCAAACACACAGTCTGGTATTACCTGCTGACTCCTTGTCAGTCCAGTGGGAAAGCTGCCCACAGGGATCACCAACTTGCCTGGGTGGCACACATTAGTTAGTCCAGACCCACCGGAGGATGGTAGCTTCCCCAAGTTTCACTGTGCGTTGCTCAGGGATCCGGTCCTACTCCCTAGGACCTCCCAACACCAGCATGTGCTTTCCAGGAACATACACCGGGACCTACAGGAACAACCTGTGACCCACACCCTGGTCACATTATGTATCTTGTAACCACACCCCCATAGATGAGGTATGGATCACATGGGCTGGTCACGTGATCCTGCCATCATTGCAGGTCCTCAAAATACTCACACTGCCAAATAGGGAAAAGGGATACAGTGAGCACCCTCACCCAGTGGTGAGGTATGTGGGTAGCCAGACCCTCCCATCTCTCATAGCTACCCGCAACCCGGACCCAGGTGCACTAAATGACATCTTCAGTGCTTACGTGCTCTAAAGACAAGATACTCCGGGTTGCATCGCAGGGAGCATCCATCCCTGTGACACATACCTTCCATTAACCACAATGCCAGACACTGTCTCACTATCACATCCATGCACACCTATGGCCTCACTATGCCTCCGTGCATATGCTGGAGAGACCATGCAGCACCCCCTATCTGTTACAGGGGTCACTGCATCACAGTATTTACTGTATGTAATCCATCTCTTCTATCCTGTTGGCTCCTGCAGTGATTTTACACTACCGCGGGTTCTGAATTACCGGCTTTTCTTCTATCTATCTATATAATAAAATACATATATATATATATATATATGTGTGTGCGTCACTGAAATCTACATATATATGTATTCTCTGTGTTTACAGTGGGTACGGAAAGTATTCATACCCCTTTAAATTTTTCACTCTTTGTTTCATTGCAGTCATTTGGTAAATTCAAAAAAGTTCATTTTTTTTCACATTAATGTATACTCTGCACCCAATCTTGACTGAAAAAAAAGCAAAAATGTAGTAATTTTTGCAAATTTATTAAAAAAGAAAAACTGAAATATCACATGGTCATAATAAGTATTCAGACCCTTTGCTCAGTATTGAGCAGAAGCACCCTTTTGAGCTAAAACAGCCATGAGTCTTACTGGGAATGACGCAATAAGTTTTTCACCCCGGGATTTGGGGAACCTCTGCCATTCTTCCTTGCAGATCCTATCCAGTTCCGTCAGGTTGGATGGTGAACGTTGGTGGACAGCTATTTTCAGGTCTCTCCAGAGATGCTAAATTGGGTTTAGGTCAGGGCTCTGGCTGGGCCAGTCAAGAATGGTCACAGAGCTGTTCTGAAGCCACTCCTTTGTTATTTTAGCTGTGTGGATACGGCCATTGTCTTGTTGGAAGGTGAACTTTCGGCCAAGTCTGAGGTCCAGAGCACTCTGGAAGAGGTTTTCATCCAGGATATCTCTGTACTTGGCCACATTCATGTTTCCTTCAATGACAACCAGTCGTCCTGTCCCTGCAGCTGAAAAACACCCTGACATGCACTGTGAGCTGTGAGGTCTTGTATAGACAGGTGTTTGCCTTTCCAAATCAAGTCCTATCAGTTTAATTAAACACAGGTGGTCTCCAATGAAGGAGTAGAGCCATCTCAAGAAGGATCACAAGGAACTGGACAGCATGTGACTTACATATGAGTGTCTGAGCAAAGGGTCTGAATACTTATTTTTTTTTTTTACTGAATCATATTTATTAAAAAATTTTCAGTTTAAACAGATAAACATAACAATTCCGCAAACAGAGCAGAGTAGATTAATAATACAATAAGAAAACAGACATACCAACGCAAGGGAGGGGGGGGGGGAAGGGAGTAGGTACACATAGGTATACAACTGTAGATTATTTAGATCAAAGGTCTAAACATAAACTAACCTACTAAAATATAGGTTCCTGAAAGGGTCTGAATTAGTGTTGAGCATTCCGATACCGCAAGTATCGGGTATCGGCCGATACTTGCGGGTATCGGAATTCCGATACCGAGATCCGATACTTTTGTGGTATCGGGTATCGGTATCGAAACAACATTAATGTGTAAAATACAACATTAATGTGTAAAATAAAGAATTAAAATAAAAAATATTGCTATACTCACCTCTCCGACGCAGCCTGGACCTCACCGAGGGAACCGGCAGCATTGTTTGCTTAAAATGCGCGCGTTTCCTTCCTTCCGTGACGTCACGGCTTCTGATTGGTCGCATGCCGCCCATGTGGCCCATTGACTTGTATTGGTATCGGGTATCGGTATCGGATTAGATCCGATACTTTGCCGGTATCGGCCGATACTTTCCGATACCGATACTTTCAAGTATCGGACGGTATCGCTCAACACTAGTCTGAATACTTATGACCATCTTATATTTCAGTTTTTCTTTTTTATTAAATTTGCAAATATTTCTACATTTCTTTTTATTTTCAGTCAAGTTAGGGTGCAGAGTGTACATTAATGTGAAAAAAATGAACTTTTTCGAATTTACCAAATGGCTGCAATGAAACAAAGAGTGAAAAATGTAAAGGGGTTTGAATACTTTCCGTACCCACTGTTTATCTCTTCTATCTATTCTAACCTGTCAGTGTGATTTTACTGTACCTGCATATGAATTACTGGCTTTTACAAGGAGATCGGTGTGTAAAATTTTTTTTCTCGCACCCATTGACTTCTATTGTGGGATGCGATCCGATTTCCGATTACAATCGCAGCATGCTGCAACTTTTTTCCAGTCCGATCATTATCTGATCCGAGCTGGAAAAAAACAGATGAAGACACAATCATAGAATAACATTGGTCCAAATTCTATCCGATTTTTATTGGATTGCATTCGTCCGATTTCATCGAAAGTGGGAATGAGCCCTCAATGTGGTGTCCCGTTGAGTGTTGCATTAATAATGGATCCTCACTTTCTAGGTAAGTTTTGTAACTAAGTAGGTGGAGCAGAACTGGCAGGACTACAGATCAGGGATTGCACAATAATGCTAAATAGTCCTGTGATTGAAAAACTAGCTTTCTATCAGTGAGCTTGGCACTGCAACTTTTCTATAATGTAGGACTTTGATTTTCCCAAATTATTTTAGTTGCCTCATTTTCTTATAGTTTTGTTGTGCATTTATTGCTATTTTTTTTTGTAAACAACTATTATACATCCCTGTATCAGCTGGTGATTCCATTGTGCTCCTTGTAAAGAACCCTGTGTGGTCCTTGTAAAGAATCTGACATGCAGATACTATTCTCCTCTAATCTGGCAGCTGAGTTTCATGTCGTTTTAATCAAACAATAGGCTGTAGTCTCTCCTTTGTCACATGGGAACAGGAAACCAATCCATAAAAGTATGGAGCAGAGATATATTTCTACAATGCTGATGACTGGCTTATGTTATGTGGCTTGCAAAAATTTTCACCCCCTTGGCATTTTTCGTGTTTTGTCAAGGGGGTGTCACTGTTTTTTTGAGGGTATGCATCAGTTCATGTAAAGAACATGCATATAATCATGAACATTTGGTTTTCTTTTTATTGCTAAGAAAATAATAGGATAAAATAGCTGAACACGTCAGTGTGCATAATTATTCACCCCCTATAGTCAGTACTTTGTAGAGCCTCTTTTTGCATCAATTACAGATACACATCGCTTTGGATAAGTCTCTATGAGCTTCCACATCTTGCCACTGGAAATTTGTTCATTTCTCAATGCAAAACTGCTCCAGCTCATTCAAGTTAGATGGTTTCTTCTGGTGAACAACAATCTTCAAGTCTGACCACAGATTCTCAATTGGATTAAGGTCTGAGCTTTGACTAGGCCACTCCAAAATATTCACATGTTTCCCCTTAAACCACTCAAGTGTTGCTGTTGTAGTATACTTTGGGTTATTGTCTTGTTGGAAGAAGAACCTCTGTCCCAGTCTCAAATCACTGACAGACTGAAACCAGTTTTGCTCAAGAATATCCCTTTATTCCCCTGTCCTTACTGCCGAAAAGCATCCCCAAACCGTGATGCTGCCACCACCAGGTTTCACTGTGGGGATGGTGTTCTTAAGGTGATGAGCTGTGTTGGTTTGGCATCAGACATAGCATTTACCTTGGTGGTCCAAAAGTTCAACTTTGATCTCATTTGACCACAGCACCTTCCTCCATACATTTGGAGAGTCTCCCACATGTCTTTTAGCAAAATCAAATCGAGCCTTACAATTTTTATGTGTTAGTAAAGACTTTTTTCTGCCCACTCTTCAATAAATGCCATATCTATGGAGTTTATGGCTTATTGTGGTTGAATGGACAGATACTCTAGTCTATGCATGTGCTCACTGCAGCTCCTTCGGGGTTACCTTTGGTCTCTGTGCTGCCTCTCCAATTAATGCCCTCCTTGCCCAGGTTAAGAGTTTTGGTGGGTGGCCATCTCTTGGCAGGTTTGTTTTGGTACCATGTTCTTTCCATTTGATGATAATGAATTTGATGTTGCTCCTGAAGATCATCAGAGACTGGGTTATTTTTATATAACCCAACCCTGAATTGTACTTCTCAACAACTTTGTCCCTGACTTGTTTAGAGATCTATTTGGTATTCATAGTGTGGTTTGGTCAGTGGTGCCTCTTGCTTAATGGTTTTGCAGACTCAGTGGTCCTTCAGAAAAGGTGTGTATATACCAACAGAACATGTGACACTTAGACCTCACACATGTGGACTTCCTTTCACTAAGCATGTGACTTATAAAGGTAATTGCCTGCATCATAAATTTTTAGGAGCATCATATGAAGAGGTGTGAAAACATATGCACATGCCAATTTTTAGCTATTTGATCCCATAAATTTAATTTATGCCTATATTTTTCTCACTTCACCAACTTAGATTTATTGCTGATGCATCACACACAAATCAGAATATAAAAACACAAGTTGTACTGTTACAGAGTAGGTAAAGGGGGTGAATACTTTCACAAGTCACTGTAGCTAAGGTTATCATGACAACTTTTCATCTTGATAACTTGGACCAGTGTTAATCTGTGGGGCGGGCAGCTCACATCACTGTTTTTTTTTTCTGGCATATCCTATGTGCGAGTGAAATCGCAGCCATGTTGCGATTTTTCGCGTATATCGGCTGAGTCTCGCCAATGCAAGTCTATGGATGCCAGAAAAATTCGGACACCACACGGACCATTATTGTGACTTGCGAGGAATAGGCGCACATTTTCCTCATTTCAGCCCATTGAGCCATTAAATTCATTGGGGAAAAGCAGTGAGAAATGTAAAGCCATACGCATGTCGTACGAATGTTATATGGATACATGGGTGCGAGACAATCTCATCATCGCATTGCAAACGCATTACACACGGATGACCATACGGAGAACACTTGTGTGATTCTCGGGCGAGAGAATCTGACCGATTTTTCATACCTTGCATCTGACTCTGGCCTTAAGAGAATTAAGACAGTAGTTTACATCACACAAACCAATGATCAGATTATGTAAATTTAGCTAAAACTTTTTTGTTTTGTGGCATCTTAGCACTAGGTTATCTAGGTTAATTTTACTTTTTCTAGAATTGTTCATCTTGTCAGCACTTGTTAAAGAGCATTAACCCAACAACTTGTCTCCATTGAGTAATAATCTTTGAGTTTTTGTCTGATCCAGATGTGGATTCAATAATGGGGAAAGGCATTACTAAGGGTGAGTGTCCACGGTAAGTAAACGCTGCGTGTTTGACGCTGCAGCGTCAAACACGCAGCGTCCAGATGTTCCAGCATAGTGGAGGGGATTTTTTGAAATCCCGTGTCCACTATGCGTGGAAACCCGCACGCGGCGGCCCTGCGACTCCGGACATGCTGCGCGTCTTTTCAGATCGCAGCATGTCCGTACTACCTGCGGCGACGCTGCGTCACCGCAAGTAATATCACAGGGCGCTATGGCGAGGGGTGCGATGATCCCGGATGTGTACAGTACACATCTGGCATGATCGCGTCCCAGAAAGGGGGCGGGGCTTAGCGCCGAGCGGCTTCTCCGCTCCGGCGATACCGCCGGCCATCCTGAGCGTGGACACGCACCCTTACAAGGCTTAAAAGGGTTGTCCAGCTTAAAATGACATGTCTGCAGTCACTCTATTTGACTGCAGACTTGCGAATCCTCCCAGTGTACACACTGCTCACTGTGAGGATTCTCCGTTATTAGCGCCTCCATCCTCATTGCTCAAAGTGTGTGTGCTGGGAGGATTCACAAGTCTGCGGTCACATAGAGTGACTGCAGACTTGTCATTTTAGACCGGACAACCTCTTTAAAGGGAATGTACATTTCACTCAGCATATGCTACTGTATTGCTCACATTAGTACTGACAGTTAATTGTGTTAATTGTAGACGGAAGTTCCAAAATGTCCATGTTTTTTCAAGTAATTCTATCAAATTCAAGGCTGTCTCATTCCGGAAAGGGATGTAGTAAACACTGAGTAAAAATAGGGCATTCAGTAGTTTAGAGGCGTTTCTTGGTGGGACTGGGTTGGGACTTAAACTTCCATATTCTACCAACAGCAGTGTTTGTAAATGTGGATTTCTGAAAAATTACTCATGTGAGGCTTAGGATGAACAATGAGATTACCGTGGTTTGTATATTATTATTATTATTTTATTTCTATAGCGCCAACATATTTTACATCACTTGACAATTAAGTGGGGACATATGCAGATAATAAAGACATTACAATGTAACACAGCTTTTAACAAATACCAAGAGGAGTGAGGGCCCTACTTGCACATTTACAATCTAAAAGGAAATAGGAGAGACACAGAAGGTAAAAAGTGCTTGTTGTGTATGGTCCAGCCATCAATATAATAAATAGGGCATTCAAACAGTGCTGCATGAACCAGTCATCATCCAGTAAATGTACAAGAATAGACACAAAGTGCTATTGTATGCACGGCGGATGTGGAAATAGACTATTGAAGGGACTGGATTTATAATTGGGTATCATCAGCATAAAGGTGGGATACACTAAGCCAGATCTGCTGATGATTTGTCCAATAGAAAAAGTGTACATAGGAAAGATGAGGGGTAGGACTGAACCCTGAGGCACCCCAGTAAGCGGGAAGAAGAATGGAAGAAGAGTCAGCAAAAGATACAGTGAAGAAGCGGTCAGAGAAGTGGGAAGAGAACCAATAGCATCTGTGTCCTTGAAGCCGATAGAGTGGAGCATAGTGAGGAGGAGCTGGTGATCTACAGTGTAAAATACTTGGAGAGATCCAGGAATACCAGCAGGGAGTAGTGACCATTAGAGTTAGAGGGGTGTTCCCACCAAGAAAGTTAATTTTAATCAGCATTTTCATCAATAGATCTTTGAATAATAATAAGTTCCACAATTGAATGTGTTTTAAAGAAAATGTTTCCGTGCTGTGATAATCTTACAAATGTGCCCATTATTTGCTGTGTAATGGCTGTGTCTCACCATGCAGGTACATGGTCTGATCATATCATAGCTCCTGGGCAGGGAGGAAGCAAAACAGAGGACACAGACATTACAGCACGGGATCACAAAATTATTCTTTCAGGTAAACATTGCTTAAAAACAGAGAGTGAAATGCTTTGCCTCACAAGAGGAAACATTTGAGATCCCATGCTGTCTTGTCTGTATACTCTCTTTTGCTTCCTCCCCTGCCCAGGAGCTGTGGTATGATCAGACCATGTCCCTGTACGGTCAGACACAGCCAGTACACAGTACACAGCAGTGGCACATTTTTAAGATTATCTCAGCACAGGAACATTTTTTTAACACATCCAATTGTAGAAATTATTTTTATTCCAAGATCATTTCATTAAAATGTACTTTGTTCGAGGGAAAACCACTTTAACTGTTAGTATCTCGCTAGAGGCTTTAGTGGGGGAAGTTTCAGTAAAGTGTAAAGAGAGGAAACCAAATTGTAAAGGGTCAAAAAGTGTCTTGCTTTAAAGCTAGTGGATTAGGCAGAGGGGACCAAGCATGTCAGAAGTTTAGAGATGAAGAGGAGATCTGTAGTTAGCAGAGCAGTTCTGGTCAAGGGATGGGGTTTTTTTTTAGTAAAGGGGTTATGATGACGGCATATTTGAAAGAAAGAGGAAAGATATATTGTGGAACACCCAAAATCAGATGGTAAGAATAAATGTGATGTAAATCTGCAATTGGTACTTTCATTTATGGATGTTTGATGCACATGGGACATAGAATAGCTTCAATTTCAAAATAAAGCAAACAAAACAAAGCAGAAAAAAAAGTGACCCAAAACAATACAATTGAATCTATGAGTATGAAAAAAACAAATGACACAACACAGAATGTCTCATCCATAGGTTATGCTCTCTGACTTCCACATGCAATCTGCTAAAAGTTAGAAATAGATATTGCTGAGAACTTCACCAATCAGCAATCAAAGGTGAAGTGAGCTAGCAATCAGGTAGGGCAAATTAACATGCGCTTATAGTATCCATTGTGAGCTTGAATCCTTCCTACAGAAGAGATGACTTTTTAATCAGCATGAATACAGATTAAGTAGAGAAGGTCAATTGAAATGTATTGTACAAGTACATGCTGAACTTTATTGCACTGAGCTGAGCTTGAATATTTGATAGTTTTTGTGAACTACAAGGGGCTTAATATATAGTGGTCCCTCAAATTACAGAAGACTCAGGTTACAATAATTTAACAAAAAACAGCCTTTTTTGGGCCATAGTAACATGAATCTACATACGAAGTGCAATCAACACAGTGGTCAGCTGATCAACATGGGTCGGTTTATGGACTCCCGCTTATATCGCCAGGGTAAGATTCAGTGAACCATATTTTGTTGCTAAGAAAACTCAATTTAATAGAATAGGTAAATATGTGAAGCCCAGTTGAGTCTTCCAGAGCATTATCGGCTTTTTATTTGAATGTCGGGCATTATGGTGCATTCCTTGTACTTTACTTTTTTGTGCAGGTTTTAGAATGTTCAAATAACTGAAGAATTCCTGAATGTTGAGAAATACAAGTCAATTTCTATTAGACATATTTGACACATATCCACGCCTTCATCCAAAATTATAATTGCCTTACGGTAGGAAGTGATAAAATTCTTTGCCTGGGTATAATCAAAACACTTTCAGTCTTACAATGATGGCCTTCACCTCCTCAGCCAGTATTCAGCTTAATGTATTAAACTGGCAATTAGGCAATTACAATGTGAATGTACATTCTTCAGCTTCCAGTCGTAAATCTTTCATAATGATCCATAGATCTAAATTCACTGATGTTCTTCATGTTGTGAAAGTGCCCAATTGGGATGATTCAGTTACAGTCCAATCTTAAATAATGTCTCATTACCAAATGATTACATGTGGTGATTCCTCAAGAATTCCGGCAAATTAAAGATGTGTTTGACATACAGAAGTAGTTAAGTAAAGGAAACCAGCAGATTGTTTCAAGCATAGAAACATTTATGATATGTTAATAAGGCAGATGTGAGTTTTTTCTAAGGTTCTCATTTTGTTAGTGTTTATGTTGTCAGATGTCTCCAAATATTATCTCCGATATTCAGTCTGATGTCCAGTCATTGTTTTTAAAGGGGATCAGCCCTGAGTTTAAAATACCAATATTTGCATAACTTTTTGCTACTGATTTTAGTTGAAAGGTACAGGAAACTGTTTAGGGACATCTTTCCATTTTTGTCAAAATGTATTTAAAGGGTTTGTCCAGTGAAGGTAAAGTATACTTTTTTTTCTTTACTAAGTCAGAATGGTGTACACTTAGAAAAATAAAAATATACTCACCTCAATTATTCCCCCTTTGCTTCCATTTTGACATTTACCTGGTGTCTCTACTTCCTGTAAATCTCAGACTGGACCTGGGCAAGGATGTGGATTTGGATGTGGATTTTGTCTATCTAATTTTTTAAAAAGCACATAAAATAAGAACAATTGTGCTAGGGTAAAATAGGTGTTGATTGGATCAACAATTGGCTCAATGATAGAAAAAGTGTAGTTATTAAAGGAACATGCACTGATTGGATCACAGTTAATAGAGGCGTACCACTGGTGTCAGTATTGGGCCTTCTTCTTTTTAATAAACTTATTACTGACCTTCTTGATGGCATACAGAGTAGAATTTCAACATACTGTATGTAGATAGTACTAGACTTTGCAAGGTAATGAACAAAGAGGGGAACATTTTTATATTTCAGGGGCATTTAGATAACGGCAGGCTTTAGCTGAGAAATAGCTGTTGAAGTAGATAAATGTAAAGTTTTGAACTAAGGCCAAAGAAAGAAAATGGATAGTTATACTAAATAGTAAAATACTGGGTAAAACTGTCAATAAAACGACAAGTACACAAGTGTACATACTCAAGCAGTGGCCAGTTTCTGGCACCTACTGCCAAGGCAAATAAAATCATGAAATGGATTAAAAGAGGCACAGATGCTGATGACAAAAACATAGTTTTTCCTCTATACAAGTCACGAGTGCGGCCACACTTAGAATACTGTTTCAAATTTTGGGCTTCAGTGTATAAGAAGGACATAGCCGAAACTAGAGTGGATCCAGAGAAGAACGACCAAGGTTATTAAGGGAATGGGTGAACTGCAATACCAAGACAGGTTATTAAAAGTGGGGTTATTCAGTTTGGAAAAACAAAGGCTAAGAGATGATCTTGCAATGCACATATATGAATAGACAGTAAAGGGAACTTTCTAATGATCTTTTATATCTAGGACTGAAACAATGACAAGAGGTAATCCTCTATGTCTGGAGGAAAAAATGTTTCATCATCACAGACGGCGATTCTTTACTATGCAAGTTGTGAGACTTAAAAAGTTAAAATTTAAGGAGGGCCTAAATGACTAACTTGAAGAATATAATATTGCAGATTATGAGACCTAGACTCCAGGGAACGAGTCTGAATGCTATATGTGGAGTTGAGAAGGAATTTTTCTCCTAAAATGGATCAATAAGCATCTGGCTCATGTGGTTTCTGCCTTACTCTGGATCTGGAAATAAGGCTATAGGTTGAATTCAATGGACTTGAGCCTTCTTTGAACCTTAAAAATATGAAACTATGTTTTCTGTCTTGAAAAACTCTTCTACATTATGATTTTAAAAAATGGGAAATGCAGTACTGGAAATATCATCACACTGTCTCCTCATTTGTTGCTTACTAAGTTGGTTCTTGAGTATACGGTTAAGACTTCAATTTTCTAGCCACTGAATATGTTATGAGTTCAAAATCCTCTTAATCCATATCAAATTAAAATACGTTTTATATATGAAATAGAGTTTTGTGGAAATGTCATCATCTCTCCAAAACATTAACATTAGTAATAACATAAGATTCTTTAATTTTATGCAAAACTATACATTGACAATATTTTATAATTACACACACTCCCCCAGGAAGAAGCAACACATGAAACGTGCGTCGGGGCTCACAACTGCACTGCCAGGTCATATATCATATTCAGCCTATGCACATATGTGACTTTACCTACCATTTCTGTTGCTGATACCTGCTGCTATATATCTTTTTTTGTATTTGAGGCGTCAACCCTTGAATTAAGCGTGTACTCTATTATTCACTGAGCATTTCTTAACTCTTATTGCTGTAGTCTTTTGAGACGCTTGTATTTACTAGCACTACTAATGCACTTTTTCAAATTTAGTCTTTGATTTGTATGCTCAGTTGCTCCTATCAATAGCAAGCCAGGGAAACCTAGTAGATTATATTCACTATGTGCTGCCTACTTTGTGTATTAACCTTTGCACAATGTCAGTTTGGAATCACTAGATGCTGCTAAATATATATAAAAAAAACACTTGGCCCCAAAATTTACCACCACCCATATGTATAACTATTCATATAATCAGCCAAGCACCTGTGGGCCTGCACTGACATATTTTGCTATTTTGTGTCTAAGATTACCCTCCTCCTTTTGTCACATGTGACTCTGACATAATTTACTTTAATGTGTAGTATCTAATTAGGCCTTGAATCATGACATTGTTCTACCAAGAATGGTATACCTCCTATGCAGGCTATTTGTTTGTAACTGTATCTCCATTTTTTATTCGTATATTTTTTACATACAGTTAGGTCCATATATATTTGGACAGAGACAACATTTTTCTAATTTTGGTTATAGACTTTACCACAATGAATTTTAAACAAAACAATTCAAATGTAGTTGAAGTTCAGACTTTCAGCTTTCATTTTAGGGTATCCACATTAAAATTGGATGAAGGGTTTAGGAGTTTCAGATCCTTAACATGTACTACCCTGTTTTTAAAGGGACCAAAAGTAATTGGACAGAATCAATAATTTTAAATAAAATGTTCATTTCTAGTACTTGGTTGAAAACCCTTTGTTGGCAATGACTGCCTGAAGTCTTCAACTCATGGACATCACCAGACGCTGTGTTTCCTCCTTTTTGATGCTCTGCCAGGCCTTCACTGCGGTGGTCTTCAGTTGCTGTTTGTTTGTGGGCCTTTCTGTCTGAAGTTTAGTCTTAACAAGTGAAATGCATGCTCAATTGGGTTGAGATCAGGTGACTGACTTGGCCATTCAAAATATTCCACTTCTTTGCTTTAAAAAACTCCTGGGTTGCTTTGGCTTTATGTTTTGGGTCATTGTCCATCTGTAGTATGAAACGACAACCAATCAGTTTGGCTGCATTTGGCTGGATCTGAGCACACAGTATGGCTCTGAATACCTTAGAATTAATTTGGCTGCTTCTGTCCTGTGTCACATCATCAATAAACACTAGTGACCCAGTGCCACTGGCATCCATGCATGCCCAAGCCATCACACTGCCTCCGCCGTGTTTTACAGATGATGTGCTATGCTTTGGATCATGAGCTGTACCACGCCTTTGCCATACTTTTCTCTTTCCATCATTCTGGTAGAGGTTGATCTTGGTTTAATCTGTCCAAAGAATGTTCTTCCAGAACTGTGTTGGCTTTTTTAGATGTTTTTTTAGCAAAGTCCAGTCTAGCCTTTTTATTCTTGATGCTTATGAGTGGCTTGCACCGTGCAGTGAACCCTCTGTATTTACTTTCATGCAGTCTTCTCTTTATGGTAGATTTGGATATTGATACGCCGACCTCCTGGAGAGTGTTGTTCACTTGGTTGGCTGTTGTGAAGGGGTTTCTCTTCACCATGACGATTATTCTGCTATCATCCACCACTGTTGTCTTCCGTGGGCGCCCAGGTCTTTTTGCATTGATGAGTTCACCAGTGCTTTCTTTCTTTCTCAGGATGTACCAAACTGTAGATTTTGCCACTCCTAATATTGTAGCAATTCCTCAGATGGGATTTTTCTGTTTTCGCAGCTTAAGTATGGCTTGTTTCACCTGCATGGAGCGCTCCTTTGACAGCATGTATACGTCACAGCAAAACCTTCCAAATGCAAGCACCACACCTCAAATCAACTCCAGGCCTTTTATCTGCTTAATTGAGAATGGCATAACGAAGGGATTGCCCACACCTGTCCATGAAATAGCCTTGGAGTCAATTGTCCAATTACTTTTGGTCCCTTTAAAAACAGGGTGGCCCATGTTAAGGAACTGAAACTCCTAAACCCTTCATCCAATTTTAATGTGGATACCCTCAAATGAAAGCTGAAAGTCTGAACTTCAACTGCATCTGAATTGTTTTGTTTAAAATTCATTGTGGTAATGTCTATAACCAAAATTAGAAAAATGTTGTCTCTGTCCAAATATATATGGACCTAACTGTACTTACCTTTCAATAAAGATTATTTAATTTTATTTTTTGGCACGTGCTTCCTCGTGCTTTTTTTGGAAATATTTTATAATTGTTCAAGACTTTTACTCTGCCCTATTAATGTATCACATATCTTTGCATGGCACAATGATTTTTGCAGAGCTTTACCCTGTTGTTTCTTGGCCTTGATGCTAAATCTGCAACACACATCTCCAACATTTCGTGGTATTCTTTCATATTTAAGAGGAACCATTGTGCTACATCCACCATCCTGTTGTAGGTGAGACTGAAACCTTTTACCCTCAGGCTTTCAGTCATAGGTGTGGGCTGGAGCAGCTTCAGTCACCGCTGAGTATATAGTGAGGAGTGGCTGTATTCACACACTTATGTCAACTCAGACACATGGTAAGGTTTTAATATTAGACAGCGTAGGTTCTGTCCCAATCAGAGGCACCTTGTCGACAGTGGGATGGCTTTTACGCTATTTTGATCAAAAACAGTATTACTAAGAACCCTGAGTTATCTAAATGCACTTTTGCTCATTTTGTTTTTTGTAGGTTTCCTAAAAGTGCATGGAGTAATGTACCTGCATATGAATAACTCAAGGTATGTGCACATAATATCTTTTGAACATGTGCAAAACCAGCGAGTTTTTCAGGAGTAAGATGCTTCAGCACAAGTCGGAGTCTTACGTCTAGAAGTATCTTATTTGGCATTTTTTTGTTTGCTTTTTTCGTGACATCTTTAGCTACTTGTTTTTATCTGTATGTATTGAATAAAGTAATGAGTGGCTTCTAAGCAGAAGCCATCTGAAGAATGGTCAGGTCACTTTTTCTAATTTTAGAAGGTAGAAGTGATTAAAAGAAGCTCAAAAGACTGAGCATTTACTGAGCAATTAGTTTTTACATTGCAGTTCATATGTTCATTCTTTTTGCTTAGTGCTTTTTCAGGCAGGTAGGTTATGGACCAGCCTGAAAGAAGCTGATTTGTACAAATACTCATACAATGAGATCACAGAACATGAAATTCACACAATAAAATCCATATTTCACGATATGGGGATAACGAAGATAACAATGCCACAGTAGAGGTATAATAAATACAGCAACAGCACCATACATACATACAATTTAAACAGTGATACTTTTTCCCTCAAATAAGTTTGTGATATCCAGAGGCATAACAATCATGGTCACAGTAGGTACGATTGTGTCTAGTCCTCGAGCACGGGCATGGAGGCATGGAGGTAGGGGTTCTGGTAACCATCACTATTTTCAACCGGTTGCGGGTCTATGGTCACACATCCAGTTGAAAAGTATTGTGGAGAAAAGTTTTTATATGCAAAAACCCCAAAGAAGTTACAGCACATTATCATAAACACTGATATTTCTTTACGTAGCAGATTCTGCATTTGGCCCTCTCAAGAACTAGAGCACAGGTTTGACTGCAACCTCTGTACTCCCTATAGTTAAGGCCCTTGTTCCCTTTGTCATGCACCATCATATAAGGCCATGTACTAAGTATAACTAAGTTGTGGCCAGTATGTTCATCTAAAGCACAACTTATCAACTCCGTTACACATGTAAATTACAGAATGAAGTGTTGAGTTCAGTTTCTCATTCTAAGGGCTCATTCACACATTAGTGCTTTTTCTCACATGCAAAAAATGTTCAAATTTCATCAGTGTTTCGGATCAGATTTTCATCAGAGTTTGATCACAGTGTCAATTTTTACCATCAGTGTTTCATTAACTTTTCTTGTATTAAAAAAAAACCCGAAGGATGTTTCTCAAGCTTCTCCTATTAGTCAGTGAAAAATTTTCAGCACACAGGTGGCATTTGTACATTGTCTGATTTTTTCATGAACCCATTGTGGAGACTCGGGGGATTGGTGGGCGCCTAGGACTGCTAGCCGGAACCGCATGCACCAAGGATCATCCTGCCGAACGTCTGCTCTTCTTTTAATGTGGGCAGAACACTACTCACAGGGAGAGGGTAAAACAGTGTGGCATTAATTTATTGAACCACCAACACACAATAGCAAACAGAACAGTCCCAGCAAATTACAGAGTCTCACCCTTCCGCTGACTTGCCGGGATTAGAGCAGTTTCCAGTGTCACATACCCCCACCAGTGGCTCTCCACTTTTTGCAGGCCTCCACAGTGAGGAGGTAACGACAAGCTTAGGAAGCTAACCAAGAGCAGTGAGGTCTGTGGCCAAGTGAACTGATTATCCCAATTTGTATTCTTTAAGACATCTCTGAGGTTTCAGTTATGGTCAATGAAGCAGTCCTGTGTTCTACCAGCCAGGTCCATAGTACCCTAAGTTGAGATCCTGAAGAGTCACCCTGACCACAAGAAAATGTCTCTTTATATAGTTGCATGTAACCTATTTTAAGATTTAACCAGTGTCCTTCAGTCCACCCTCACAGATAAGAGGAAGAATGGTTATGACCAAGTAGCTTTGTTTGAATATATAATCTATTTGCATAGATTTTCTACCTCTGCTTTAAAAATCAACAAACTATCTGGGCTCGACAATGTACAATTAGCAGTAGACCTCAGTAGAACTCACAATTCATCAAGGATAAGAGCACACTATGTTATATCAAATATCAGCTTACAAGTCAAGATTCCAAGTTTACACAAACAAAAGTCTGTTTTCTTGACCAACCAGAAATCAACCATTAAATCCAAAAGCCAACATACAGATAAAAAGTCAATTCTTCTTGGTTTGCTAAACATAGTCATCTGGGTAATTAAGATATAATCTGGTTTCTTCACACCTACAGACTTGCATGACTGTGTTTGATCTGTGACTTGAATAAAAATTTGACATGTCTCTGTAATTTAATGCAGTCCTCGCGTGAACAACCCCATTGTAGCGTATATTAGTTCAATCCATGAAAAACATGGATAGAACTTGTACGTGAAAACTTCTCGTCTGAATGAGGCCCTTACTTTCAAACTTAAAAAGCAATGGATAGCTACAGAAGATATGAAGGATGCATCATTTAGGTATCTATATCTGTATATATAATAATTATAGCACAAATATGAATAAGTGATATTTCTAGAAACACATCAATTGACATCCTTACTATACATTATTTGTGATCTTATCACGGGAGCAGTTTAGAAGCATACATGTAGTGTGTCTTAAAACATGATTTATTTCAGGTTGCTTAGTCTAAAAACCAATTACCGTTCTATCTCTAATTAAAAATCTTAATAAAACACCTCTAACAGCTCTTACGGCAAATATATTTTTGTCATGTGGTCTGCGGTGCTTGAGATCAGAAGGATGCTGTATTGCGCTTCCCTGGCATGATGATGTGAAGCTGCCAAACTCCTATTTTATAAGTGAATTAATATATGAATCTGTTTACTTTAATATATTAAAGACATATTATCCAAATTACAAAAATTCATTGTGTAAATACGTCGTTTCATTCTTAACATTTTTTATTTTCAGAGGTTTATATACAGTAAACAGAGGTGCAGCCACTCGGACTATTAATATAGAAGATGCACCCAGGCCCCAGAGACTAGGAGGGGACAGAGAACCCTCTCTCACATTTGTACCCAGTAGTATTAAAAGTACAGGGCCTGTCACTCTTTTTAAATTTAATTTTACCAGCTTTATCTTACATCTTTATATTTCTCATGCTGCATGTTATAGTGAATCATGCCGATTCCCTTTAAGCACCACTCCAGTTTTTTTTTTTAATTGCAGCTCTGGAGTGGTGCTCCTAATCTAACGTTCCTGCACCTATTCTCATATTTACCCACCTCCGGCTTCACCTTCTATCAATGCCACTCCTGTCAGTCTTCAGCAGGTTTTAAACTGCTTGGTCACTCCAGTGTTTGCTGGGCGAGCCGGAAGTTACTACTCAATCTAAATCTATGAGAGCCTTGTTCGGACTCTCATAGACGTACACTGAGCAATTGTGACTGTTACTTCTGACATCCGGTCAGTCAGAAGTTGTGGTCTCAAGATGGCCTCGTGGTACCAGAGCTGCACTAATAAAGAAGAAGACGGCAGGTAAGTATAAGACTGGGAGCAGCAAACCTAGATTAATAGCACCACTACAGCGCTGAGAAAAAACAAAAACGCTGGAATGGTGCTTTATGTACAAATATAAAATAGGTTTTAAGCACCATTTATACTTTTTAAACCCAAAATGCAATGGAGTAAAATGCACCAAATTTATTAAAGAGCACACAACTTTTAATAAAAATGGTACATTTTGTACCAGAACTTAACATTTATTCTATAAATTAAAATTATTTGTGCTGTCATTTACCCCAATTTCTGGCCTAAATTATAGTACGTGTTATAGGTTGCCTCTCCTGCTCCAGACTAACTTTGCCAACTTTTCAGAAGTATTCTGAGAAGTGAAAAGTTGAACATTTTTGTAGAATTAGGACATACATCAATATTTTCTTCATAAAAGCCACATTAATCACTGAATAATCCACAGTAGATTAAAGATGTGTATAAAGGCAACCTTTAAACAGTAAGTGCTGTAGTTATAATATATGGATAAAACTTACGGGCTTATGTGATTTTTTTTTTTTTTTTTAAAGAATGTATTGAAGTATTTTCTTTTGTCTTTTTCAAAACGGTAAAGCCGATAACATTTTCCTACAAGTCTTACAGTAATATAACACATTGTACAATGTCAGAAAAATATTAGTCATATTAAAAAACCCAAATAGCCAAGATATCCACTTACATTTTTAAATGAAGCACTGTGAACTTTTGAGTTCGGTAGTTCTGCTTTAAAGATTGCTAATAAGAGAATTCACTTCCAACTTTTCAAATCCCTTTATGTTCACCCAGCTTACAAGTCTGTTTATAGCCCAAAAGATTAAAATTCTAGCTAAGAACTGCCAATTTGAAATTCCATTATGTGATTAAGCCAAGTTATTAATGAAGATATGCAAGGAAAAATACATCAGAACTGTATCATTTCCATATCTCCTGAGAGAAACATCTACATTACTACCGGCTGGTTTAGGAACAAAATCTACAGATTTAAGAGTCATTTTAATCTTTGAAGTTAAAAATGATTTGAACTATTATTTGAGATATTAAGATATGCATTTCTTATTGTATTAAGATAGTGAAAGCATCTTCTGAAAAATCACAAAAGAAAAAAAATCAGCAGATAAGTATGTCATACATACTCTTTTAGTATGTTATGCAGTAAATCATCAGCAGACTCATACATCATAATCACAGTTTTGTCTATAAGTGGGGTAATTTATTGACATATACAACACACCTATGCATACTTACTACTTCTCTTCACATTTGAAGGGGTATTCTGTAATTTTGACCTATTCTTATGATAAGCCATCAATATTCGACCAATGGAGGTCCAACTTCAAACACAACACAACACTGATCTGCTTATTGAAGGTGCCACTGAAAGTGGCATAGCTCTCTTCATCGTGTATTCGCCATGAATGGTACTGCAAACTCTCTTGTATTCACTTGTATGTCAGTTGTGTGTTTGAAAGCTTATAGTACTATTTACGGCCATGGAACAATTTAAAAAGATGTGATGATTTTTGTGTTGCACAGCCTCTTTAATCAGCAGATCAGTGAGGTTGGGGGTGGTGGCAAATCCTAATTAGTAGATATCAATATTAAAGTCCCAGAAAACTTCCAAATTTTGCCGGTCATATACCAGATGCCTAGTTTACAGTCCCAGCCACAGAACCTCCATGACAGTGCCAGCTGCAGTGCTTAGTGCCAGCCTTAAAGGGACTCTGTTACCTGAATTTGGAGGGAACAATTTTCAGTCATATGGGCGGGGTTTTTGGGTGTTTGATTCACTCTTTCCTTACCCGCTGGCTGCATGCTGGCTGCAATATTGGATTGAAGTTCATTCTCTGTCCTCCGTAGTACATGCTTGCACAAGGCAATCTTGCCTTACGCAGGCGTGTACTATGGAGGACAGAGAATGAACTTCAATCCAATATTGCAGCCAGCGGGTAAGGAAAGGGTGAATCAAACACCCGAAAACCCCACCCATATGACTAAAAGTTGTTCCCTCCAAATTCAGGTGACAGAGTCCCTTTAAAAGACATATTGCCTCCCATAGAACATTAGCCACAGAGATCCTAGTACAATCTCATGAAGTCAGCCACCATATAGACCATCAAATAGAATGATAGTCAGAAAGCTCCTAAATAATGTATTCCATGATTACCCTCAAACAGCCATAGACTTATTTCTAGCCATCAAGCTTTCTTTTAATACCAGCCAGAGAGTCCTAATGTCTCACACAGAAGTACTATTGTCAGTGGACAAGCTGCCAGTGGCAACTTCAGAGTATATCTATCTTACAGAAGCAATGTAACTAAGGGTACCGTCTCACAAAACGATTTACCAACGATCACGACCAGCGATACGACCTGGCCGTGATCGTTGGTAAGTCGTTGTGTGGTCGCTGGGGAGCTGTCACACAGACAGCTCTCCAGCGACCAACGATGCCGAGGTCCCCGGGTAACCAGGGTAAACATCGGGTTACTAAGAGCAGGGCCGCGCTTAGTAACCTGATGTTTACCCTGGTTACCGTCGTAAATGGAAAAAAACCCAAACAGTACATACTCACATTCCGGTGTCCGTCGGGTCCCTTGCCGTCTGCTTCCCACACTGACTGACTCCCAGCCGTAAAGTGAAAGCAGATCACAGCGGTGACATCACCGCTGTGCTCTGCTTTCACTTTACGGCCGGGAGTCAGTCAGTGCGGGAAGCAGACGGCAAGGGACCTGACGGACACCGGAATGTGAGTATGTACTGTTTTTTTTTTTTTTACATTTACGACTGTAACCAGGATAAACATCGGGTTATTAAGCGCGGCCCTGCGCTTAGTAACCCGATGTTTACCCTGGTTACAAGCGACCGCATCGTTGGATCGGTGTCACACACACCGATCCAACGATGACAGCGGGAGATCCAGCGACGAAAGAAAGTTCCAAACGATCTGCTATGACGTACTATTCTCAGCAGGGTCCCTGATCGCTGCTGCGTGTCAGACACAGCGATATCGTATGGATATCGCTGGAACGTCATGGATCGTACCGTCGTAGCGACAAAAGTGCCACTGTGAGACGGTACCCTAAGAGTGGGTTCACATTGCATCTGATTTCATATCAGTGGCTCTGTCAGGGTTTATGTCTGAAGGCCTGGAAACCAGGATTCAGATGTATGAGCTGACAGGAAGGTTGATTGTCTGTAATGACTCAGATGAAGTTACTGTGTGCTCTGTCTGACATAATTTTCAGATGTATCCACCTATTTGAGTCAAGCACTAAGACGTAGTTAATTGTGTTTTGGTACCTGCCATAAATAGGTAGAAACGGCCAAGAATGATGTCCTACAGAAAACACAGTGAGTCCGTCTGCATCATTAGTGTCAATGGCCACGTCAGCGCAATCACCCGAATCCTGGCTTCAGACATAAGCACTGTTGGAGCCACAGACCTGGGACTCAAACATGATTTGAACATAGCCTTATTCATATGGAAACTTTGCATCATGCAATAACAGAGCAGTAATGAATATACTGAATATACTTTCTTTGGGAAATTTAAAAGGAAAGTTCTTATCATACATTCCTTTCTGCACACAATGCTTATACGTGAGTTCACAAGACTCAATACTAACAATCTCTACAACTGTAGTCCTACCAGGCAGAGCCCAAATTAATTTGGACAGCTGCCTAGCAAAGAACAAAAGTAACCATGTAAAATTTGAATATCTTGGTACAGATCATCATATTCTTTCTCTATACCGTGATCACAATGTCTCTATTGCTTTGTATTTTTAATGGAAGTCTTTGTCAATGTGGTAGTTATACATGAGGGAAGGGAAACGTCAAGTGAGGCAATGAAGGGGATTCATTAGTACTGATAGTATGCTTATATTTGGTGCAAGCAGCATCATAAATTCAAAACACTATAACGTACATACAATGGCATTTACATGTTGCACATCTTTATTAAATTTGATTCTTTTGACTCATCAGCCATGTCACATTTTCTAGACACTTCAAAAACCATTAAGGTAAGTTTAGAAGGTATCTAAACATAAAATAAGTGTCCAAAAGTATAATTATAATGCATATACACTGTACTACAGTTTTAAAAGAAATGGGTGCATTTTGATTAGTAAATTAACTTCCATTTTTTACTGACAGGCAACTATGCTTTGGTATTCTTCGTATACCAAAGCCAGTGGCGTAACTACAAAGTTATGGGCCCCGGTGCGAACTTTCAAATGGGCCCCACCGCCAAAATATTTTCCACCCAAATCCACATCCTGCCCATGCTCCTGCCCCATCCGTCTCCGCATTCTGCCCCATCCGACTCCGCATTCTGCCCCATCCGACTCCGCATTCTGCCCCATCCGACTCCGCATTCTGCCCCATCCATCTCCGCATTCTGCCCCATCCATCTCCTCATTCTGCCCCATCCATCTCCACATCTCACCAGAACAGCAGGAGCCGGAAATCTGCTGCTGGTTGATACCAGAGAACACGAGCTGCACACAACCAGGACTGAGCTGCTGAGAGCTGAAGGACCTGTGGTGACGTCATCATCATGTGATCAGGAGGCGGAGCTGATAAATGGTGAAAGACCTATGATAGTGATGATGTCACCACAGGATCTTCAGCTCTTCCTTTCAGGGGGTGTGCCTGGTAGGTTTGGGGTCCCCCTATCCCCAGAGCCCTGCAGGGACTGTAACCCATGCTCCCACTATAGTTACCCCAGACAGTGTGCTTGCTGCTATGGTGACCGTCACCAAGGAGATGTAGCACTATTGACCTCAGGTGACCCATAGGATGTGACGTGGGATTTGACATAGGGGGGTGTCTGTACTTGGCACGAGGGGCGCAGTGCGCACATACACAGAGACAGCAGCTGTACTGCAGACACAGGAGCAGGCAGGCTCCATGGATTCGTCTAGAGCCGCAGCTGGTGCTAACTCCTGAGGTAAAACTCCCGCCACAGAGCACGGGCACACAGCGGCCGCGACCACAGATAACAGCTGACGTGTGCATCACCCAGAGCAGCACCGCGTCCACCGTCACCCGCTCCTGCAGCAGCAGCAGCTCCAGCACGGCCGCCATTCCGAGCCTCACGCGCCATCCACTGACGTCACGCGCAAGGCGGGGTTAGGCACACGTGTACGTGTAGGCATTGGCTGCTGATCTGTGCGCCTGGCAGGTCAGGTGGAGGGCAGGTCTGTCTGTTGCCGTGCGGGAGGAATCACCTGCGCGGCAACAGTTTTTAACTTTTTGCTGTTGTCGGCGTGCATCTGACGTGCCGGGGCCCCTGACTCCCCCGGGCCTGGTCGCAGTGGCGACTGCTGCGACCGTGGTAGTTACACCCCTGACCAAAGCTCTAAAGAAGCAATCATAGACCCTAGTGGGTCTATAAAATAATAAAAGGTTAATCAAGCTTCTTGAGAAAAGTTTCAGATTCAAGGTTAAAGTAAAACATTGTAACATAAAATTTGGTTTATTTTGTGCTAAAAAAATAGGTATATATACATATATATACACTCACCGGCCACTTTATTAGGTACACCTGTCCAACTTCTTGTTAACACTTAATTTCTAATCAGCCAATCACATGGCGGCAACTCAGTGCATTTAGGCATGTAGACATGGTCAAGACAATCTCCTGCAGTTCAAACCGAGCATCAGTATGGGGAAGAAAGGTGATTTGAGTGCCTTTGAACATGGCATGGTTGTTGGTGCCAGAAGGGCTGGTCTGAGTATTTCAGAAACTGCTGATCTACTAGGATTTTCACGCACAACCATCTCTAGGGTTTACGGAGAATGGTCCGAAAAAGAAAAAAAATCCAGTGAGCGGCAGTTCTGTGGGCGGAAATGCCTTGTTGATGCCAGAGGTCAGAGGAGAATGGGCAGACTGGTTCGAGCTGATAGAAAGGCAACAGTGACTCAAATCGCCACCCGTTACAACCAAGGTAGGCCTAAGAGCATCTCTGAACACACAGTGCGTCGAACTTTGAGGCAGATGGGCTACAGCAGCAGAAGACCACACCGGGTACCACTCCTTTCAGCTAAGAACAGGAAACTGAGGCTACAATTTGTACAAGCTCATCGAAATTGGACAGTAGAAGATTGGAAAAACGTTGCTTGGTCTGATGAGTCTCGATTTCTGCTGCGACATTCGGATGGTAGGGTCAGAATTTGGCGTAAACAACATGAAAGCATGGATCCATCCTGCCTTGTATGGAGCATCTTTGGGATGTGCAGCCGACAAATCTGCGGCAACTGTGTGATGCCATCATGTCAATATGGACCAAAATCTCTGAGGAATGCTTCCAGCACCTTGTTGAATCTATGCCACGAAGAATTGAGGCAGTTCTGAAGGCAAAAGGGGGTCCAACCCGTTACTAGCATGGTGTACCTAATAAAGTGGCCGGTGAGTGTATATATATATATATATATATATATATATATATATATATATATATATATATATATTGTGAGATAGCACTCCCTGAGTGCGTTGGGGGACACTCGCTTGGCAACGGGATTAAAGCACACAGGAACATTTTCTCACATAAACAGTCTATTTGGTTTATTAACTCTACATAAACCACATAACATAAAGTCCATTTCATTACATCCACGAACATATCATGATCACCAGTCTGTTCATGTAGCAGATAAACCTCTCTGCCGTATATTACAACCCCCCTTGTCTGGCGTTACCTTCCAGGAGCTCTGCTCCTCAAGCTGACTCCTTGTCAGTCCTGGATGGATTCGTCAACACAGAAACTGTCCCAGGCTCTGCAGGTACACAGTCTCCCCTCGTGCTCTTCAGGGATTTGTCCTACTCCCAGGACCTCCCAACACAGAGGCCATTCAGGATCATGGCCTCACCAGGTGCTCTCCAGGGATCCAGTCCCCACTCTGGACCTTCCAACACAAAGGCCTTTCCTCTCACAGAACTTTACAGCCAAGAACCATTCAGGTCCATACACTCAGAACCCTGTGACCCACACCCTGGTCACATTATGAAGCCGCAACCACTCCCATAGGTGGGAAGTGTGTGTGGTTAGCCAGACCCACCCAGCTCTCTAACTAACCCTGCAAGCCTTCCTTTAAAACTACACAAATATTTGTGGGAGTACAGGTCCCAGAACAACCTTACTTCAGGCTTACAGCCCAGAGTTTCTTCCTCTGCGACACATACCAGCCATTTATGATAATGCTGGACTTTGTGTCATCACCACAGTTATGCCTGTGACTGCCATGCATTCCTATGACCTCAATACGCCTCCGTGCGTATTCTGAGGAGACCATGCAGCACCCCGTACCTGTAACAGGGATCACTGCATCACAATATATATATATATAGAGTATATATATATATATATATATATATATATATATATAAACACACGCACAGCATATCTATAGTGTTGTCACAATTGCTGCAGCCTGTATCATGACGTTGCCCCAATATTTAAACTGCATGGTGAATGATGAAAAATAACATACAAAAACATGTGTCAAATGGCCTTCTTTCCATTTCCCTCTCCCAAAAATTTAGCTACATCACCAGAAAAATAGAACAGTTGTGGCATTTTTGTCGTGAAAAGCACTGTCAAAAAAAGTAAACTTAAAGGCCCATTCCAGAGTTTTTTTTAAATTTAATTCAAAGCAGAATTGGTGTCACTAATTTAAGTTCCCTGCCCCTAGTATTTTACTTACTAGTCACCATCTTCATCTGTTCTTGGCGCCGGTCAGTCTCCGGCAGTTTGTGACCTGTCGGATTGCTCCAGTGTTTGCTGATGACTTGGAAGTCACAGCTCAATGTGAGTCTATGAGAGCCAGAACGAGGCCAGAACAAGACTCTCATAGACTTACACTGAGAGCTTGTGACTGTTAACTCTGACAGAAGTCGTAGTCATAAGATGGTGGCGTGAGACCGGAGATTATATTGCCATAATCGTGTCAACTAGAATAAATTCTACAGTGAAAAGTGTAAACTTTAAATATAAAAAGAATATAACAAATGTTTCCCTTATAATAAAGTTAATAAAGGTTAATTAAAAGTTATATGTACCCCAATTTGGCTCCATTGGCAAAGACAAGCCGGTGGAGGCATACGATCACCAGAAACATGAGATGCGGCTATAGCATGTTTGCATATTCAGCCTGGTCTGTTCTATGTCTCTAATTATGGAATACAGTGCATTATTGACTAATTGATGAGTGCCGCATCTAGCATTCTTCTACTTGCATGAATTTTAGCCATCTTGTTATTGCTAAGCACCATCAAGTACCTAATGACTCTGCTGCTTCCCTTGGAGGAATACTTGCAGAGCAGTGCCGATATTTTCTTCTGCTTTGGATTCAAAAACATAACTCATCCTGCATCCAACAGAACCAGAAGACACATAATAATGTAATATAATGTAAGGATATGCAGTACGGACAATTCCTTCCAGAGTTCACGCTGGCTTGTCCTGTGCTAATCTGCTAAGGCTTCTATTCCCAGGTGCAGGCTGCAGATGACTGGCTCAGTAGAGGAACTGTGCCTGAAAATGCTCCTACAAGAACAATACATTCCTAGACACATGGGCACACCATATGCTAGCGTACAAATCCTGACACAATGTCAGTTTGCTGTGGTTTTCCATTTTCGCCATATGCTCCTTGTATTTGTGCCATTTCTTCTTGTAAATGGTTAGCACATATTGTATCCTATCACAGCCAGTACGTACTCTGAATGACAAAAAGAACGAGTTACCTGTGCAAATGAAAAGCCGAAAATCAATATTATTCACTGTTCTTCTGATTAAAAGTACACTAAAGATGTTCGCAATGAAAAAGTGTTTTCAGCAGCAACAGATGTTTCTTTGCAAGATGTTATGTCTTACCGAGATGAAACTTCTTTTCCTGAGGCTAGGTGACATATGAGTTACTCAGTCACTCACTGCAACGCTTTTCCTTTAGTGTCAGTGACAAAACAGCTGCAGTCTCATTTGGAGATTAGACAATAGAATCATCCATGACTGAGCATCATGCCACCCCAGCCTGTATTATAAGTTTTTGTAATGTACTGGAGACACTGGCTTTAGTGGCCGAATTATGAACCATAGTCTCAATGAAGAATACTTTAATAACTGACCTGAAACAGATAGACCCTGTTCACACTGCATTTTTTTTTCCATTTGTTTTATTGACAATTGTTGCTTAACAACATTAAATATATTTTAAAAACAAAATTACATTCAGAAAGTTACAATGGGTACGGAAAGTATTCAGACCCCTTTAAATTTGCCATTCTTTGTTTCATTGCAGCCATTTGGTAATTTCAAAAAAGTTCATTTTTTTTCTCATTAATGTACACTCTGCACCCCATCTTGACTGAGCAAAAACATAAATGTAGACATTTTTGCAAATTTAATAAAAAAGAAAAAATGAAATATCGCATGGTCATAAGTATTCTGACCCTTTGCTCAGACACTCATATTTAAGTCACATGCTGTCCATTTCCTTGCGATCATCCTTGAGATGGTTCTACTCCTTCATTGGAGTCCAGCTGTGTTTAATGAAACTGATAAGACTTGATTTGGAAAGGAAAACACCTGTCTATACAAGACCTCACAGCTCACAGTGCATGTCAGACCAAATGAGAATCATGAGGTCAAAGGAACTTGCCAAGGAGCTCAGAGACAGAATTGTGGCAAGGCACAGATCTGGCCAAGGTTACAACAGAATTTCTGCAGTATTCAAGGTTCTGAAGAGCACAGTGGCCTCCATAATCCTTAAATTGAAGAAGTTTGGGACCACCCGAAGTCTTTCTGCCTATTCAGCCAAATTGAGGAATCGTGGGAGAAGAGCCTTGGAGAGAGAGGTAAAGAAGAACCCCAAAATCACTGTGGTTGAGCTCAAGAGATGCAGTAGGGAGATGGGAGAAAGTTCCACAAAGTCAACTGTCACTGCAGACCTCCACCAGTCGGGCCTTTATAGCAGAGTGTCCCGACTGAAGCCTCTCCTCAGTGCAAGACACATGAAAGCCCTCATACAGTTTGCTAAAAAACACATGAAGGACTCCAGACTATGACAAATAAGATTATCTGGTCTGATGAGATGAAGATAAAACTTTTTGGTAATAATTCTAAGTGGTATGTGTGGAGGAAACCAGGCACTGCTCATCACCTGCCCAATACAATCCCAACAGTGAAACATGGTGGTGGCAGCATCATGATATGGGGGTGTTTTTCATCTGCAGGGACAGGATGACTGGTTGTCATTGAAGGAAGCAAGAATGTGGCTAAGTACAGAGATATCCTGGATGAAAACCTCTTCCAGAGTGCTCTGGACCCCAGACTTGGCTGAAGGTTCACCTTCCAACAAGACAATGACCCTAAGCACTCAGCTAAAATAACAAAGGAGTGGCTTCAGAACAACTCTGTGACCATTCTTGACTGGCCCAGCCAGAGCCCTCACCTAAACCCAATTGAGCATCTCTGGACAGACGTGAAAATGGCAGCTCTTGAGATCACAACCTCAGCTGTGGATGTTTCCGCTGTAATGTTCAGGCTGCAAGCGTGGCTGCAGCAAGTTTGTCCACTGCCACCCTTGTTCCGAACTTATCTCGCCTCTCGCTGCCAGATAAATACTCTGGCGATAGTGCATCTTGTAGGGGTTTCGTGAGCAAGTGCGCTACACACCTTGAGCTCCTGGCTGCATGTTTTCCCACAGAGCGGGCAAAGGTGGGATTCGTTATATCTCTTCTGTCGGACAGGGCGTTGGAGTGGGCTACGCCGCTGTGGGAGGGTGGTGATCATGTGGTGCAGAGTGCTCCGCTGTTCTTGAGCACTATGAAACAGGTCTTTTTGGGACCTCGAGTCACCTATGATATGGCACTCCAACTGTTGGCATTGACTCAGGGCTCGTCCATGGTCAGCCATTTTGCCGTCCACTTCCGGACTTTAGCATCTGAGCTGGAGTGGTCGGATAAAGCCCTCATCCCTGTATTTTGGAGGGAGCTGGCTGACCATGTGAAGGACGCTTTGGCCACTATAGAGATTCCTGCCACACTGGAGGAGCTAATAGCTGGATCCACTCGCATTGACCTCTGTTTTAACGAGCAGAGGTTAGAGCGAGCTCAGTGTAGGCAGAGGTTTCGGCTGGCTCCCACCTTCACCAAACCTTTGGAATCTCTGGTCAAGGCACCCGAGTCACATGAGGCCATGGAGGTGTCACAAGCTGTATCTAAGTCCCGGACTGCTCGTGCACTCAAGGTCTGTCATGTCTGCCGGCAATCATGAGATCTTGCCACCAGATGTCCCCAGCGGTCGGGGAAATGTCAGCATCTAGTGGTAGTAGATGGAGGTACACTAGACACGGCGATGTTTGCCTCCAAACTGTCCTTTAAGGGGACAATTACCATAGGCTCATCCACTCATTCGGTAGAGCTTTGCGCAGATTCCGTGGCGGAGGGCAATTTTATGTCATCTGCCTTCGCCCAATGACATGCAATACCCCTGGTGATGCTCGCCCAAACCAGTGACCATACGAGTGGTGAATGGGTCGACACTGCCCTCACAGATAACACACCATACCATCCCATTTACTCTATCTTTGTTGCCATCTCATCAAGAGATTATATCTCTTCTCATCATTCCTGAGGGAATTGATGAGGTCCTGTTAGGGATACCTTGGCTCCCCTCATATTGAGTGGTCCACAGGCAGAATTTTGTGATGGAGTGAATCTTGTGGGGGTAAATGTCAGAGGGAATGCATTCAGGTTGCTACTACTGAGGTACCCGCAGATCTTTCCTCTCTCCCCAAGCAATATTGGCCCTATGCGGACGTGATCTCCAAAAGGGCTGCGGAGACCCTTCCGCCTCACCGCCCCTATGACTGTCCTATTGACCTCTTGCCTGCTGCTGAGCCTCCCCGGGGTCGAATCAACCCGTTGTCTCTCCTGGAGACTGAGGCAATGTCTCAGTACATCCAGGAGAATCTGGCAAGAGGATTCATTAGGAAGTCAGTGTCACCTGCAGGGGCTGGGTTCTTCTTCGTGCAGAAGAAGTACGGAGAATTACATTACGTCCATGTATAGATTACAGGCTTCTTAACACTATCACCGTTAACAACAAGTACCCATTGCCCCTGATATCTGAGCTTTTTGATAGGCTCCGGGGAGCAAGGGTGTTTACTAAACTAGATCTGCGGGTTGCTTGCAACCTGATTCGCATCCGTGAGGGGGACGAATGGAAGACGGCTTTTAACACCAGGGATGGGCACTATGATTACCTGGTGATGCCCTTCGGGCTCTGTAATGCCCCAGCCATTTTCCAAGACTTTGTGAACGATATCTTCCGGGATATGCTCTCCACCTCGGTTGTAGCCTACCTGGATGATATTCTCATCTACTCTCCAGATATAGACTCCCACCGGAGAGATGTTTGCAAAGTCTTCGACCTCCTATGGGCAAATTCCCTCTATGCCAAGTTTGAGAAGTGTGTGTTTGAGCAGGAGTCTTTGCCTTTCCTTAGCTATATCATCTCAGCCCAAGGATTGGCTATGGATCCCGCCAAGCTACAGGCTGTGATGGACTGGTAGGAACCCCATTCTCTCAAAGTGGTGCAGCACTTTATGGGGTTCATCAACTATTATCGCCAGTTCATTTTCCACTTCTCAACTTTGGTAGCTCCTCTGGTTGCCCTCACCAAGAAGGGAGCTAATCTCAAATTGTGGTCGGAGGAGGTCTCCAAGGCCTTCCTCTCTATCAAGTCACACTTCGCTGGTGCCCCCATTTTACATCGCCCCGATGTTGATAAGCCATTTATCATGGAGTTGGATGCCTCTTCCATTGGTGCTGGAGCAGTCCTCTTCCAGAAGGATGCTCAAGGTCAGAAGACTCCTTGCTTCTTCTTCTCCAAGACCTTCACACCGGCGGAGAGGAATTATTCCATTGGGGATAGGGAGTTGCTAGCCATGAAGCTGGCCTTTTCAGAGTGGAGACACCTCCTGGAGGGGGCTTGTTTTCCCTTCCAAGTTTTCACAGACCACAAAAATTTGGTGTATTTGCAAACTGCCCAGCGGCTAAACTCTCGCCATTCCAGATGGTCCCTGTTCTTCTCCCGGTTCCACTTTACCCTTCATTTTCTTTCCGGAGAGAAGAACACTCGTACTGATGCTCTCTCCCGCTCCTTAGTGTCATCAGAGGAGGAGGAGCCTCGGCTTATTGTCCCTTTAGAGAGCCTGAGAACTGTGGCTCCAGTTTCGCTAGAGTCTGTGCTCCCAGGCAAGACTTTCGTTCCATCTAATTTGTGACCAGAGGTTCTCTCTTGGGCTCACTCATCCAGGGTGGGTGGACATTTTGGGACCAAAAGGACATTTGAGCTTTTGGTGAGGAAGTACTGGTGGCCGCATATGGCCTGTGACGTCAGGGACTATATTCAGGCGTGTGTTTCTTGCACCAAGAATCTGTCTCCTTGGCAATGGCCTGCTGGGCTACTTTACCCCTGCCGGTGGCAGACAGGCCCTGGGAGATGGTCGGGATGGACTTCGTGGTAGGCTTACCCAAGTCTCACAGCTGCATAGTTATCTGGGTAGTCAACGACCATTTTTCTAAAATGGTGCACTTGGTCCACTTCCACTGTTACCTTCTGCACGGGCCTTAGCTGCGTTGTTCATGTTTTCCATCTACATGGCATGCCTGACAAAATTGTCAGTGACCGGGGACCTCAGTTTGCGTCTCGGTTATGGAGAGAGCTTTGTCGTTTACTCAGCATTGAGCTGAATCTCTCTTCTGCATACCATCCCGAGACGAATGGGTTGGTAGAGAGGGCCAACCAGACTCTGGTCACATACATTTTGTCTCCGCTAGGCAGGATGACTGGGCATCTTTGTTACCTTGGGTGGAATTTGCTTTGAGCAACGCAGTAGCCGACTCTACCGGGCAGACTCCATTTCTCCTTAATTACGGCCAGCATCCGCATGTCCCTGTGCCCATGCCTGTGTCATCCACTGATTCTAGGGTGGCAGACTGAGCGGTGAAGTCATGTGACATTTGGGACCACACACAGGATGTCATCTGGGCCTCCAAGGAGAGAATGAGGGTTTCTGCTGATGCCCACCGGCGCCCCACTCCGACCTTTTCTCCTGGCGACTTAGTGTAGCTCTCCACCCGTAACATCAGGCTGCGAGTTGAGTCCACTAAGTTTGCGCCTTGCTACATAGGCCCTTTTAAGGTTCTGGTACAGGTCAACCCTGTGGTCTACCATTTGGCTATTCCTCCGTGCCTAGGTATCGCCAACACTTTTCATGTATCCCTCTTAAAGCCCGTCTACATGTCCCGGTTTTCTGAGTCATCTGCCGGGACATCGGGTTCGTCCACGGATGAGTACGAGGTGAATTCTATCTTGGGGTGCAAGGTGGTACGTGACAAAAAAACTATCTGTTGGACAGGAAGGGCCACGGCCCAGAGGATAGAACCTGGGAGCCTGTGGAGCACATTCGGGCTCCGCTGTTCATTGCAGCCTTTGAGCGTAGAGAGGCCCAAGGAAGGGGGCCCTAGGAAGGGGGTAATGTTAGGCGTCGAGTTCCTGCTGCTGCACAGGAGGAATCTCGAGCCATGTCCACTGCGGTCTCCCATACTTCTCCAGCCGCAGTGGAGCCTGCTCAGCAGAGACTTTGGTCCCAGCGCCTGGACAGGACAGGTACTGCACGTTTGGATACTGCTGCCCTTCCAGGTTCAGCCATTATAAATAGCGCTGTTCGGCGATGAGCAGGTGCTCCTGGGACTAAGTCCTGCTTTTCCCCTCCTGAGCATGCCCAGGGGAAGACATCTCATTGGAGGTCGGGGGTCACACGCTCAGGTCCTGTAGCAGCTCCTATTGGTCCACTAGGAAGGTCCTGAACTGCTACAGCTATAAATGGTTCGCATGGCTGCACGGCCATGCACTAGTATCATTTGTGTTTGTCAGTTACCAGTGGATACTCTGCCACACTGTATATAAGTGGTGTGAGTCTGTTTTAGCCTTGGGGCTGTACACTTAGGCAGGCAGCTAGCGTCAGTGTGGGCAATTAGTCTTGGCTTAGCATCTGGTTCCTTCATGTGTGCAGTTAGCACAGAAGAGTTCCAGAGCAAACACAACTTTCAGTTAGGGTTTTAGTCCCTGTGTACAGCGCGACTCTGTGAGGCAACAGAGCTCGCTTTCATTTCACACGGGGTGAAGTTTGACCCACGTGCGAGCTGTGTCCATCCGCCATTACTTGCAGCAGGTATCTCTGCACGGTGGAACCCGGGCTGCAAACGCATCTCATATCTATCACCCTATTACTTGGTGCATTCCGCTAGCACTAACAGTGTGAATACTTTCCATACCCACTGTAAGAAGAGTTGAATATGCAGTTCCTTACACTGTTATGTCATCAGTAAAACGAGTATTACTCATGATGTATTGATCAGTTATATTAACAATATAACTGTTTATTAACAACAGTGGTTTCTGTCCTGATGAAGAGGTCCTGCGTGACCTCGAAGTGCGTTGACTCTACAAACCTGTTTAATAAATAGTTCAACATAATCCATTTGGATATACCTTGGGTTCATCATTGGCAGCGCATGAGTGGTACCTCCTTCCCGTTTTTTTTCGTTCCATTTGGTCCTTCTCAAGACTGGTGACCCTGCAGCAGCTGTGATATTTATCTACTCCAGATACATGTTGCTTTGTAGTAACCATACTAGATAAGTGGACTCACTTTCTCTGCACCTCATTGTTACCGGTTAAGACCCTATTGTGCTTTTATCTTTCCCTGTACCCTACCCTCCAATAATCATATAGCACTTGCCCATTCAAGTCTATGGGTCCGTGGAAAAAAAACAGACCGTACTCGGATGACATAGGACTGACTAGATAGAGGGTAGAGAAGCTTTTTTTCTCCTCCTCCTAGAAAATCAGATTACACTGTTATCAGAGTCTGATCAGAGTGTGATTAACATAATCAGACCGATTTCCTCAGATGAGAGAAAACGGTCATATGACTTATACTAACACGTTTACTGTGATATGGAGCAAGAAGCATGTCCAATAAATGCTTCATATGAAAAGAACTACTTGGTTTCTTAGGGATAACTTCACCCAGGCTGAGGAAATCAATTATGATGCAGATCTGAAAGTGTAGAAGACAATTAGTTGAACAGATCGCATGCGTCATACAATAAGGTGCTCTTAGTAGACAAAAAGCAAAAATTAAATCATTGCTACATAGTGAACGTTATAGTGGATGACCATTTCTATAAAAAAAATTGTATGTATTATTTATGCTGTCAGAGTCCATACTATTGTGCATCGATTGGAGAGGTTGAAATTACCATTACCCCGTGCAAACACCCATCTCCTGCTGCTGTGCTGAATAAATGGGGTAATAAGAGCACACAATGACCAACATGTGTGCCTGCCGTAAGAGGAGGGCCAAGTAAACAACCTATGAATGGATATTGATTTTGTCTTACTAAGATGACTACATCGTATTTTCGACAATCTCCCTAAACGTTTCCATTTTGTGTTTCTTGCTCCACATCACTCCACATCAGTCTTCACATGGAGCTCTTATCAAAGCGCTCCAGATATTTACATCTTCATCTCTGTGTCATGGTTTATTTCGTTTCTTTACAGCATCAGATTATGATGTTTCCCTTTTCATCTGCAACAAAGCTCCAGCCCTGACGCTTGTCTACAGCTGGTCGCATTCCAGATTCCTTCTATTTTCCATCCGACTTTCTGCTGTGCCTATGTGCCATCGCATTCACTAAATTCTTTAGATACGTGAATCATTTAACTAAAATTATGTTGTACAATTTTGCCAGTTTATCTTTAATTTTCAAGAAAAAGTTTTAGCTTGGAGAAGTTTTTTCCCCTTTTATTTGGCATTTTATCAACCTTGAGAATCAAGAAACAGGCAAATTGTAATCAAAATTGGTCATTAATAACTGTCAACATTTGTCTACTTCCACATGCAATGTATTTGTTAGGGCTAGCGGAACGCACCAAATAATTAGAAAGATAGAGTAAGGTGCATTCGCAGCCAGGGGTCCACAGTGCAGAGATGGAACCTGCTGCTAAGTAATGACGGGCTATATGGCGGTACAATATGGATTCACACACAGGTTAACTTCACCCAGTATGAAGAAAGCGAACCCTGTTGCGTCACAGGGCCGCGGTACCGCACAAAGAGCGCAAGCAAGGAGTCACAGAACTCTTACCCTAGACTTGGGAGTAGAGTACAACTAGACCTCTTGCGCTCAACACCGCAACTGAGGTGTCAACGTAACCAAAATAATAATTTATATGCACGGGAGTGCGTGCGGTGCCGCTCTGGTGGACGCCACTAACCACCCAGGCTTGGGTAAGGAAAGCGCTGTGAAAGCGCACGGTGCCGCACTGGCGGTCACAGTAATCTGGCGCTGTACTGTGTGTCACGTGCTGATGGCTAAGGCGGGCGCTTGATAGCAATTATCCTCCTCACACATAATGCTCCATACTGTATAATGTCCCACATGATGCTCCATACTGTATAATGGCCACACATGATGCTGCGTACAGTGTATTGGTCCCACGTGATGCTCCATACAGTATAATGGGCCCACATGATGCTGCACACTGTATAATGGCCACACATGATGCTCCATACTGTATAATGGCTCCACATGAGGCTCCATACTGTATATTGGCCACACAGTGCTCCATACTGTATAATGGCCACACATGATGCTCCATACTGTATAATAGCCACATGATGCTCCATACTGCATAATGGCTACACATGATGCTCCATACTGTATAATGGCCACACATGATGCTCCATACTGTATAATGGCCACATTATGCTCCATGCTGTATAATAGCCCCACATGATGCTTCATACTGTATAATGGTCACACATGATGCTGTGTACTGTATAATGGCCACACATGATGCTCCACACTGTATAATGGCCACACATGATGCTCCTTACTGTATAATGGCTCCACATGGCTGCGTACTGTATAATGGCTCCACAGTGCCCCATACTGTATAATGGCTACACACAATGCTCCATACTGTATAATGGCCACATTATGCTCCATACTGTATAATGGCCCCACATGATGCTTTGTACAGTATAATGGCCCCACACAATGCTGGGTACAGTATAATGGCCACACATAATGCTGGGTACAGTATAATGGCCCCACACAATGCTGGGTACAGTATAATGGCCACATATGGTTACCCCACCCCATCATTGCCTTCTCCATTCACTACACACACACACCTTTCACCGTCCACCCTTGCAGCAGCTGGCAGCTTCCACTCACACGGCGCTGAATGGTGTCATCCAGCTGCGCCGCTGACTGCTCACGTCACTGCAGCTGTGATACGCCACTGATAAAGACCTCTCCGTGTCTCCTGTGCCAGTAAGTGTCAGAGCGAGGAGCAATATCTGCTCCGATCCGACACAGCCAGCGTCCACTCCGTACACCTCGTACACATGCAACTCTGCTCCATACACCTTGTACACACACGACTCTGCTCCATACACCTTGCACATGCGGCTCCGCTCCATACACCTCGTACACACACGGCTCCACTCCATACACATTGCACACGCTGCTCCGCTCCGTATACCTTGCACACACATGGCTCTGCTCTGTACACCTCGTTCACACATGGCTCCGCTCTGTACACCTCATACACACACGGCTCCACTCTGTACACCTCGTACACACACGACTCCGCTCCATACACATTGCACATGCTGCTCCGCTCCGTATACCTTGTACACACATGGCTCTGCTCCGCACACCTTGTACACATGTGGCTCTGCTCCATACACCTCATACACACACGACTCTGCTCCATACACCTTTCACACTCTGCTCCGATCCACACACCTCTTACACACATGGCTCCGCTCTGTACACGTCTTACACACACGACTTACACACACGACTCTGCTCCATACAACTTTCACACGCTGCTCCGCTCCGTACACCTCGTACACATGCGGCTGTGCTCCGTACACCTCGTACACACACGACTCTGCTCCATGCACCTTTCACATGCTGCTCGGCTCCATACACCTCATACACATGCGGCTGTGCTCCATACACCTTGTACACATGGGTCCGTACACCTCTTACACACATGACTTCGCTCCATACACCTTTCACACGCTGCTCCGATCCATACACCTTGTACACACGGCTCTGCAACATCCACACTGTAAACACCTCCTGACCTCACACATACGCTTACCCTCGTCCAATGCCATGACAACCAGCAGAGTCCTGTACACGGAGGTCCTCCCGATCATGTGACCCCCTGACTCCTCCCATCCTGTGACTTCATCACAGGTCCTGTGCGCACAGAGCAGCCAATATGTGGTGTGCTGCTCTGCGGGTGCAGGGACTCAGGGAGCCGACCAGGTGATATTACACACCTCCCAACCAGTGCGGGACAACTAATGTCCCGCCTGGGATCGCGGGGCTGACTGTCAAAATCGGGACAGTTCCGCTGGATCCGGGATGGTTGGGAGGTATGATGTGACCCTTGATCTCCAATGAGAGATCTTGCCCTGGTCGCCGCTGCCCAGTACTGGCTACAATGGCAGAAGCTGGAAAGGCAGCAGTAACCCTTTGCACAGAGTCAGACTGAGCAAGACGTAGGGACCGACATCTCTGCCTAGCAGACTCCACTGTGGCTGGAGAAGAATGGGAGACCGCAGTGGAGATGGCCCGAGATTCCCCCTGTGCAGAGGCGGGAACTCGAGACCTAACAGTATTTATTCCAGAAGTTTCTGGGACTGAAAATTAGTTCATTCATTTGAATGGGATTTTTTAGGCAGCACCACGTGGATTTCTTCAATCCTCATTTAGGTGAATGGGACAGTCACAAACAGTATCAGATGTGGGTGCTAAGGGCCCACCAGTACCATTCACCCTGGGCGAACAATGTTCAGCAAAATGTAAATATTACATAGGCCCATCAAGAGATTCACCCCTTCGACTGTTGGCCAGCCAGAGCCCAGCTATAAAAGTTTCTGCAGCAAATCTGCAATGTGAGAACCTGTCATAAGAATTGTATACCCCAAACTAAAGGTATTATGCAAAGGTATTTGCATGCTGAGTAAATCCTTACCTTTCTTGAAGAAATCCATTTAGCTGTTTTAAAAAAATCCATCAGCGAAATTGTATGCTAATGAGTTACAAGTGTGCTGGGGCAGACACTGCACTTACAGGTCCTGCCTCTTTGCCTATCCCCGCCTACTGCCTGCCTCCTGACTATGATTGACAGGTCACTGAAACATGGGTAGGAAGGCAGGAGAGCTGGAAGTGCATTGTCCACCCCACTGCACTTACCACTCATTAGCAATAGCACCTTAGATTGTGCTAGAATATTCTGATGATGGGTTCCCTTTAACAATGGTTTCAGTCAAATACACCCTATTATTTGATATCAGTCTTTTATGACAACTCATACAGAAAGGAACAAAATAACTCAGAAGAACAAAGAAAGCACTGCAGACCTCATTAGCCTCAGGTAAGGTCAATGTTCCCAACTCCACCTGAGATTTATGGGCTGTCACGTATGGAAGGATTACACTAAGAACGTAATACCAACTGTCAGATGTGTGATGGTGTGAGCATGTTATTCTGCTGCAGGTCTGGATCACTTGCCATTATTAAAGCTCAGCATGGCACCATAAATGCAAATCCTGCTGTATTTTCTATTAACTATTATGGAGTGTCACTTCCTAGTGTAGCTTCTACTTGGTGGCCAGGCACATCCAAGGGTTCCTTTCCTGGAACCAGATCTATAGTGATCAGTAAGTCTCCGGAATAGCCTTTTTTTTTTTCCAGAAAACAGATCATCTTCATCATCACTTTAAAGGAGATCTGTCACCAGGCATTAGTGACCTACTCTGAGATCATCATAATAAAGGAGACAAAGACCTTGATTCCACCAATGTGTAGCTGACTGAGCTACTTGCTGTAGTTTTTATAAAATCATTGTTTTATCAGCAGGAGAATATCACTAGAGAATTTCCTGGCGTGCTGCCAGGTAGTCCATCTATGCCTCCACCACTGATTGGCAGCTTTCTGCTTATGCACAGTGTACACAGTGATGTATGCAGGGTTATACACAGCTCAGCATTCAGGGAACTGGTAGATCTGCAGCAGAGAAAAAAGTGATTTTATCAAAACTGCAGCCCAGTAAATTATACATTGCAAGAATCAGGGTCTGTGCCCCTACATCATACTGCTCTCAGATGGTGTAGCAAAAACTTGGTGACAGATTCTCTTTCTGGCTACCCCTAGTACATACTTACATAACTGATAAAATGACAATCTGGAGCATTACTATGGAAACATTTGTTATTGTTATCTCATATGGAGAGCGAGTACTTACTAAGAAACATCAGGAGAACTGACCACTTCTTTAAGTAGAATGTCCTAGTACTTGTAAACTGTAACTGTAGAGTAATGGTGTCATACTGCAAAACTACCATCCAGAATACAAATACATGTCTACCTCCGACTGCAAGGAATCAAAATAAATAGTGATGAGCGAGCGTGCTCGTTACTTAGGTTTTCCGAGCATGCTCGGGTGTTCTCCGAATATTTTGGGGCGTGCTCGTACATTATGTTTGTGTCCCCGCAGCTGCATGATTTGTGGTTGTTAGACAACCTGAACACATGCAGGGATTGCCTGTTTGTTAGGGAATCCCCACATGTATTCAGGCTGTCTAGCAGCCACAAATCATACAACTGTGGGGACACAAACATAGTATACGAGCATGCCCAAGATACTCGGAGAACACCGGAGCATGCTCGGAAAACTCGAGTAATGAGCACACTCGCTCATCACTAAAATAAACTTTAGTTTTTCTTAACCTAATCAAAATTCCTTGCATGAAGCAAATAGAGGCGATGTGAGAATGTAAAAAGAGCGGCTCATGCATACATAAGTTACTGCATTACCGCATTAAGAATGTGTGCACTAATTAGGGCTCATTTGCTCCATGTTTACGTGCATGCGAAGTGCTGTAGTTTCCTAACTGAAAATTGTTCAAGTTCATTTAAATAAATTTCTTAACACATTTCATTTCCCTGAAAGGGTTTTCCTATTTTCTATAAATAAGGCGTAATCACTGTATAATGTAAAAGTCTGCATTTTACTAATATGCTGTATGTTGCACTTCACATCTTCGCCATTTCTGTGGTCTGTCGGTAAATGGCAACATCTGGTGCAATCATACAGGCCTGGTCTTGTCTACAGGAAAGAGATCGCCACAATGGCATCTACTCCACATGGAATACTATATTCTATCAGCCTGAAGTCCAGTCATGTTACATCAAGGAGGATCGCCCATCGGTGTATAGGAATATGCACCCCTTGGCTTCACGCAAACTGAAATCTTAAAAATGGTAAATAATTGAAGCACCTATGTTAGGGTTGCACACATCTAGACCTTTATGCCTGAGGAGGCCAAATGACTTTCTGTCACACAAAAAGACCATGGTAAGATAAATTGAACATAGTAAAAGAGTTTCCTTTGGTGTCTTAGAACTTCAAGATACACCTGTCAATGTCTTGACTTAAAGGGGTTGTCCACTTTGTCTTTTCGTTAACAAATGTAATGGGTATTTAACCCCTTTCTGATGTCACGGACCGCTCCCGGCACACTAACCCCCGCAACACTGCAATCAAACATGATCGCAGTGTTCCGGCGGCATATGGAAGCATTGCGCAGGGAGGGGGCTTCCTGCGTGCTTCCCTGAGACCCTTGGAACAGTGCGATATGATCGCGTTGCAGAGAGGGTCTCCTGTGTCCTCCTCCCTGCAGGCCCCGGATCCAAAATGTCCGCGGGGCTACTTCCGGGTCCTGCAGGGAGGTGGCTTGCAAATGCCTGCTAAGAGCAGGTGCTGGCAAGCCTGCAGCACTGCCTGTCAGATCGCTGATCTGAAACAGTGCTTTGCAAAGTGTCAGATCAGCGATATGACACTATAACATGATGTCCCACCCTGGGACAAAGTAAAAAAAAAAAAATTTACATGTATAAACAAAAAAATCCTAAATAAAGTAAAAAAAAAATATTGTTCCAATAAATACATTTATTTATCTAAATAAAACAAGCAAAACAATGAAAGTACACATATTTAGTATCGCCGCGTCCGTAACGACCCGACCTATAAAACTGTCCCACTAGTTAACCCCTTCAGTGAACACCGTAAAAAAAAAGAGGCAAAAAACAACACTTTATTATCATACCGCCGAACAAAAAGTGGAATAACACATGATCAAAAAGATGGATATTAAAAAAATGGCACCGCTGAAAACGTCATCTTGTCCTGCAAAAAACGAGCTGCTATACAGCGTCATCAGTGAAAAAATAAAAAAGTTATAGTCCTCAGAATAAAGTGATGCAAAAATAATTATTTTTTATATAAAATAGTTTTTATCGTATAAAAACGCCAAAACATAAAAAAATATAAATGAGGTATCGCTGTAATCGTACTGACCCGAAGAATAAAACTGCTTTATCAATTTTACCAAATGTGGAATGGTATAAATGCCCCCCCCCAAAGAAATTCATGAATAGCTGGTTTTTCGTCATTCTGTCTCACAAAAATCGGAATAAAAAGCGATCAAAAAAGTCACATGCCCGAAAATAATACCAATAAAAACATCAACCCGTCCCGCAAAAAACAAGACTTCACATGACTCTGTGGACCAAAATATGGAAAAATTATAGCTCTCAAAATGTGGAGACGCAAAAACTATTTTTTTGCAATAGCAAGCGTCTTTTAGTGTGTGACAGCTGCCAATCATAAAAATCTGCTAAAAAACCCGCTATAAAAGTAAATCAAACCCCCCTTCATCACCCCCTTAGTTAGGGAAAAATAATAAAATAAAATAAATGTATTTATTTCCATTTTCCCATAAGGGTTAGGGTTGGGGCTAAAGTTAGGGTTAAGGCTACAGTTAGGGTTGGGGCTAAATTAAGGGTTAGGCTTGGGGCTAAAGTTACGGCTAGGGTTGGGGCTAAAGGTAGGGTTAGGGTTTGGATTACATTTACGGTTGGGATTAGGGTTGGGATTAGGGTTAGGGGTATGTCAGGGTTAGGGGTGTGGTTAGGGTTATGGTTGGGATTAGGGTAGTGGTGTGTTGGGGTTAGGGGTGTGTTGGGGTTAGGGGTATGGTTGGGATTAGGGTTAGGGGTGTGTTCGGGTTAGGGAAGTGGTTAGGGTTATGGTTAGGTTTGGGATTAGGGTTAGGGGTGTGTTTGGGTAAGGGTTTCAGTAAGAATTGGGGGGGTTTCCACTGTTTAGGCACATCAGGGGCTCGCCAAATGTGACATGGTGTCCGATCTCAATTCCAGCCAATTCTGCGTTGAAAAAGTAAAACAGTGCTCCTTCTCTTCCAAGCTCTCCCTTGCGCCCAAACAGGGGTTTACCCCAACATATGGGGTGTCAGCGTACTCAGGACAAATTGGACAACAACTTTAGGGGTCAAATTTCTCTTGTTACCCTTGGGAAAATAAAAATTTGGGGGCTAAAAAATCATTTTTGTGGGAAAAAAGATGATTTTTTATTTTCACAGCTCTGCGTTACAAACTGTAGTGAAACACTAGGGGGTTCAAAGTTCTCACAACACATCTACGTAAATAAATTCCTTAGGGGGTCTACTTTCCAATATGGGGTCACTTGTGGGGGGTTTCTACTGTTTAGGCACATCAGGGGCTCTGCAAAAGCAATGTAACACCTGCAGACCATTCCATCTAAGTCTGCATTCCAAACGGCGCTCCTTCCCTTCCGAGCTCTGCCATGCGCCCAAACAGTGGTTCCCTCCACATACGGGGTATCAGAGTACTCAGGACAAATTGGACAACAATTTTTGGGGTCCAATTTCTCCTGTTACTCTTGGGAAAATGCAAAACTGGGGGCTAAAAATAATTTTTGTGGAAAAAAAAGATTTTTTATTTTCACTGCTCTGCGTTATAAACTGTAGTGAAACACTTGGGGGCATAAGTTCCTTGGGGGGGTCTAGTTTCCAACATGGGGTCACTTGTGAGGGGTTTCTACTGTTTAGGTACATCAGGGCCTCTGCAAACGCAATGTGATGCCTGCAGACCATTCTATCTAAATCTGCATTCCAAACGGCGCTCCTTCCCTTCCGAGCTCTGCCATGCGCCCAAACGGTAGTTACCACCCAAATTTGGGGTATCAGCTTGCTCAGGACAAATTGGACTACAACTTTTGTGGTCCAATGTCTCCTATTACCCTTGGGAAAATAAAAATTTTGGGGCTAAAAAATCATTTTTGTGGGAACAAAAAGATTTTTTTATTTTCACGGCTCTGCATTATAAACTGTAGTGAAACACTTGGGAGTTCAAAGTTCTCACAACACATCTAGATAAGTTCCTTAGGGGGTCTACTTTTCAAAATGGTGTCACTTGTGTGGGGATGTCAATGTTTATGCACATCAGGGGCCAGTGGCGTAACTACAAAGTTATGGGCCCCGGTGCGAACTTCCAAATGGGGTCCACCCCCCACCTTCAAAAACCCCCCCGCCCCCCCCTACCCCCCCACCTTCCCCTAGATATGCCTCGGACTGTTGCAGGAATCTCCTGCACTGCAACATGGTGTTGGGTGCCAGCACAGCCCGCACAGTGGTATATCCAGCACAGCCCTCACAGTGGTATATCCAGCACAGCCCTCACAGTGGTATATCCAGCACAGCCCTCACAGTGGTATATCCAGCACAGCCCTCACAGTGGTATATCCAGCACAGCCCTCACAGTGGTATATCCAGCACAGCCCTCACAGTGGTATATACAGCACAGCCCGCACAGGGGTATATACAGCACAGCCCGCACAGTGGTATATACAGTACAGCCCGCACAGGGATATATACAGCACAGCCCGCACAGGGATATATACAGCACAGCCCGCACAGGGGTATATAGAGCACAGCCCGCACAGGGGTATATACAGCACAGCCCGCACAGGGGTATATACAGCACAGCCGGCACAGGGGGTATATAGAGCACAGCCCTCACAGTGGTATATCCAGCACAGCCCGCACAGTGGTATATACAGCACAGCCCGCACAGTGGTATATACAGCACAGCCTGCACAGTGGTATATACAGCACAGCCCGCACAGTGGTATATACAGCAGAGCCCGCACAGTGGTATATACAGCAGAGCCCGCACAGTGGTATATACAGCACAGCCGGCACAGGGGGTATATAGAGCACAGCCCGCACAGTGGTATATACAGCACAGCCCGCACAGTGGTATATACAGCACAGCCCGCACAGTGGTATATACAGCAGAGCCCGCACAGTGGTATATGCAGCAGAGCCCGCACAGTGGTATATACAGCAGAGCCCGCACAGTGGTATATAGAGCACAGCCTGCACAGTGGTATATAGAGCACAGCCCGCACAGTGGTATATACAGCACAGCCCGCACAGGGATATATACAGCACAGCCCGCACAGGGATATATACAGCACAGCCGGCACAGGGGGTATATAGAGCACAGCCCTCACAGTGGTATATCCAGCACAGCCCGCACAGTGGTATATACAGCACAGCCCGCACAGTGTTATATACAGCACAGCCCGCACAGTGGTATATACAGCACAGCCCGCACAGTGTTATATACAGCAGAGCCCGCACAGTGGTATATACAGCAGAGCCCGCACAGTGGTATATACAGCACAGCCCGCACAGTGGTATATAGAGCACAGCCCGCACAGTGGTATATAGAGCAGAGCCCGCACAGTGGTATATACAGCAGAGCCCGCACAGTGGTATATACAGCAGAGCCCGCACAGTGGTATATACAGCAGAGCCCGCACAGTGGTATATAGAGCACAGCCCGCACAGTGGTATATACAGCAGAGCCCGCACAGTGGTATATACAGCAGAGCCCGCACAGTGGTATATAGAGCACAGCCCGCACAGTGGTATATAGAGCACAGCCCGCAGTGGTATATACAGCACAGCCCGCACAGTGGTATATACAGCACAGCCCGCACAGTGTTATATACAGCAGAGCCCGCATAGTGGTATATACAGCAGAGCCCGCACAGTGGTATATAGAGCACAGCCCGCACAGTGGTATATAGAGCACAGCCCGCACAGTGTTATATACAGCAGAGCCCGCACAGTGGTATATACAGCAGAGCCCGCACAGTGGTATATAGAGCACAGCCCGCACAGTGGTATATACAGCAGAGCCCGCACAGTGGTATATACAGCAGAGCCCGCACAGTGGTATATACAGCAGAGCCCGCACAGTGGTATATAACGCACAGCCCTCACAGTGGTATATCCAGCACAGCCCTCACAGTGGTATATCCAGCACAGCCCTCCCTCACAGTGGTATATCCAGCACAGCCCTCACAGTGGTATATCCAGCACAGCCCTCACAGTGGTATATACAGCACAGCCCGCACAGGGATATATACAGCACAGCCCGCACAGGGATATATACAGCACAGCCCGCACAGGGATATATACAGCACAGCCCGCACAGGGGTATATAGAGCACAGCCCGCACAGGGGTATATACAGCACAGCCCGCACAGGGATATATACAGCACAGCCGGCACAGGGGGTATATAGAGCACAGCCCTCACAGTGGTATATCCAGCACAGCCCGCACAGTGGTATATACAGCACAGCCCGCACAGTGGTATATACAGCACAGCCCGCACAGTGGTATATACAGCACAGCCCGCACAGTGGTATATACAGCAGAGCCCGCACAGTGGTATATACAGCAGAGCTCGCACAGTGTTATATACAGCAGAGCCCGCACAGTGCTATATACAGCAGAGCCCGCACAGTGGTATATACAGCAGAGCCCGCACAGTGGTATATACAGCAGGGCCCGCACAGTGGTATATAGAGCACAGCCCGCACAGTGTTATATACAGCAGAGCCCGCACAGTGGTATATACAGCAGAGCCCGCACAGTGGTATATACAGCAGAGCCCGCACAGTGGTATATACAGCAGAGCCCGCACAGTGGTATATAGAGCACAGCCCGCACAGTGTTATATACAGCAGAGCCCGCACAGTGTTATATACAGCAGAGCCCGCACAGTGGTATATACAGCAGAGCCCGCACAGTGGTATATAGAGCACAGCCCGCACAGTGGTATATAGAGCACAGCCCGCACAGTGGTATATAGAGCACAGCCCGCACAGTGGTATATATGTAGCGCCCCATATAGCGACCATGTAGCGACTCAGGGTTTACCTTCTATCCTAACTATCTATCAGCATTATCAAAAACATTTTCTATTGAACATTAAGCCTTCTCATTATCTTTCTTCCTTTCATGCATGCTGGACACCACGTCTATCCCTACGGGTCCACTGCATCCTTCTTCTATCTTTCACCTTTTACTTCTCAGAGCACATCATCAGTATTTCTTCACAATTTAACTAGTCAAATACATATAACTTATTCATGTAAACATCATCATCACTTTCTGTTCGCCAAAACATTATTGCTATTTGTCTTAAAGCAATATCACCATTTACGCGCACAAATGAACATCCCCTTTAAGAGGGGACCAAGTCTCTACGAGGTAGCATATCTTCTCAAGCTACCAGTCCATACTCAGCAAAGGTTCCAGTGTGGTATCTTCACAAAGAGTCCTTTTTGAAGTAAAACCAGTAGGGAGCGCCTTTAATAAGGTGCAAACTATATACAAGAAGTTCGGATCATGCACTGTTCATGATTTCAGCAGTTCTAAAACTTGTGCAAAAATTTTGGAAAGACAAACAAAACAAAACAATAGGGATCCCGGGTCAACAAAAGGATCCCTTTAAAAGTTTACCCTGGACGGGTCTAGCAGAACACAGGCAAACAGCAACTATTTACAGATTCATGGTATCGAGGTTTATTCTCTTGGTAGGTTGCCAAACATCAGCTGATGGTGGACATCTCCCGACCGTGCAGGCTTCAGCCCTTGGTCCACGGCTGATGCAGCGGTAGTTTGTTCCCTCTCTTTCCAGTCCTTCCATTGTAGGATCAAGTACCGCTTATATTGTTCCCAATTCAGCACGGCAATGGTGTGACCTTCTCGCCGGACTCCATCCAACCCAATTCGGGGGGCCTCCCACCGGAGGATGACTCCCTCCGGGCTCACATCTACGAACTCCCCCGTCTGGGTCGGTGGCAGAGGTATCAGCCTCCCCATTGCGCCGGGGGATAGTACCCCTAGCCCCGCCAAGAGGAAACGGTTATTGTGGAGGCGAGGATCGATCGCAGGATCGGGATCGGTCGGGGGAGCAGGGACGCTTTCTATACCTGCGTCTGATGTGATTCCACCGATGTCGGTCTGTTCCATTGACGAGGACGCTGGAGTCGGCTGCAGCCCGGACCGCGGCTCCTCCTCGGCAGCCTCCGGATACGGCTCCGCTCCCCATAGCTCCTCTTTGGCTAGTTCCGAGATCGGGATAGGTAGGCTCAGCTCCGCTACTGGCTCCGAGGAACTCAGGTCCTCCCGCTGCGGTGGACGCGGGTCCTCGTCTGATGGGTGAGGACAAGCCGCGATCACCTTGCCGTTGTTCGGGCTCCTGCTGTTCATCGTCGCTGTGCGGCATTCGGCGGCAATGCATGCATCTGACTCTGCCATTTCTCCAAGGTCGAGCTCCTCCTTCACCTCGTTCCCGCCGTCGCAAGTCAGGGGGCGGTTCTTCTCTGCTGCTGGGCAGATCATCCTCTCGCAACAGGAGTTGGAGGGGGCGGTCACTACTTCTGGCGCCGCTTTGGTAGTCTCCTCCCATGGCACGCCCTCCGTCTCCCTCTGCGCTCCCTGTGACGCTGCAATGGCGGCGGTTTTGGCGCGAACTTTTGGCGGCAAGTGACAATCCACAGTCTTTGCAATAAAGTACAGTCTAAGCACAGTAAATCACAGTTCCAAGGCACACATGACCTGATTCCTCAGGCTTAAGTAGATCCTGTTCGTGACGCCAAGTTGTAGCGCCCCCACCGCCGCAGGGCCGAGGGGTACCCGGTACCGGGCCTCTGAGTCTCTGCTCTGGGGTTGTCACGGCGGCTAGGCCCCGGTCCATGACCCTGCCGTGGGGCGCCCAGGGGATTACTAGGAGTGGATGATGGTAGTGGTGGTGCGGTGCAGTAAATAACGAGGACACCAGGTTGCAGTCTCTTTACCTCTTTACTGAAGATCTCTGAGTCCACAGTCCAGAATACGGTTCACCAGGCTGCGCAAGTCCGGCCGGTCCAATGGCACCTCCAGAGTTCTCTTCACAGGTGGAAATCGGTGCCTTCCTTCTAGCGCTATGTGTTGTGGTCCTCCCCTGCTGTGCTTACGGAAAGTCCCCACAACCGTTGTGTCTGTTTCTTAAGTTCCCTCACAACTCGATTAAATGATGTTCTTCTAATCCTCCGTCCCTCCCTGATGTTCTGGTTGGGACGGCACCCGTTTGACGGGTAGGCTCGGAGCTCTTCCGGGACCCTAGAGTCGCCCCTCTCCACAAGGTGCCCCCCAAGACTTCATAGGTGATTTGTGTGAGACAGCCCGCCTTAGACTGACTGTCCTGCCGCTGTTTAGAGTATTGCTTGAAGCTGAATGTTATAATACTCCCTCGGCGTTCCGGCCACCGGTAGTGCGCCTCAGTAGGGTGTTGCTCCGGTCTTACAGCACGACCCCTACTGGTATTCTCCTATTGCTTGATCTCGTTTCTCACTCAGCACAATCTATCTCGCTTCTAGTCCTTTCTCGGGCACCGCCGCTTCCCGGAGCAGGTACGGTCCCTTTACGTTCTTTCAAATGCCAAGCCTCTGTCAGGATCCCACCCCTGACAGAGGCCCTACTGTATCTTCCCCCACAACACCCTCTGCCACAAGGTGTTGCCTGGTTCCAACCCAGTCAGCTTTCTCATCTAACTTCCTGCCTGACCCCCAGTTTACCCACTATGGTGGGGAGTGGCCTAATGAATAGCACCCTTAGCTCCCCCCGGAGGCCCAGCTGTGAAATGTATTAGTGTCTGTGATACCTGATCAGATGAACTCCTTCAGTGCCATCAGACGCACCGTAGCTCCCCATAGTGGCGGAGCCACAGTACTGCAACGACCAGGACTCTGGGGCGCTGCATATACAGCAGAGCCCGCACAGTGTTATATACAGCACAGTCCGCACAGTGTTATATACAGCAGAGCCCGCACAGTGTTATATACAGCAGAGCCCGCACAGTGGTATATACAGCAGAGCCCGCACAGTGGTATATACAGCAGAGCCCGCACAGTGGTATATAGAGCACAGCCCGCACAGTGTTATATACAGCAGAGCCCGCACAGTGTTATATACAGCAGAGCCCGCACAGTGGTATATACAGCAGAGCCCGCACAGTAGTATATAGAGCACAGCCCGCACAGTGTTATATACAGCACAGCCCGCACAGTGGTATATACAGCAGAGCTCGCACAGTGGTATATACAGCACAGCCCGCACAGTGGTATATACAGCAGAGCCCGCACAGTGTTATATACAGCAGAGCCCGCACAGTGGTATATACAGCAGAGCCCGCACAGTGGTATATAGAGCACAGCCCGCACAGTGGTATATAGAGCACAGCCCGCACAGTGGTATATAGAGCACAGCCCGCACAGTGGTATATACAGCAGAGCCCGCACAGTGTTATATACAGCAGAGCCCGCACAGTGGTATATACAGCACAGCCCGCACAGGGGTATATACAGCAGAGCCCGCACAGTGGTATATACAGCAGAGCCCGCACAGTGGTATATACAGCAGAGCCCGCACAGTGGTATATACAGCGCAGCCCACACAGTGGTATATACAGCACAGCCGGCACAGGGGTATATACAGCACAGCCCGCACAGGGTATATACAGCACAGCCCGCACAGGGGTATATACAGCACAGCCCGCACAGGGATATATACAGCAGAGCCCGCACAGGGATATATACAGCAGAGCCCGCACAGGGATATATACAGCACAGCCCGCACAGTGTTATATACAGCAGAGCCCACACAGTGGTATATACAGCAGAGCCCGCACAGGGGTATATACAGCACAGCCCGCACAGTGGTATATACAGCAGAGCCCGCACAGTGGTATATACAGCAGAGCCCGCACAGTGGTATATACAGCAGAGCCCGCACAGTGGTATATACAGCAGAGCCCGCACAGTGGTATATACAGCAGAGCCCGCACAGTGGTATATAGAGCACAGCCCGCACAGTGTTATATACAGCAGAGCCCACACAGTGTTATATACAGCAGAGCCCGCACAGTGGTATGTACAGCAGAGCCCGCACAGTGGTATATACAGCAGAGCCCGCACAGTGGTATATAGAGCACAGCCCGCACAGTGTTATATACAGCAGAGCCCGCACAGTGTTATATACAGCAGAGCCCGCACAGTGGTATATACAGCAGAGCCCGCACAGTAGTATATAGAGCACAGCCCGCACAGTGTTATAAACAGCACAGCCCGCACAGTGGTATATACAGCAGAGCTCGCACAGTGGTATATACAGCACAGCCCGCACAGTGGTATATACAGCAGAGCCCGCACAGTGTTATATACAGCAGAGCCCGCACAGTGGTATATACAGCAGAGCCCGCACAGTGGTATATAGAGCACAGCCCGCACAGTGGTATATAGAGCACAGCCCGCACAGTGGTATATAGAGCACAGCCCGCACAGTGGTATATACAGCAGAGCCCGCACAGTGTTATATACAGCAGAGCCCGCACAGTGGTATATACAGCACAGCCCGCACAGGGGTATATACAGCAGAGCCCGCACAGTGGTATATACAGCAGAGCCCGCACAGTGTTATATCCAGCACAGCCCTCACAGTGGTATATACAGCACAGCCCACACAGTGGTATATACAGCACAGCCGGCACAGGGGTATATACAGCACAGCCCGCACAGGGATATATACAGCAGAGCCCGCACAGTGGTATATACAGCACAGCCCGCACAGGGGTATATACAGCACAGCCCGCACAGGGATATATACAGCAGAGCCCGCACAGTGGTATATACAGCAGAGCCCGCACAGTGGTATATAGAGCACAGCCCGCACAGTGTTATATACAGCAGAGCCCGCACAGTGTTATATACAGCAGAGCCCGCACAGTGGTATATACAGCAGAGCCCGCACAGTAGTATATAGAGCACAGCCCGCACAGTGTTATAAACAGCACAGCCCGCACAGTGGTATATACAGCAGAGCTCGCACAGTGGTATATACAGCACAGCCCGCACAGTGGTATATACAGCAGAGCCCGCACAGTGTTATATACAGCAGAGCCCGCACAGTGGTATATACAGCAGAGCCCGCACAGTGGTATATAGAGCACAGCCCGCACAGTGGTATATAGAGCACAGCCCGCACAGTGGTATATAGAGCACAGCCCGCACAGTGGTATATACAGCAGAGCCCGCACAGTGTTATATACAGCAGAGCCCGCACAGTGGTATATACAGCACAGCCCGCACAGGGGTATATACAGCAGAGCCCGCACAGTGGTATATACAGCAGAGCCCGCACAGTGTTATATCCAGCACAGCCCGCACAGTGGTATATACAGCGCAGCCCACACAGTGGTATATACAGCACAGCCGGCACAGGGGTATATACAGCACAGCCCGCACAGGGGTATATACAGCACAGCCCGCACAGGGGTATATACAGCACAGCCCGCACAGGGATATATACAGCAGAGCCCGCACAGGGATATATACAGCAGAGCCCGCACAGGGATATATACAGCACAGCCCGCACAGTGTTATATACAGCAGAGCCCGCACAGTGGTATATACAGCAGAGCCCGCACAGGGGTATATACAGCACAGCCCGCACAGTGGTATATACAGCAGAGCCCGCACAGTGGTATATACAGCAGAGCCCGCACAGGGGTATATACAGCACAGCCCGCACAGGGATATATAGAACACAGCCCACATCACATCTCATCCCCCCCCCCCCGATAATGGTCCCACAGTCCAGTTAAAAAGAAAAAAAAAAACTCTCACCTTTCCTTTTGCCCGCGCTGCTCCTGGCGGCTGAAGTCTGCCCAGGACACTGCAGGTGCGCGATGATATGACGTCATCGTGCACCCGCAGTGTACTGTCAGAGGCAGAGCGGGGAATGATGGGAGAGGGAGCGTCAGGTGACGCTCTCTCTTTCATCATTGCATTGAACTATACCGGTGTCATAGACGCCGGTATAGTTAAATGCGGCGGCGGCGGCACTGGGGGGGGGGGTTCCGGGGGAGGAACAGTGCAGCGGCCCACTACTGGCATCGGCTCTTCTGGCATTTGCCAGAAGTGCCCGATGGCCAGCCCGGCCCTGCTCAGACCTGCCGGCCCGGGGCCCCTGACCTGCGGGGCCCGGTCGCAATGGCGACCGCTGCGACCGCGGTAGTTACGCCCCTGTCAGGGGCTCTCCAAACGCGACATGGTGTCCTAACACAATTCCAGTCAATTTTGCATTGAAAAGTCAGACGGCGCTCCTTCCCTTCCGAGCTCTGCCATGCACCCAAACAGTGGTTAACCCCCACATATAGGGTATCAGTGTACTCAGGACAAATTGTGCAACAACTTTTGGGGTCCAATTTATCCTGTTACCCTTGGTAAAATAAAACAAATTGAAGCTGAAGTAAATTTTTTGTGAAAAAGGGACAGTGGTCGGAATTGTAAAAATTGGCCCATCATTAATGTGTAAACCACCCTTGGGGGTAAAGGGGATAATTTTGTGGCACATACTAACATATACAGGTCCTCCTCCCCGAATTGTTAGTGCACCCTTCCTCAGAGACTTCACAGCTCTCCTGATCACAATATAGCTGATGATGGAGAAATGTGACCTGCTTCCTCCAATTGAAAAACAGCTTTTACAAGAGAAGTGTTTTCAATTGCAGTGGGTAATGACTATTGTGGTGCCATAGCGGTAGTGGTCACCATGCAGCATTACACGGTATAGAGCTAGAACTCATGATGTGGCTGTGGGCTTATACATCTTGATCACTCTCATTTCCATTTTTAATAAAATATTGCTTAGTTGCAGGTGTATAATATTTGGATGTATGCGTACCCACGTCTTTTTTTCCCTACTCATATACAGCACACTGCATAGTCGGTCCCCTCATTGTTTTGTTTTCCTGGGTACCAACACTCCCCTTATTTAGCCCAGGTGTTTTTAGATAAACAGAAAATTGCAAAAAGGGTCCCACATATTTGTACTCACTTATTGCCTAAGACCACATAGAAAGATATTTTTAGATTATTTCTATTGATGTTGGTGTTGTATGGCGGTCATTGTTGCTGTGGTGCTATGTCTTTGAGGATGTGGTCCAGAGGTGTTGGGGCTTGACCAGCAGGCAAGCATGCTGTTAGTTATCAGGGTCAGTACTGCTAATGTGGTGTTCTATTGGAAATGGTCGCCATACACTTAAAGGGGTATTCCCATCTCCAAGATCCTATCCCAATATGTAATAGATGTAATAATAATATTAGTAAATATCTCCACAAATGTAGTATAGTTTTTCTGATCCGCTATGTTTCTTTCCTCATGTGCAGGCATTGCAGGACCTTAGGTATCCATGGTTACGACCACTAGCAACTAGCTAATTACCTGTCACTATATCAGTGGTCATAACTAGAGTTGAGCAAACTTCTTTGGGTCCCCACTTATTCGGCAAGCTATAGCGCTTGCCAAATAAGCTGCAGAGGAAACCCGGAAACATGGTGCTCGCCGGCTGATCAGCTGATTTGGATCTGAGCTGCAGGTATCTGCTAATATTACTATTGTTGCACTTACTTCATATTGGGATAGGATCTTGAAGATGGGAATACCCGTTTAATACAGCAGGGACCCACTGATTGGTTGCTGTAGGCTTACACACTTTGATCAAAATATCAAGAAAGACCCTCATGTTCATTTTAGAAAAATTTCACTTACACATTTATCTGCTGCGTTTAATATTTAGATGTGCGGTCCATGATTTATTTCTCTACAGTTCGGGTATACCTAGACCCTCACTGATGAATGATGCTGAAAATGGGCTTCCAGATATCAAGTTATTTAAAAGTTTAGTTACTTTTTTTTAGGGGACTCTGTTCATAGCATGAAGCCACTCCACTATGTCACCAAATGATTCCCTGACACCAGAATACCGCTTCAGGTGCTAGTGAAGATAACATTCGTATGGGTTTGATTTATGGTACCTGGAACAGAAATTTGTCTGAACTAGATATTGCTTCTTTTAGTAATAACTCTTGTTGCCATTGCAGTGTGTTAAACATCCCAGGACAGGTAATATCCTCAGCATTATTTCTACAAACAAGAAAAATCGGATGTTCTCTGGAGTTTCATTGGTGGACATCATACATTAATAGCCATATCTGTGATTTATGATGTCACTTGGTCAGGACATCTACCTCTAAAATATATACATTTTTCATATTGGATTCCTAGCTGGCAGGGAGCGAAGATGGAGCTTTCTCAATGAAAAGCTGCACCAAGCAAGATACAGACAAAGATACAATATTTTTCTTGAGCCTGCCACTTGTAATTCCCAAGATATGTTTCTACCCTTTGATGTCCTTGAATAACAGAATTTGTTTTGACTGTCGAAAAGGAAATCAGTGGTGCATGGGAACAAGTGAGGTGTTTTATGGGGATGCCAGCAGCAGACAGACTGAGTTGAAAGCCTGCCACATGCTTCTGTTGGAAAAAGAGAAGAGTTCTTGCCAGGAATCCACTGTGATTCTGTTTGTAAATTCCACACTACTATAAGAATGACACTGTTCCCGGCAAGCCAAGACGTTGGAGTTGAAAGTACCAAACTGGCCTCAGGCAAGTGTATCACAAGCACTGAACTGGCCAGAGGCATGAGGTATCAAAAGCAAGCGAGTCATGTCTGGTAAGAGAATTGACACAATCTGCTAGAGTTCATTCATACTGTGGCAACATAGTTCCCTTAAATGTCTGGATATAGAGGTGCTGCATTTTAGTTTGTCTTTCATGCATTGTGCTTTGTTACAGTAGATATTGTACTTGAGTTTGTGCCGCCTTAGGAAGTTGAAATTACAGTACAGTTAAAGGAATGATCTCAGCAACAAATTTTAGCACTAAATTTACAGTAAAGGTGACAAACAAGTGGTTGTTGAAGGTTCAACTCCTGGGACTTCCACCGATCCTAAGAACAGTGGTTCTGTGTCCACATTGTAGCACACATGCTTGATGACTGATCCACTCACTGTCTAGGCATGCGGTGACATTGCTGCTCCCGTATAGCCATAGAAGTGAATAGACTCATCATCAGGTGTGGGCTGTAAAACTCCATCACAAAGGATATGTGAGACCACTGTTCTCAAGATAGTGTGGGAGCAAAGCGATTCTAGCTTTCCTGCTGCCTGAGGCGAAAATTGAAATGTCTCTTTTCCCTGAAACCTTGCTTTGTGGTTTCGCATTTTTCTCATTCTTTGTGTTGTAAATATGACCTGTTAAGATCATATCACACATATTCCACATCAGTACAATTGCGGTGATGACAAAGCGTGCCCAGTTTTTTTTTTATTTTAGTGGTGAAAAAAATTCAGATGTTTGTTAAAAGAAATATCGTATATACTCGAGTATAAGCCGACCCGAGTATAAGCCTAATTTTGCCATGGAAAACTGGGGAAGCTTATTAACTCGAGTATAAGTCGGGTATGCATTGTCCCCTCATCCCTGTCCTGCTCTATGCGGCTCCCCCTGTCCCCTCATTGCATGCGTGGCTCCCCCGTTCCCCTCATTGTATGCGTGGCTCCACATCCTCCCCGTCATATGCTTGGCTCCCCCGTCCTCCCTATCATATGTATGGCTCCCCTGTCCTCCCCGGCATAAGTGTGGCTCCCCTGTCCTCCCCATCATATGCATGGCTCCCCCATCCTCCCCATCATATGTGTGACTCCCCCATCATTAGCGTGGCTCTCCCGGCCCCCTTGTTGTATGCATGGCTCCCGTGTCGTATGCGTGGCTCCCCCGTCCTCCTCCATCATACTCACCCTCCTCGCTCCGTCGCTGAACGTCCCTGCATCTCCATTGTTATGGCACAGCAGCTGTTCCTGTGTTGAGCGGTCACGTGGTACTGCTCATTAAGGCAATGAATTTGCGTTCCACGACCATGGGAGTGTGGATGTACTGTATACATATTCAGTACCTTAATGAGCAGTACCACGTGACTGCTCAACACAGGAACAACTGCTGCAGCGGGGCAATGGAGATGCAGGGACGTTCAGCAATGGAGCGAGGAGGGTGAGTATGATGTCACAGCTGCCGGCTCCTGCCGCTGCTCTGCTGCTCCACTCCCCCTCCCCTCCTGACTTTCTGGGACAATGACTCGTGTATAAGCCGAGGGTGGCATTTTCAGCACAAATAAAATGTGCTGAAAATCTCGGCTTATATACGAGTATATACGGTAAGTGGAGTTGCATGAGGGCTTGTTTCTTTGCCTGGTGAGCTGATATTCTTATTGATACCAATTTGCTTGTTTCTTTGCCTGGTGAGCTGATATTCTTATTGATACCAATTTGGGGTAAAAACAATGTTTTCATCACTTTTTTGCATTTTTTTAGGGAGGTATGGTGACTAGGGTTGAGCATTCCGATACTGCAAATATCGGGTATCGGCCGATATTCGCTGTATCGGAATTCCGATACCGAGTTCCGATATTTTTGTGATATCGGAAATCGGAATCGGAAGTTCCTATAAGTTCCCAGGTGTGTGCGGTGCGTATGGTTCCCAGGGTCTGGAGGAGAGGAGACTCTCCTTCAGGCCCTGGGATCCATATTCATGTAAAAAATAAAGAATAAAAATAAAAAATATGGATATACTCACCCCTCCGACAGACCCTGGACCTCAGCGGTGCAACCGGCAGCCTCCGTTCCTAAGAATGCAGTGAGTGTAGGACCTGCGATGACGTCGCGGCTTGTGATTGGTCGCGTGAGCGGTCACATGAGCGGTCACGCGACCAATCACAAGCCGCAACGTCATCGAAGGTCCTTCACTCTGCATTCTAAGGAACGGAGGCAGACGCTTGCAGCGGTGACAGCCAGGGCTCGTCCGAGGGTGAGTGTATCCATATTTTTTATTTTTATTCTTTATTTTTTACATGAATATGGATCCCAGGGCCTGAAGGAGAGTTTCCTCTCCTTCAGACCCTGGGAACCATCCAGGATCACTTCCGATATTTGTGTCCCATTGACTTGTATTGGTATCGGGTATCGGTATCGGCGATATCTGATATTTTTTGGATATTGGCCGATCCAATCTGATACCGATACTTTCAAATATCGGAAGATGTCGCTCAACACTAATGGTGAGCAAAAATAATGCAATTATGGGGTGTTGATTTTTTAATCTCTTCACATCATTTACGGTATGTGCACACGTTGCGGATTCCATTGCGTATTTTTCCGCGCAGATTCTGCAGAATCCGCAGGTAAACTGACCTGCGTTTTACCTGAGGATTCCCTCCGGGTTTTCTGCAGATTTTGTGCAGATTTTGTGTGGATTTTGCCTGCATTTTTACACCTGCGGATTCCTATAATGAAATAGGTGTAAAACGCTGCAGATTCCGCACAAAGAATTGACATGCTGCGGAAAATAAACTGCTGCATTTCTGCGCGGAATTTTCCTCAGCATGTGCACAGCGGATTTGGTTTTCCATAGGTTTACATGGTACTGTACAACGCATGGAAAACTGCTGCGGATCCGAAGGGCCAAATCCACTGCGGATCCATCGCCAAATCCGCAATGTATGCACATACCCTTACCGTATGGGTTGATTAATTTATATTTTTGACACACCAGACTTTTACAGACGCAGCAATACCAAAATTGTTTATTGTTATGGTTTCTGTATTTTTAACTGAATAAAAGGGGGTGATTTTTTTTTTTAAAAGCTTTTATTTTTTACTTTATTTTTCAATCCCCTAACCTGCTATCATCTGATTGCTAATACTGTATACTGCAATACTGTCATACTGCAGTATATTAATCAATGTCTTCTATGAAGCTTAGGCTACTTTCACACTAGCGTCGCACGACGAATTGCGTCATTGCGACGTACCGACACTAGCAGTGAAAGCGCCGCACAATGAGGGCAGTGGATGCTATTTTTCAACGCATCCGCTGCCCCATTGTGAGGTGCAGGGAGTAGGGGGCGGAGTTCCGGCCACGCATGCGCGGTCGGAAATGGCGGACACGACGCACCAAAAAACGTTACATGCAACTTTTTTGGTGGCGACGGTCCGACGCAACACGACGCAACCGTCGCACAATGGTTGCAACATGTGGCAATGCGTCGCTAATGCAAGTCTATGGAGAAAAAACGCATCCTGCAAGCACTTTTGCAGGATGCGTTTTTTCTTCAAAACGACGCATAGCGACGTGCAGTGCACAATGCTAGTGTGAAAGTAGCCTTAGGGTTTGCTCGCACTGCTGTAACAACTTCAATATGAGAAAAAAATGCAGCATGCTAAGAGTAACTCCGATAGTCAGATCAAGTCTATGAGTGCATGTGAAACATCAGACTACACTGTCAATGGTGAAGATGGATATATTAATTCTCCATCTTCTCTGCACCAATGCTGCAATTCTCTCATGCGAGGTGGCACTCAGAAATCAAACTCTGACAGAGAGAATATGTGGCAGTGTCAGCAAACCCTAAGGCTGACCTTTACAGGACAGCCAAAATGGCAGTGATGAAGGTCACTGGTCACTGCCCATTTAAATATTGCTGTTGAAGATTGAAAGTGGTATACAAATGGTTAACAGCAGTAATTGGAGCTCTACTTTGATGGCTGCTATCAAAGTAGAGCCACTGCTCCTCTGGGCCGAACTGAGTACTCCTTCCCTGACCTCCCAGCTGAAATAATTTAATTCCCAATATCTAGGATGGTTCATAACTTCCTAATGGGAGGTCCAAACGGGACGACTGACGTCTCGACAGGTTCGTTGAGGCTGGACCGATATGGAGAATACAATCTTGGGTCTGCTAAGTGGTTCTGGAGAGCAAGTCTCGATAGCTCAGTATCTGGGACAGCTAGAGAATGATGAGACTGTGAGTGCGGAGGGCTCCTGGGATTCTGGTGGTATATTGGACTTAACCCTGAAATTCACAGTACTCTGATAATTCTTCTCTATGTGTCGGTGCCTAACCATCTATGCCTTCCATTGATAGCTGGCCTCATTGCACAAAAGACTGCAGTGGGTCCCAGCTATTTTCCCCCTTGCATTAATTAACACGTGGCCTCTAATTCTTTGGCCATATGGAACGTTCCTGTTCTTTTGGAAATTTGTGTACTTGTCACACGGGTGGGGGACACAGTTTGGGAGTAGAGGGAGATCTCTGGATAATATATTGGGCTTGAAATTAATGAATCAAAATGGAGTCTCCCTAGTCCCTCACACCAATCTATCAAAATGTAAAATATTTTATTCAGTAAATCAGTAAATCGCCTAATGAGAACAAAAATCAAAGCTGCAGAATGTTTTTTTGGGGCTGCTGCAACAGTGCAATAAAATGTAATAGGAACTGATCAAAACATTGAATCTATCCAAAAATGGTATCATTAAAAATGTCTGCTCGGGGCTCAAAAAAATAAATCATCACCCAGCCCCAGATTCCGAAAAATGAAAATGCTATGGGTTTTGGAAAAAGGCGACACATACAAAATTGTTTTTCACTTAATAATTTCCAATTTTTTTGAATCATTTAAAGAAAAAAACACCTATACATGTTTGGTATCTGCATACTCGTACTGACATGGAGAATCTTATTGTGGCATTGCACTTTTTGCAATTTCTATGCACTTGGAATTTTTCTTCGCTCACCAGTGCGTTACATGATAAAATGGATGGTTTCATTCAAAAGTACAACTTACCCCACAAAAAAAAGCCCTCATATGACTATGGGGATGGAAAAGTTAAAAGCTTTGGCTCTTTCAGGAGACAAAAAAAGTAAAGTGCAAAAACAGAAAGGTCATGAAGGGGTTAAAGTAATTGTCCAGTTCGTCAATTCCCAAAAGAAAAGTGAAGGTGACAGCATTCTCCATCAGTCTGACAGACAAGCAAAGTTTCAGCCCTTAATAGGGTTGTGTCTTTTTCCAACTCATGGGTGTTTAGGAGATCATTTTCCCTTATTTTAACTTAAACCTTTCAAAGATGCTGCACTTTCTTCAATAGGGCATCACTTTAAACATGATATCACTTTAGCATCTTTTCTCTAATAGGGATCAATCAAGATTCAAGAATTGATAGCAGATATCATGATTTCAGTGATGCTCATAACAAAAGGTGACTACTACATCCACCCAGCTAGTCTTAATTCCCACTATCTAACCACTAAAATGCCACTGTCAATCCCTGACAATGGCATTCAAATGTGTGACCTATTTTGTGATGCATTTTTGGGGATGATGATGGGTCGTTATTGCTGCCATGGACATGGTGAAGGTTTTGCTTCAATTGAAGACTGTGATCTTCAAAGGTACTGAAATAGTGGAGTACTGCAGTCAATGGCGGATTATAATGAGGTCAATCTGGGCGGTAGCCCAGGGCCCAGTGGTGTGGGGGGGCCCTGGGATACCGCTGAGATTGACCTCGGCCGCCATCAGGGCATTACTGCCCTGACTGGCGTATGGGGCACGGTGGGCACGTCTCATCTGCTCACCAGGCCCCTACCGGCGCTGCGGCAGTTTAACGCTATTGATGTGTGGGCCCGTGCCCGCACGTCAATAGTTAACAGCTGCCAGCCAATTGGAGGCTGGCAGCTGACATCAGCCGCAGCGCGCACGTCACCGGCGTCTGACGTGATTGTCAGTCACCGGCGAGTGCGCGCTTCAGCTGCGTGGAGGGAGCTTCGTCGCAGGAGCGCGGCCAGGTGAGAAATTTTTTTTTATTAAATTGAGAGCAGCAATCCGGGGAGCCCAGGGCAGAATGCTGGAGACACTGGGGACAGAGATGCTGGACACAGATGAGGGCAGATATGCTGGACACAGATGGGGGCAGAGATGCTGGACACAGATGGGGCAGAGATGCGAGACACAGATGGGGCGGAGATGCTGGACACAGATGGGGCAGAGATGCTGGACACAGATGGGGCAGAGATGCTGGACACAGATAGGGCAGATATGCTAGACACAGATGGGGCAGAGATGCTGGACACAGATGGGGCAGAGATGCTGGACACACTGGGGGCAGAGATGCTGGACATACTGGGGGCAGAATGCTGGACACACTGGGGGCAGAATGCTGGACACAGATGGGGGCAGAGATGCTGGACACAGATGGGGCAGAGATGCTGGACACAGATGGGGCAGAGATGCTGGACACAGATGGGGCAGAGATGCTGGACACACAGGGGGGGCAGAGATGATGGACACAGATGGGGCAGAGATGCTGGACACAGATGGGGCAGAGATGCTGGACACACTGGGGGCAGAGATGCTGGACACACTGGGGGCAGAATGCTGGACACACTGGGGGTAGAATGCTGGACACAGATGGGGCAGAGATTCTGGACACAGATGGGGCAAAGATGCTGGACACAGATGGGGCAGAGATGCTGGACACACGGGGAGGCAGAGATGCTGGACACACAGGGGGGGCAGAGATGCTGGACACACTGGGGGCTGAACGCTGGACACACTGGGGGCTGAACGCTGGACACACTGGGGGCAGAATTCTGGACACACTGGGGGCTGAATGCTGGACACACTGGGGGCTGAATGCTGGACACACTGGGGGCTGAATGCTGGACACACTGGGGGCAGAATACTGGGGGCAGAATGCTGGACACACTGGGGGCTGAATGCTGGACACACTGGGGGCTGAATGCTGGACACACTGGGGGCAGAATGCTGGACACACTGGGGGGAGAATGCTGGACACACTGGGGGCAGAACGCTAGACACAGATGGGGCAGAGATTCTGGACACAGATGGGGAAGAGATGCTGGACACAGATGGGGCAGAGATGCTGGATGCATATTGAGCAGAGATGCTGGACACACTGGGGGCAGAAATGCTGGACACACTGGGGGCAGAATGCTGGACACACTGGGGGCAGAATGCTGGACACAGATGGGGCAGAGATGCTGGACACACTGGGGGCTGAATGCTGGACACACTGGGGGCAGAAATACTGGAGACACTGGGGGCAGAAATGCTGGAGACACGGGGCAGAATGCTGGAGACATAGGGGTCAGAATGGAGATACGGGGCAGAATTGAGATACGGGGCAGGATTGGAGACACTGGGGGCAGGATTGGAGACAGATCATGCAGGATCATGGGGAAGGATTGGATCATGGGGCAGGATGGAAATGATGGAGACAGATGGGGCAGGATGAGGAGATCATATGGGGCAGAATGGATACTCATGAGGGCAGGATGGGAGAACATATGGCTGAAGCCAGGAATGAGACACACAGGGGCCAGGATGGGGAATATTATTACCATAGGGACTAATTTAGGGATATTATTACTGCAGTGATGTATTTATTTTATTTTTTGAGAATACTGTTTTAAATGAGGGGGCGGTCCTGTTACTGTGTAGTGACACTGCCGCCTCTTTTTCTTCATGTGGTGTAATGTAGAAGTTGGAAAAAATTAAGTAATGTGTTCTGCAAGCGGAGCTCGAGATAACTGTGTTATTTTCTGCAGAGATGAGCCCTGGCTGGAAGAAGTGATGGCAGTCTGTGCTGGATTAAAGATGAAGGACTTCACCTAGAGATGTCACTGGTGAGTCAGTGTGTTACCTATACACTGACACTATACACTGTATACTATATACAGAGGTCCTGTGTATAATGTCACCGGTGATCACTGTATAACCTCTACACAGACACTGCATACTAAGTACAGATCTCCTGTGTATAATGGCACTTATGGTGATAGTATTGTGTTTTTTTATTACTGATCAGTATTGCAATATTAGGTCATTATGTGGTGGTAATATGTGGTCTGGACATGGTGTTGTGGTATTTGTTCATTGTATGTGCTATTTGATCACTTTGTGGTGGTAATATGTGGTCTGGTCATAGTGCAGTGGTATTCGTTCCTTGTATGTGATATTATTCGGTCACTGGTGGTAATATGTAGTCTGGTCATGGTGTTTTATTTGTTCCTTGTATGTGATATTATTGGTCATTTTAAAAATTGAAAAATAAATAAAAATATACCTAAATTGTAATGCATATTTTAACAAATATTTAATAGGTTACAATAGAGTAGGGCTTGACCAAACGTGTCTACCGTGTTATGGTGGTAGCTTGAAAAATCTTTTGGCCAAAACAAAAGCTGCCGGTTATATGTATGATCTGGTGATGGGAACTGTTAATGTGTGATAGGTGAGAAGTGGGGTTTCACTCAGCAACTATTTTTCTGGAATAATCTGGTTCAGGTATATGATAACCCCGTCGCATGACCCCGTCATATGACGGGGGGCCCAAAGAGTCTGAACAGCCTGGGGCCCTGGCAACCCTTAATCCACCCCTGACTGCAGTATACAACCCCTGGCAAAAATTATGTAATCACCGGCCTTGGAGGATGTTCATTCAGTTGTTTAATTTTGTAGAAAAAAAGCAGATCACAGACATGGCATAAAACTAAAGTCATTTCAAATGGCAACTTTCTGGCTTTAAGACACAGTAAAAGAAATCAAGAACAAAAAATGTGGTAGTCAGTAATGGTTACTTTTTGTAACCACACATAGGGTAAAAATTATGGAGTCACTCAATTATGAGGGAAAAAATTATGGAATCGCCCTGTAAATTTTCATTCCCAAAACTAGCACCTGCATCAAATTAGATCTGCTCGTTAGTCTGCATCTAAAAAGGAGTGATCACACCTTGGAGAGCTGTTGCACCAAGTGGACTGACATGAATCATGGCTCCAACACGAGAGATGTCAATTAAAACAAAGGAGAGGATTATCAAACTCTTAAAAGAGGGTAAATCATCACTCAATCACCCCATTCTAAAATAAAGAAAATAAAAAATTGGCAGATTCAGTATTGCCTCATCCGTAAAATCTAATCTATTAAACTTCATAATTATTTTTTTCACAACACTATATGGTGAAATTAATCATGTCATATAAAGCTACAAATTTCCAAGCCAATATAAACCTTGATATGGCTAGGTTGGCAGAGAAATTAAAAAGTTATCTCTCCTGGAAGGGGAGGAATTAAAGCTGTGTCCTCAAAAGAAATAACCAAGGACAAAGTGGGTGGGATTGTGTCCATACATTTATTGGCATCAGTGGCTTCCAGGGAAATGTAGCATTTCAAAGTACCTATTAAAATGAATAAAGCTTCTCTTAAGATATTGCTGAGCTAAATATTACACAGTGGAAGTTGATCTTTCCTAGCTATTTGGGGGTTAACAAACGGTCCCAGGAGCATACAAAAGGCTTTTTTTGGTTTCTTGGTATACATGGTGTGCCATGCTGATAGTATAGTATAATCTTGGCGAAAAGAAAGACTGATCTTGAATATAAGGACCTATTTTTGTTTTTTGGCAAATATAAATAAAGTTGTACAAAGATATATATTTATATAAATATGAAATACAATGAATCATTGATAACCATTGCAGATCTGAATAAGTGAGCAAATATAGAAAATAAATGGCAAATAAGACATCAGGTGGATAATCGGAAGTAGTTTTTTGGGTAAAATTAAGAAAGATCTGAATAGTGTATTACTATCCATTGTGTTACTACATTTGAATATCATTTTCTCATTTCATTTTAATTAACACAATTTTCAATAGTGACAGATACATGTTCAATTGCACAAAGTACTTTCTGGTCTATGTGTATCGTACAATGAAAGAGAATTCTAGCGAGTCAAAGTTAAAAGATTAAGATGCCCCCAGGAACAGAAAGCAGTTTTAGATAAGCTCTAATAAACTAACTACAACTGCGTCTCGTAGAGAAGAAAGGCTTTTGCTTTGATAATATTGTACATTGTATAGAGAACTTTTTTGGCAGCTTAGCTTCTCTGAGAATTTTAGAATGGGTTCATTTATAAAATGGGCTACCACTGACATTTGTCAAAGACATTGCCAGATTTGAAGAAGAACTGAGAAACCTTTGTGTCTGTCATACAGACATAGTTTAACGTTTATCATAAAACCAGAAGGCAGACATAAAAATCGTACTGGTTTAGGGTCTCTAAAAAAATTATATCTATGTTTCAGTAATTTTTTTTTATATACTGGTTTTCAGTAAACTATACATTTTCCTAAAGTGCCTTCTTAAATATTTACACTTCTTATACTTCTATTCTTTTTTTTGCTGATAGGAATTTCTGTAGTTCTTGTCGTTCTCTACATGAAAGAAACAGCCTTCCCTCTTTTCCATGAAACCAAAGGACAAAACCCAAGAAGAAAATAAAATAATCATATACCCTATAGTAAGTAAATAAATACTAATAGTACTTGTAAATAACATAGGGTACTTAATTAGCACTATTTTGACCAAGAAAGCATATAAGACATCCCATTTATGAGCTAGGCATTTCATCTACATAGCTTCCTATGGACAGGTGTCTGAACAGTTGGGCCCCTGTCTTACAGAACAGAAGTACTTGGGTATTCTGGTTACAAGTAAGCTAAGAAACAGTACTCCATGTCAACCAGCAATTGCTAAAGGAAACAAAATTTTAGGCTGTATTAAATGAGAGATAGAATACTGTAATCCCAATGTATTATTACCCCTCGATGAATCACTTGTATGGCAACATCTAGAATACGGGATCCCATTTTTAGATCCACATTTTAAAAAGGATATTCGGAAATTAGAGTCAGGTCAAATGGATGGAAACTAGATTATTACAAGGGATGGAAGGCCTCTTCTGAAAAAGTTTCCTCAGAGGATCTGTAATTTTTATGTATAAATATGTGAGTGGTCAAGACTCAAGACAAAGGACTGGTACATGACTTATTCCTTTCAAATACCTTACAAAAGACCAAAATGCATTTATTAGGCGTGGAGGAACAGTTAGAGCAGTTTCCGTTAGAGCACTCATGTTATGGAATGCCCTATCACAAGAGATAGTAATAGCAATTACTATAATAGCATTTAAAAAGGGCTAGATTCTGTTATCACAACAAATGGCATTGTGTGATATAAATAATCTAGCGATAGGCAATGTATAGCCAGTGGAGAAAAGTTGAACTTGATGGACCTATGTGTTTTTTCAACTTCTATAATTACGTAAAAATGTAAGATAGATTACGGTTAAGTGGACATTAAAAGTCTGTGTTTGTATTACAGAGCTCAAAATGGGTTCAATAGACTCAAAGGGGAACTCTGAGTATTATAAACATTTTTTTTCCAGGTCATTAGAGGAATTTTAGCTAAGCAATCGAATCTTGTGGGAAAATTCGGCAAAACAGATGAATTCGAATTTCAAAAGATCTGCTTATCTCTGTGTATCACTAATTAAAAATGATATAGATACACAGGTTTGTGTACAAAAATATGGTCCGTTTGGAGATACAACTTTATATCACTGTGCTTATTCAATTGTTTCAATACTTCAAAATGTGTAACTTCAAAATCAAAGAGAGAAAAATCAATGAAAGTCGTGATAGCTCATCTAACAAAGAAAAACCCTTTAGCACTCATGAGTAGGGTTGAGCGAAACGGGTCGATCATTTTCAAAAGTCGCCGACTTTTGGCTAAGTCGGCGTCTCATGAAACCCGATCCGACCCCTGTGCTTGTCGGCCATGCGGTACGCGACTTTCGCGCCAAAGTCGCGTTTCAATGACGCGAAAAGCGCCATTTCTCAGCCAATGAAGGTGAACGCAGAGTGTGGGCAGCGTGATGACATAGATCCTGGTCCCCACCATCTTAGAGAAGGGCATTGCAGTGATTGGCTTGCTGTCTGCGGCGTCACAGGGGCTATAAAGGGGCGTTCCCGCCGACCGCCATCTTACTGCTGCTGATCTGAGCTTAGGGACAGGTTGCTGCCGCTTCGTCAGAAGCAGGGAGAGCGTTAGGCAGGGTCCACTAACCACCAAACCGCTTGTGCTGCAGCGATTTCCACTGTCCAACACCACCTTCGGTGTGCAGGGACTGTGGAAGCTATTTTTTTTTTTTTTTCCCCTCAGCGCTGTAGCTCATTGGGCTGCCCTAGAAGGCTCCGTGATAGCTGTATTGCTGTGTGTACGCCACTGTGCAAACCAACTGCTTTTTTCAAAGCACATATCCTCTTGTTCCTTCCTTTCTGCACAGCTATCTTTTTTGTTTGTCCACACTTTTTATTTAATTTGTGCATCAGTCCACTCCTATTGCTGCCTGCCATACCTGGCTTAGATTACTGCAGGGAGATAGTAATTGTAGGACAGTCCCTGTTTTTTTTTTGTTTTTTTTGTGGGAGATTAAGATTGGCATTTCTGCTACAGTGCCATCCCTGTGTGTGCCATCTCTCACTGAGTGGGCCATAGAAAGCCTATTTATTTTTTCCGTGATTTGTGTTCTAAATTCTACCTCAACACAAAAACACTACATCAATCAGTGGGAGAAAAATATTGGCCTCAGTCAGGGCTTGTGTGTCACTGCTGTGTGTGCTATCTCTCATTCAGTGGGCTATAGCAAGCCTATTTATTTATTTATTTTTTTTTAATATTATTTGGTTTCTAAAGTCTCCCTGAAAAAAAAAAAATACCTAAAAAAATAGTGGGAGAGTAATATTGCCCTTTCAGCTTGTGTGCCAGTCTTGACTCCTGGGTGTGCCACCTCTCTCTCTCATTCAGTGGGCCATAGAAAGGCTATTTTTTTTTTTGGTTTTTTTAATATTATTTGGTTTCTAAAGTCTCCCTGAAAAAAAAAAAAAAAACATAAAAAAACAGTGGGAGAGTAATATTGCCCTTTCAGCTTGTGTGCCAGTCTTGACTCCTGGGTGTGCCACCTCTCTCCCTCTCATTCAGTGGGCCATAGAAAGCCTATTTATTTATTTTTTTAAATATTATTGGGTTTCTAAAGTCTCCCTTAAAAAACAAAAAATACATAAAAAAACAGTGGGAGAGTAATATTGCCCTTTCAGCTTGTGTGCCAGTCTTGACTCCTGGGTGTGCCACCTCTCTCCCTCTCATTCAGTGGGCCATAGAAAGCCTATTTATTTTTTTTTAAAAATATTATTGGGTTTCTAAAGTCTCCCTTAAAAAACAAAAAATACATAAAAAAACAGTGGGAGAGTAATATTGCCCTTTCAGCTTGTGTGCCAGTCTTGACTCCTGGGTGTGCCACCTCTCTCTCTCATTCAGTGGGCCATAGAAAGGCTATTTTTTTTTTTGGTTTTTTTAATATTATTTGGTTTCTAAAGTCTCCCTGAAAAAAAAAAAAAAAACATAAAAAAACAGTGGGAGAGTAATATTGCCCTTTCAGCTTGTGTGCCAGTCTTGACTCCTGGGTGTGCCACCTCTCTCTCTCATTCAGTGGGCCATAGAAAGGCTATTTTTTTTTTTGGTTTTTTTAATATTATTTGGTTTCTAAAGTCTCCCTGAAAAAAAAAAAAAAAACATAAAAAAACAGTGGGAGAGTAATATTGCCCTTTCAGCTTGTGTGCCAGTCTTGACTCCTGGGTGTGCCACCTCTCTCTCTCATTCAGTGGGCCATAGAAAGGCTATTTTTTTTTTTGGTTTTTTTAATATTATTTGGTTTCTAAAGTCTCCCTGAAAAAAAAAAAAAAACATAAAAAAACAGTGGGAGAGTAATATTGCCCTTTCAGCTTGTGCGCCAGTCTTGACTCCTGGGTGTGCCACCTCTCTCTCTCTAATTGTGGGCCATAGAAAGCCTTTTTTTTTTTTTTTTTTTTTTAATATTATTTGGTTTCTAAAGTCTCCCTGAGAAAAAAAAAAAAATAAATTAGGTGGGAGATTAATATTGACATTAGTGCTTGAGTGACAGTCCTGCGTGTGTGTCATCTCTGTGATTTTGTGCCACAGAAAACAGAGTGTGTAACATTGTGCCTGATTTTCCTTGTGGTCTCACCAACCTGTTAAGGGATATTGAAATCATACTGAAGTTATAGCTCACCGTGTAAGTTGTTTGACAGCAACAAATAAAGTTACTTTGGTTAAGATTTTAAAACAATGAGGAAGTCTGGTGCAAGAGGTCGTCGTGGGCGTTCATTGTCAGCTGGTAATGATGGTAGTGGTAGTGGAGCATCAGGTGGTCGTGGGGATAAAAATATTCCACCTAAGTCTGGAGCTGTGGAGCCAGTTTCGTCGTCAGGCTACACAAGGCCTCGAACGCTCTCTTTTCTGGGAGTAGGAAAACCGCTTTTAAAGGCGGAGCAGCAACAGCAAGTTTTGGCTTACATTGCAGACTCAGCCTCTAGCTCTTTTGCCTCCTCTTCCGAAACTGGTAAATGTAAAAGCAGCGCGTCGCTTGTGGATGTTCACGGTCAGGGACAAGTCGCTTCCTTGTCCTCCTCAGCAAAAACTACAACAAGAGAGAAGGATGCAGCAGGCGACACAACGGGTCACTCCATGGAGCTCTTTACACATACCGTCCCTGGCTTAGAAAGTGAAACATTTAACAGGCCATGCCCATTACAAGTATATTCTGACATGGAGTGCACTGATGCACAGCCACAGCCAGAGTACTATGCTGCTCCTTTGACTCAGACCACCACATTGCCCTCTCAGGGTACAGATCCACAATCAGACCCTGATGAGACTATGTTGCCCCGCCACGAACGCTATACCACCGACCGACACAGTGACACAGACGAAGTTGCACACGAGCTCGAAGAGGAGGTAATAGATGACCCAGTTATTGACCCCGATTGGCAGCCATTGGGGGAACAGGGTGCAGGCGGCAGTAGTTCAGAAGCGGAGGTGGAGGAGGGGCCGCAGCAGGCATCAACATCGCAACAGGTTCCATCTGCCGGGCCCGTATCTGGCCCAAAACGCGTGTCAAAGCCAAAACCTGTTGGAGCACAGCGTTGCCATCCGGTTAAAGCTCAGTCTGCAATCCCTGAAAAGGGATCCGAGTCTAGGAAGAGTGCAGTCTGGCATTTTTTTAAACAACATCCAACTGATCAGCGCAAAGTCATCTGTCAAAAATGTTCAACTAGCTTAAGCAGAGGTCAGAATCTGAAAAGTCTAAATACTAGTTGCATGCATAGACACTTAACCACCATGCATTTTCAAGCCTGGACTAACTACCAAACGTCCCTCAAGGTTGTAGCACCCTCGGCCAATGAAGCTAGTCAGCAACGCAACATCCCTTCCGTCACTGTAAGGCCACCATTTTCTGCACCACCGGCAGTATCTGTGCAGGTTTCTTTGCCAGCCAAAAGCAGTCAGGGTCAGGGAACCACCAGTTTTGTAGGAGGAAATATTGCATCTAGGGCACCGGCGGAAACAATACCGTCTCCAACCGTCTCTCAGTCTGCCATGTACACCGGCACACCCGAAAGTTCCACGATCTCCAGCTCTCCAGTCCAGCTCACCCTACATGAGACTCTGGTTAGAAAAAGGAAGTACTTATCCTCGCATCCGCGTACACAGGGTTTTAACGCCCACATAGCTAGACTAATCTCGTTAGAGATGATGCCCTACCGGTTAGTTGAAAGCGAAGCTTTCAAAGCCCTGATGGAGTACGCTGAACCACGATACGAGCTACCCAGTCGACACTTTTTTTCCAGAAAAGCCATCCCAGCCCTGCACCAGCATGTTAAACAGCGCATCGTCCATGCACTCAGGCAATCTGTGAGTACAAAGGTGCACCTGACTACAGATGCATGGACCAGTAGGCATGGCCAGGGACGTTATGTGTCCATCACGGCACACTGGGTGAATGTGGTGGATGCAGGGTCCACAGGCGACATCAATTTAGGGACAGTTGTGCCTAGCCCACGGTCTAGGAAACAGTTGGCTGTAGGCGTTCGCACCCCCTCCTCCTCCTCCTCCTCGTCCTCCTGCAGAAGCTACAGCTCTTCCACAGAACGCAGTCTGCCAACCACTCCATCGGCAGATGACACTGTTGCACACCAGTTGTCCCATTATGGGCCAGCTACTGCCAAGCGTCAGCAGGCTGTATTGGCTATGAAGTGCTTGGGCGACAACAGACACACCGCGGAAGTTCTGTCCGAGTTCTTGCAACAAGAAACGCAGTCGTGGCTGGGCACAGTAGATCTTGAGGCAGGCAAGGTAGTGAGTGATAACGGAAGGAATTTCATGGCTGCCATCTCCCTTTCCCAACTGAAACACATTCCTTGCCTGGCTCACACCTTAAACCTGGTGGTGCAGTGCTTATTGAAAACTTATCCTGGGTTCTCCGACCTGCTCCTCAAAGTGCGTGCACTTTGCTCACATATCCGACGTTCGCCTGTACACGCCAGCTGTATGCAGACCTATCAGAGGTCTTTGAACCTTCCCCAGCATCGCCTAATCATAGACGTTGCAACAAGGTGGAACTCAACACTGCACATGCTTCAGAGACTGTGCGAACAGAGGCGTGCTGTTATTTATTTGTGGGAGGATACACGGGCAGGCAGTAGGATGGCAGACATGGAGTTGTCAGGTGTGCAGTGGTCTAAGATACAAGACATGTGTCAAGTCCTTCAGTGTTTTGAGGAATGCACACGGCTGGTTAGTGCAGACAACGCCGTAATAAGCATGAGCATCCCCCTAATGCGTCTGCTGATGCAAAGTTTGACGCACATAAAGGAGCAGGCGTCTGCACCAGAGGAAGAGGAAAGCCTTGATGACAGTCAGCCATTGTCTGGTCAGGGCAGTGTACAGGACGAGGTAGCGGGCGAAGAGGAGGTGGAGGACGAGGAGGATGATGGGGATGAGTATATTTTTAATGCCGAACCTTTCCCGGGGGCACAGGAAATTGGTTGCGTGTCACGGCCGGGTTCTGGTTTTTTGAGGGACACAAGTGACGTAGATTTGCCTGCAACTGCCCCTCAACCAATCACAACCGGAGATTTGACAACTGGAACTTTGGCCCACATGGCGGATTATGCCTTACGTATCCTAAAAAGGGACACACGCATTACGAAAATGATGAACGATGACGATTACTGGTTGGCCTGCCTCCTTGATCCACGCTATAAAGGCAAATTGCAAAATATTATGCCACATGAGAACTTGGAACTAATATTAGCAACCAAACAATCAACTCTTGTTGACCGTTTGCTTCAGGCATTCCCAGCACACAGCGCATGTGATCGTTCTCACACGAGCTCCAGGGGGCAGCAGACTAGGAGTGTTAGGGGTGCACACATCAGAAGTGGCGTTGGACAGAGGGGTTTTCTGACCAGGTTGTGGAGTGATTTTGCTATGACCGCAGACAGGACAGGTACTGCTGCATCAATTGAAAGTGACAGGAGACAACATTTGTCCAGTATGGTTACTAACTATTTTTCATCCCTTATCGATGTTCTCCCTCAACCGTCATTCCCATTTGATTACTGGGCCTCCAAATTAGACACCTGGCCAGAATTGGCAGAATATGCATTGCAGGAGCTTGCTTGCCCGGCAGCAAGTGTCCTATCAGAAAGAGTATTCAGTGCTGCAGGTTCAATATTAACCGAAAAAAGGACTCGTCTGGCTACCCAAAATGTTGACGATCTAACATTCATTAAAATGAACCACAACTGGATTTCGAAATCTTTTGCCCCACCTTGCCCGGCCGACACCTAGCTTTCCTATGAAAGGCTCTTGCCTGTGAATTACTTTTCTAATGTCTAATTTGCTGCAGCTGATTGTACAGCATACGACATGTTTACACCTCCCTAAATGGCCAAACTCCCCACACGGGGCCGTGGTATCGCGACTTGGCGCAAGCACCCGTGAGACTGCTGTTTGTCTGAAGAGGTGGGTGTGCTCGCTTTTGGTTGACGGCATTGCTACTGGGTCCCTCATAGTACAATGTAGTGTCTCTGGCGGTGGTGGTGCGCACCCAACGTCAGACACACCGTTGTAACATGAGGGGCCCTGGGGCGGTCCCGCCGGCCTCTAGAGAGTTCCCCCCTACCCCAGCTCAAAATGTGCTCTACCACATGCAAAATTATGTCGCACAGCTCCACCAATCTTTAGTCTATTCGCTGACATCATTCAATGTCTGGCACTGACAATACAAATTTGTAGACATCTATGATGCAACTTAAAGTAGTCTGTGTCTGTGTCCTATATTGGCACCATTAAATAGTTACTGCCAAATTACTATGTCAGAAACTCAGCAGATGAGCCCACCCCTGTACCTAAGTATGCCACCTTTTTTTTTGTTTTGGTTGTTTTGCGAGACATTAACATCTATTTATATTTTGGGAGTACTGGGACAGACACTCCTTGCACTACTCCTCCACTCACCACCAAGCTGCCCGTGTATCCATGTAACCGCTGTAAAACTGCCATGAGCCTATTGTTTGTTATTTTAGGCCTTTGAAGCCTGTCTGCGGTCCCTCCTTCCACTAGTCCTCCACTGACCAGACCACTGCTGCCCGTGTACCCCTGGAACCAATTATAAAGTGCCTACAGCCAGCCCATTTTTTTATGTTAGGCCTTTGAAGCCTGTCTGCGGTCCCTCCTTCCACTAGTCCTCCACTGGCCAGACCACTGCTGCCCGTGTACCCCTGGAACCAATTATAAAGTGCCTACAGCCAGCCCATTTTTTTATGTTAGGCCTTTGAAGCCTGTCTGCGGTCCCTCCTTCCACTAGTCCTCCACTGGCCAGACCACTGCTGCCCGTGTACCCCTGGAACCAATTATAAAGTGCCTACAGCCAGCCCATTTTTTTATGTTAGGCCTTTGAAGCCTGTCTGCGGTCCCTCCTTCCACTAGTCCTCCACTGACCAGACCACTGCTGCCCGTGTACCCCTGGAACCAATTATAAAGTGCCTACAGCCAGCCCATTTTTTTAAGAAAGGCCTTTGAAGCCTGTCTGCGGTCCCTCCTTCCACTAGTCCTCCACTGACCAGACCACTGCTGCCCGTGTACCCCTGGAACCAATTATAAAGTGCCTACAGCCAGCCCATTTTTTTATGTTAGGCCTTTGAAGCCTGTCTGCGGTCCCTCCTTCCACTAGTCCTCCACTGACCAGACCACTGCTGCCCGTGTACCCCTGGAACCAATTATAAAGTGCCTACAGCCAGCCCATTTTTTTATGTTAGGCCTTTGAAGCCTGTCTGCGGTCCCTCCTTCCACTAGTCCTCCACTGACCAGACCACTGCTGCCCGTGTACCCCTGGAACCAATTATAAAGTGCCTACAGCCAGCCCATTTTTTTATGTTAGGCCTTTGAAGCCTGTCTGCGGTCCCTCCTTCCACTAGTCCTCCACTGGCCAGACCACTGCTGCCCGTGTACCCCTGGAACCAATTATAAAGTGCCTACAGCCAGCCCATTTTTTTATGTTAGGCCTTTGAAGCCTGTCTGCGGTCCCTCCTTCCACTAGTCCTCCACTGGCCAGACCACTGCTGCCCGTGTACCCCTGGAACCAATTATAAAGTGCCTACAGCCAGCCCATTTTTTTATGTTAGGCCTTTGAAGCCTGTCTGCGGTCCCTCCTTCCACTAGTCCTCCACTGACCAGACCACTGCTGCCCGTGTACCCCTGGAACCAATTATAAAGTGCCTACAGCCAGCCCATTTTTTTATGTTAGGCCTTTGAAGCCTGTCTGCGGTCCCTCCTTCCACTAGTCCTCCACTGACCAGACCACTGCTGCCCGTGTACCCCTGGAACCAATTATAAAGTGCCTACAGCCAGCCCATTTTTTTATGTTAGGCCTTTGAAGCCTGTCTGCGGTCCCTCCTTCCACTAGTCCTCCACTGGCCAGACCACTGCTGCCCGTGTACCCCTGGAACCAATTATAAAGTGCCTACAGCCAGCCCATTTTCTTATGTTAGGCCTTTGAAGCCTGTCTGCGGTCCCTACTTTAAATACTCCTCCACTCACCACCAAGCTGCCTGCCCGTCTATCCATGTAACCGCTGTAAAACTGCAATGAGCCTATTGTTTGTTATTTTAGGCCTTTGATAGCCTGTCTGCGGCCCCTACTTGCAATACTCCTCCACTGACCACAATGCTGCCTGGAGTGCCTGCCTGTGTATCCATGTAACCGATGTAAAACTGCCATGACTGCCTACTGTTTGTTATTTTAGGCCTTTGATAGCCTGTCTGCGGCCCCTACTTGCAATACTCCTCCACTGACCACAATGCTGCCTGGATTGCCTGCCTGTGTATCCATGTAACCGATGTAAAACTGCCATGACTGCCTACTGTTTGTTATTTTAGGCCTTTGATAGCCTGTCTGCGGCCCCTACTTGCAATACTCCTCCACTGACCACAATGCTGCCTGGAGTGCCTGCCTGTGTATCCATGTAACCGATGTAAAACTGCCATGAGTGCCTACTGTTTGGTATTTTAGGCCTTTGATAGCCTGTCTGCAGCCCCTACTTGCAATACTCCTCCACTGACCACACCAATGCTGCCCGTGTACCCCTGGAACCTATTTAAAAGTTCATAGAGCCTAGTTATATATTTTATTTACTATTAATAAGGCCATGATGGACTACGCTGTACCACGCTACAAGCTAACCAGTCGACACTTCTTTTGCGAGAAAAGCCATCCCAACCCTCCACCAGCATGTAGAAGACCGCATTGTCCATGCACTCTGGCAATCTGTGAGTACAAAGGTGCACCTGACAACAGACGCATGGACCTGTAGGCATGGCCACGGAAGATTACGTGTCCATTACGGCGCAATGGGTTAATGTGTTGGATGCATGGTCCACAGGGGACAGCCTACTAAGTCTGTCTGCAGTCCCTAATTCAAATTGTCCTCCACTGTCTAAATCGGAGCTTCCACCTTCTGGCTTTCGGCCTATAGTATCAGAAATTAAACTGCATTTGGCCTTCAACTTTGGTTAGGGCCTACTAACGGCTTCTGCCCCTCCCTGGTGTTGCCCTCAACTAAATAAAGCTGAGCTTCAACCTTCTGCTCCAAATTACCATTTTAAAAAATGCAATAGGCTTTTCCGGCCTACTAAAGGTGTCTTTCTGTGTGCCCCTGCCTGGTGTTGTCCTCAACTAAATAAAGCTGAGCTTCAACCTTCTGCTCCAAATTACCATTTTAAAAAATGCAATAGGCTTTTCCGGCCTACTAAAGGTGTCTGTCTGTGTGCCCCTGCCTGGTGTTGTCCTCAACTGAATAAAGCTGAGCTTCAACCTTCCGGCTCTCATTAAGTGGTTTTTAAAAAACAAAATGGTGGTTAGGGCCTACTAACGGCTTCTGCCCCTCCCTGGTGTTGTCCTCAACTAAATAAAGCTGAGCTTCAACCTTCTGCTCCAAATTACCATTTTAAAAAATGCAATAGGCTTTTCCGGCCTACTAAAGGTGTCTGTCTGTGTGCCCCTGCCTGGTGTTGTCCTCAACTGAATAAAGCTGAGCTTCAACCTTCCGGCTCTCATTAAGTGGTTTTTAAAAAACAAAATGGTGGTTAGGGCCTACTAACGGCTTCTGCCCCTCCCTGGTGTTGCCCTCAACTAAATAAAGCTGAGCTTCAACCTTCTGCTCCAAATTACCATTTTAAAAAATGCAATAGGCTTTTCCGGCCTACTAAAGGTGTCTGTCTGTGTGCCCCTGCCTGGTGTTGTCCTCAACTAAATAAAGCTGAGCTTCAACCTTCTGCTCCAAATTACCATTTTAAAAAATGCAATAGGCTTTTCCGGCCTACTAAAGGTGTCTGTCTGTGTGCCCCTGCCTGGTGTTGTCCTCAACTGAATAAAGCTGAGCTTCAACCTTCCGGCTCTCATTAAGTGGTTTTTAAAAAACAAAATGGTGGTTAGGGCCTACTAACGGCTTCTGCCCCTCCCTGGTGTTGCCCTCAACTAAATAAAGCTGAGCTTCAACCTTCTGCTCCAAATTACCATTTTAAAAAATGCAATAGGCTTTTCCGGCCTACTAAAGGTGTCTGTCTGTGTGCCCCAGCCTGGTGTTGTCCTCAACTAAATAAAGCTGAGCTTCAACCTTCTGCTCCAAATTACCATTTTAAAAAATGCAATAGGCTTTTCCGGCCTACTAAAGGTGTCTGTCTGTGTGCCCCTGCCTGGTGTTGTCCTCAACTGAATAAAGCTGAGCTTCAACCTTCCGGCTCTCATTAAGTGGTTTTTAAAAAACAAAATGGTGGTTAGGGCCTACTAACGGCTTCTGCCCCTCCCTGGTGTTGCCCTCAACTAAATAAAGCTGAGCTTCAACCTTCTGCTCCAAATTACCATTTTAAAAAATGCAATAGGCTTTTCCGGCCTACTAAAGGTGTCTGTCTGTGTGCCCCTGCCTGGTGTTGTCCTCAACTGAATAAAGCTGAGCTTCAACCTTCTGCTCCAAAGTACCATTTTAAAAAATGCAATAGGCTTTTCCGGCCTACTAAAGGTGTTTGTCTGTGTGCCCCTGCCTGGTGTTGTCCTCAACTAAATAAAGCTGAGCTTCAACCTTCTGCTCCAAATTACCATTTTAAAAAATGCAATAGGCTTTTCCGGCCTACTAAAGGTGTCTGTCTGTGTGCCCCTGCCTGGTGTTGTCCTCAACTGAATAAAGCTGAGCTTCAACCTTCCGGCTCTCATTAAGTGGTTTTTAAAAAACAAAATGGTGGTTAGGGCCTACTAACGGCTTCTGCCCCTCCCTGGTGTTGCCCTCAACTAAATAAAGCTGAGCTTCAACCTTCTGCTCCAAATTACCATTTTAAAAAATGCAATAGGCTTTTCCGGCCTACTAAAGGTGTCTGTCTGTGTGCCCCTGCCTGGTGTTGTCCTCAACTAAATAAAGCTGAGCTTCAACCTTCTGCTCCAAATTACCATTTTAAAAAATGCAATAGGCTTTTCCGGCCTACTAAAGGTGTCTGTCTGTGTGCCCCTGCCTGGTGTTGTCCTCAACTGAATAAAGCTGAGCTTCAACCTTCCGGCTCTCATTAAGTGGTTTTTAAAAAACAAAATGGTGGTTAGGGCCTACTAACGGCTTCTGCCCCTCCCTGGTGTTGTCCTCAACTAAATAAAGCTGAGCTTCAACCTTCTGCTCCAAATTACCATTTTAAAAAATGCAATAGGCTTTTCCGGCCTACTAAAGGTGTCTGTCTGTGTGCCCCTGCCTGGTGTTGTCCTCAACTGAATAAAGCTGAGCTTCAACCTTCCGGCTCTCATTAAGTGGTTTTTAAAAAACAAAATGGTGGTTAGGGCCTACTAACGGCTTCTGCCCCTCCCTGGTGTTGCCCTCAACTAAATAAAGCTGAGCTTCAACCTTCTGCTCCAAATTACCATTTTAAAAAATGCAATAGGCTTTTCCGGCCTACTAAAGGTGTCTGTCTGTGTGCCCCTGCCTGGTGTTGTCCTCAACTAAATAAAGCTGAGCTTCAACCTTCTGCTCCAAATTACCATTTTAAAAAATGCAATAGGCTTTTCCGGCCTACTAAAGGTGTCTGTCTGTGTGCCCCTGCCTGGTGTTGTCCTCAACTGAATAAAGCTGAGCTTCAACCTTCCGGCTCTCATTAAGTGGTTTTTAAAAAACAAAATGGTGGTTAGGGCCTAATAACGGCTTCTGCCCCTCCCTGGTGTTGCCCTCAACTAAATAAAGCTGAGCTTCAACCTTCTGCTCCAAATTACCATTTTAAAAAATGCAATAGGCTTTTCCGGCCTACTAAAGGTGTCTGTCTGTGTGCCCCTGCCTGGTGTTGTCCTCAACTGAATAAAGCTGAGCTTCAATCTTCTGCTCCAAAGTACCATTTTAAAAAATGCAATAGGCTTTTCCGGCCTACTAAAGGTGTCTGTCTGTGTGCCCCTGCCTGGTGTTGTCCTCAACTAAATAAAGCTGAGCTTCAACCTTCTGCTCCAAATTACCATTTTAAAAAATGCAATAGGCTTTTCCGGCCTACTAAAGGTGTCTGTCTGTGTGCCCCTGCCTGGTGTTGTCCTCAACTGAATAAAGCTGAGCTTCAACCTTCCGGCTCTCATTAAGTGGTTTTTAAAAAACAAAATGGTGGTTAGGGCCTACTAACGGCTTCTGCCCCTCCCTGGTGTTGCCCTCAACTAAATAAAGCTGAGCTTCAACCTTCTGCTCCAAATTACCATTTTAAAAAATGCAATAGGCTTTTCCGGCCTACTAAAGGTGTCTGTCTGTGTGCCCCTCCCTGGTGTTGTCCTCAACTAAATAAAGCTGAGCTTCAACCTTCTGCTCCAAATTACCATTTTAAAAAATGCAATAGGCTTTTCCGGCCTACTAAAGGTGTCTGTCTGTGTGCCCCTGCCTGGTGTTGTCCTCAACTGAATAAAGCTGAGCTTCAACCTTCCGGCTCTCATTAAGTGGTTTTTAAAAAACAAAATGGTGGTTAGGGCCTACTAACGGCTTCTGCCCCTCCCTGGTGTTGCCCTCAACTAAATAAAGCTGAGCTTCAACCTTCTGCTCCAAATTACCATTTTAAAAAATGCAATAGGCTTTTCCGGCCTACTAAAGGTGTCTGTCTGTGTGCCCCTGCCTGGTGTTGTCCTCAACTAAATAAAGCTGAGCTTCAACCTTCTGCTCCAAATTACCATTTTAAAAAATGCAATAGGCTTTTCCGGCCTACTAAAGGTGTCTGTCTGTGTGCCCCTGCCTGGTGTTGTCCTCAACTGAATAAAGCTGAGCTTCAACCTTCCGGCTCTCATTAAGTGGTTTTTAAAAAACAAAATGGTGGTTAGGGCCTAATAACGGCTTCTGCCCCTCCCTGGTGTTGCCCTCAACTAAATAAAGCTGAGCTTCAACCTTCTGCTCCAAATTACCATTTTAAAAAATGCAATAGGCTTTTCCGGCCTACTAAAGGTGTCTGTCTGTGTGCCCCTGCCTGGTGTTGTCCTCAACTGAATAAAGCTGAGCTTCAATCTTCTGCTCCAAAGTACCATTTTAAAAAATGCAATAGGCTTTTCCGGCCTACTAAAGGTGTCTGTCTGTGTGCCCCTGCCTGGTGTTGTCCTCAACTAAATAAAGCTGAGCTTCAACCTTCTGCTCCAAATTACCATTTTAAAAAATGCAATAGGCTTTTCCGGCCTACTAAAGGTGTCTGTCTGTGTGCCCCTGCCTGGTGTTGTCCTCAACTGAATAAAGCTGAGCTTCAACCTTCCGGCTCTCATTAAGTGGTTTTTAAAAAACAAAATGGTGGTTAGGGCCTACTAACGGCTTCTGCCCCTCCCTGGTGTTGCCCTCAACTAAATAAAGCTGAGCTTCAACCTTCTGCTCCAAATTACCATTTTAAAAAATGCAATAGGCTTTTCCGGCCTACTAAAGGTGTCTGTCTGTGTGCCCCTGCCTGGTGTTGTCCTCAACTAAATAAAGCTGAGCTTCAACCTTCTGCTCCAAATTACCATTTTAAAAAATGCAATAGGCTTTTCCGGCCTACTAAAGGTGTCTGTCTGTGTGCCCCTGCCTGGTGTTGTCCTCAACTGAATAAAGCTGAGCTTCAACCTTCCGGCTCTCATTAAGTGGTTTTTAAAAAACAAAATGGTGGTTAGGGCCTACTAACGGCTTCTGCCCCTCCCTGGTGTTGCCCTCAACTAAATAAAGCTGAGCTTCAACCTTCTGCTCCAAATTACCATTTTAAAAAATGCAATAGGCTTTTCCGGCCTACTAAAGGTGTCTGTCTGTGTGCCCCTGCCTGGTGTTGTCCTCAACTGAATAAAGCTGAGCTTCAACCTTCCGGCTCTCATTAAGTGGTTTTTAAAAAACAAAATGGTGGTTAGGGCCTACTAACGGCTTCTGCCCCTCCCTGGTGTTGCCCTCAACTAAATAAAGCTGAGCTGCAACCTTCTGCTCCAAATTACCATTTTAAAAAATGCAATAGGCTTTTCCGGCCTACTAAAGGTGTCTGTCTGTGTGCCCCTGCCTGGTGTTGTCCTCAACTAAATAAAGCTGAGCTTCAACCTTCTGCTCCAAATTACCATTTTAAAAAATGCAATAGGCTTTTCCGGCCTACTAAAGGTGTCTGCCCCTCCCTGGTGTTGTCCTCAACTGAACAAAGCTGAGCTTCCACATTCTGGCTTTCGCCCTATACTATCAGATATTAAACTGCATTTGGCCTACTAGTGTGGTTAGGCCCTTGAAACAGTGTCTGCTGCTCTTGGGTTTGCTACTCCACTGAACAAAGCAATGCCGCCTGTTTAGTCCTGTTACCAATTTTGAACTGCATTTAGCCTACTTTATTCTTTGGCCCTATATCTGTTTCCTCCTCATCCTGCCCATTGCCCAGCCACTGCTAAATGAGTCTGCTGGTACATTGACTTAGACCACTACATTCCCCTTGTACTCTACACAGCCAGAATCTGACCCTGCTGAAAGTAAGGTTCCCCTTCCCGCATGTTATACCACCTTACACAGGGACAAAGAGGAAGGTGCAGATGAAAGTGCAGGTTCCTTCATCAGGTGGGGGGGCATACTCGTTGGCGACGTCACTGGCACAGGGCCCCTCAGAGTACGCAAAAGTGTCGCTGCTGGTGGGAGGCGCCCCCGCCATGCAAACACACCGCCGTACTTTGAGGGGCCCTGTGCCAGTGCCAATGCGAACGAGTGGGCCCCCCCCTGCTTGCTCAGGATCACAGCACTTGCAACGTTTAAATACTTACCTTTCCCTGCAACACCGCCGTGACGTAGTCCGCAATTCCTGGGCCCACGAAAAACTTGAGCCAGCCCTACTCCCCCCACAACTTTCCCCCAATTCCCTATGCCCAACTATTATTATACAGTTAATTAAGATTGGCAAGCTTCAGAAACAAGAATGGATGTTTTTGGCATTAAAATGGGCACTGTAGGTGTTTTCCTGGCCTCCACTCACTGCCGACTATGCTTCCCCATTGACTTGCATTGGGTTTCGTGTTTCGGTCGATCCCCGACTTTTAGCGATAATCGGCCGACTGCACTCGACTCGACTCTGGACAAAATCGGGTTTCCCAAAACCCTACTCGATCTTAAAAAAATGAAAGTCGCTCAACCCTACTCATGAGAGAAAACCCCCTGTGGAGAAAAGCTCTATGGAGCCAAGCTAAAGATCACCACTTTCCTTTAGAACAAAGCCATCTGTTACCTTAGAAATGCGCAATGAATTTTCGGTATGTTTTTATATTTGAAACATACGGTAGTAATATGAAGAAAGTTTACATATATATGATGCTAAATAAAACATGTAGGACCAGAATGTGGAAAACAGTTTCTACTATTTCTTCTGTTCAAGATGAAAGAAACTGAAAGCCATCTGACCATCAGCAGTCAACTTTTGTACATATCAAGACAGAGTCATTACTGCTATTTTAATATAGTAACATAGTAAAATAGTTAGTAAGGCCGAAAAAAGACATTTGTCCATCCAGTTCAGCCTATATTCCATCATAATAAATCCCCAGAGCTACGTCCTTCTATAGAACCTAATAATTGTATGATACAATATTGTTCTGCTCCAGGAAGACATCCAGGCCTCTCTTGAACCCCTCGACTGAGTTCGCCATCAGCACCTCCTCAGGCAAGCAATTCCAGATTCTCACTGCCCTAACAGTAAAGAATCCTCTTCTATGTTGGTGGAAAAACCTTCTCTCCTCCAGACGCAAAGAATGCCCCCTTGTGCCCGTCACCTTTCTTGGTATAAACAGATCCTCAGCGAGATATTTGTATTGTCCCCTTATATACTTATACATGGTTATTAGATCGCCCCTCAGTCGTCTTTTTTCTAGACTAAATAATCCTAATTTCGCTAATCTATCTGGGTATTGTAGTTCTCCCATCCCCTTTATTAATTTTGTTGCCCTCCTTTGTACTCTCTCTAGTTCCATTATATCCTTCCTGAGCACCGGTGCCCAAAACTGGACACAGTACTCCATGTGCGGTCTAACTAGGGATTTGTACAGAGGCAGTATAATGCTCTCATCATGTGTATCCAGACCTCTTTTAATGCACCCCATGATCCTGTTTGCCTTGGCAGCTGCTGCCTGGCACTGGCTGCTTCAGGTAAGTTTATCATTAACTAGGATCCCCAAGTCCTTCTCCCTGTCAGATTTACCCAGTGGTTTCCCGTTCAGTGTGTAATGGTGATATTGATTTCTTCTTCACATGTGTATAACCTTACATTTATCATTGTTAAACCTCATCTTCCACCTTTCAGCCCAAGTTTTCAACTTATCCAGATCCATCTGTAGCAGAATACTATCTTCTCTTGTATTAACTGCTTTACATAGTTTTGTATCATCTGCAAATATCAATATTTTACTGTGTAAACCTTCTACCAGATCATTAATGAATATGTTGAAGAGAACAGGTCCCAATACCGACCCCTGCGGTACCCCTCTGGTCACAGCAACCCAGTTAGAGACTATACCATTTATAACCACCCTCTGCTTTCTATCACTAAGCCAGTTACTAACCCATTTACACACATTTTCCCCCAGACCAATCATTCTCATTTTGTGTACCAACCTCTTGTGCGGCACAGTATCAAACGCTTTGGAAAAATCGAGATATACCACGTCCAATGACTCACCGTGGTCCAGCCTATAGCTTACCTCTTCATAAAAACTGATTAGATTGGTTTGACAGGAGCGATTTCTCATAAACCCATGCTGATATGGAGTTAAACAGTTATTCTCATTGAGATAATCCAGAATAACATCCTTCAGAAACCCTTCAAATATTTTACCAACAGTAGAGGTTAGACTTACTGGCCTATAATTTCCAGGTTCACTTTTAGAGCCGTTTTTGAATATTGGCACCACATTTGCTATGCGCCAGTCCTGCGGAGCAGACCCCATTGCTATAGAGTCCCTAAAAATAAGAAATAATGGTTTATCTATTACATTACTTAGTTCTCTTAGTACTCGTGGGTGTATGCCATCCGGACCCGGAGATTTATCTATTTTAATCTTATTTAGCCGGTTTCGCACCTCTTCTTGGGTTAGATTGGTGACCCTTAATATAGGGTTTTCATTGTTTCTTGGGATTTCACCTAGCATTTCATTTTCCACCTTGAATACCGTGGAGACGAAGGTGTTTAATACGCATGATTTTACAAGACAAAAAATTACAGGTATATTTCAGTTTAGACAAAATATAACCAATCCCTTGGACAGATGATAATTGTTATATTTTATCACTGTGAATGAAGGGAAAGCCACCAATCACCAGAATGGTGGACCCTTCTTCCCTTTGCCTCCAATCAAGGCCATGGCAAGGGTGAGTTGAATGGAGTGGCTGGTTACTCATCTTCCCTGCTGCTTTATTCAAATGTATGGCACTTACAAAGTTAGCTAGGCATTGTGCTTGCCAGTACAATAGTGTAAGTGATGGTTATGTGGCATTGTGCCACTTTAAAAAATATAATGGTTTGTAGTGGCTCTGGCAGTAGAGTGGCAGGCATTTATCTGCTGCTGCATTAGTTCTCTTTCTGCTCCTTTAATGGGTCTTATGGAAACAAGGAGTTCAAAACCTCTTCTGGCAATAAAATGAGCACAAAAAGTCTGTACCAGGAGTTTCATGGCAAAGTCTTTATTCATGATTGAGCTGCTGCACACAAGTATCCATCACAAAGCACAATGCTAAGCATTGTATTGATGATGCAAAGAATGCCAATACTGGACTGTTGTCTGGAGCAGTGGAAACATGATCTCTGGAGTGATGGCTCATGCTTCTTTACCTGGTAGTCTAATGTAGTGATGAGAATGTTACTTGCCTCACAACAACATGCCAACCCTCTCCTAGTGTATCATCACCCATCCCCTGCAGACTGTGAGCCCTCGCGGGCAGGGTCCTCCCTCCTTATGTACCCGTGTGCCTTGTTGTTGCTCATGTTTAATGTTTGTCTATATTTGCCCCGTACTTCACATGTAAAGCGCCATGGAATAAATGGCGCTATAAAAATGAATAATAATAATAATAATAATAATAACTGTAAGATTTGGTGGATGAGGTATAATATTATGGGTTGTATTCAGGATTTCACCTATGCTCTTTAGTTCCATTGAATGAAAATCTTATGGCTTCAGTATACTAAGATATTTTAGAAAACACTATGCTTCCAAATTTGTGGGAACAGTTTTGGGAGGACCCTTTTCTGTTCCAGCATGACTGCTGAACTGCGCAAAGCAAAGTTCATAAAGGCATCATTGGGGGAGTATGGTGGGGAAGAAATTGACTGGTCCACTCAACCCTATCATATAAATTTGGGATGAACTGGAAACGTGTTAGGTCTTTTCGTTCAACATCAATGTCTGTACTGATTGGAAAAAGTTATAGCTGTAAAGTGGGAACAAACTCCATCTTAATGCTTGTGGATAGAGATGTTATAAAAGCTGTTGTAAGCCAATACTTTTGTCAATGTAGTGTATATTTCTATACTGGGCATAGTATTTAGTGCAAACTGTTAATAATGGACATAAGACTTCTTACATTAAAAATGTTGAATTTTACAAATTCTTTTAGCCATGTTCCTTTTCTTGACACTTAAAACTAACAAGAACGTCTCCTAAGTCAGCTATTTTTCTACGCTCATAATGCACTCTCAGTCTACAAAAGTTAGATGCGCTAATTCTTTTCTCTAATATGGCAAGATAAACACAAGTTTATTGTTCACACTATAAACTGCTTACACATGAGTTTTTTTTGAGCTTCAATGTCCCATGTAAAGCAGCTTAGCTGCTGCTTATAGGGTTTTTGTTATTCTGAGGTTATTTTGTGGGCCACAATAGCCCTCTGCTTCCACGTGAACAGTGCAGTAGTCTAGTAGACACTTATTTGACCTAGGTTTCAAGCATGAAAAACAGATATAAAACAAAACTTTATCAACACATAATAGCCAATGGCCATTCCTTGTCACCACAATATGTGATAAACGATCTCTTATTGTAATTCATTAAAAAAACACATAGCAGTTGATGTAAATGATTCAATAGCTGCCTTAGTTGTTATCTGTCTGCGTTTAGAAAAACATTGATTGATGAGTTCTCACTGTAATGATTTTACCATTTTTATATAATAATTATCATGCAGTATTTTAAAATAATAGTGAAATGTGTCTGTAAGTTAAGTGAGGCAAAATTTCCTCTGGCTATTTCATGTCATGGGACTGATGAAGTGGAAAGAAAAAGTTGTGTTCACATTTGTAAGCTATTCCATCTTCTTCATGTCAATCAATCTGTGAAAGAAGAATTGGAGGCGTGTGAAAAACATCTTGCCTAATAATTCAACAAGATTGAGGTGTGCCATACATGACATTAAGCACTCAATTTCACAATAGATCATTGGATTGAATATCTACCTGTTAACACAAAGTTGCATTTAAGATTGATCACCACATCTTTATTAATAACAGAGATTTTGTTTTTTTCTCATAGTCTCAAGTTACCTGTAAAGACATTGTTAAAGGAGTTTCCATGAATATCATGCTGAATGACCTATCCTTAGGCTAGGGGTCACATGAGTGTATATTCTATCATCCCAGAGAATCAGGCCGATTATACAAATCAGACTCTGATTAAACTCTGTGGTCAGAGTGTGATCATAGTTTGATCAAATTCTCTGGGATGAAGAGAAGATGAAGGAAAAAAATTCTACATCTTCTCCATTTCTGTCAGTCTGTGAAAATCAGTCATATCAAAATTGGACATACGCATGGCCCCATAGAATAACATTGGTCTGAGTATGATCCACAATTTTATCGGTTTGCACTCTGACCAGAAAAATGGCAAGGTACACGAACCCATAAGATGGTAGATGAAAACTGGGCATTCAAATGAATGAAGTTAAAGAAGAAAACCTGTAGGGAATGCGACCAATCTAGCAGGCTGTGTGGCGCTGGGCGATGTCGGACACATTCCCTACAGGGCTTCTTGCATGGTTCATTCACTGAACCCCTAGCAATTCTCATCTTTTCAATGAAGGTCTGGATACAGAACCAAAATGTTAAAACATTTCTGGATTTACATTCTGGATATATTGGACGTTTTCATCTTTAACTTCATCAATTTGAGTGCTGAGTATTTCATCCACTTACTATTATTAACTGGAACCAACCTATCAATACAGTCACCTACTCTCCTTAGGATGGGTCATCAATATCAGATGAGTAGAGTTCCAACACCACTACCAATTAGCCGTTTTTATCTCCCGCTATGTTTGGACATAAATATACTGAGCTGATCAGTGCAGCTCTGTTCACTGTGTAGTTTAAGTTCTCAGGTACTTGGGTACTATATTTGACATTGATCATAGCCAAGTTGCAGTACCTGAAATTGTCTAGCACAGTATTCAGAGCAGCTCTGTTCCAGCTCCATTCACTGTTTACATTTGTCTACTGCTGGAGCTGAGAACAGGTGATCTGTGGGGGTGCCAGGTGTTAGACCACCACCGATCTATTATTGATGACCTATACTAAGGATATGTAGAGAAGGAGAAAAAATGTTATTCAACTCACCTTCCAGGGAGGTCTCTTCAGTGTGAAAACCAGTTGTATTCATATAGAAATCTTGGTAGACCTTTGTTTGGTCAGGGTGTGGTGCAAGGAGTGTAGGAACACACAAGGCTGGTATCCAGTCAAAAATGGAAGAAGGGTGCATGAGAACTGGTCTCTAACACCAACGAGAAAATGTTAAAACATAACTTTTGCTGTGCAATTAAAAACATAGTGAAAAAAAGCAAAAAGGATAAAAAACACTTAACATCCATAAGCTTATGTGTTTTCGGGGTAGCAAACCTTATTCATAGCTGTGGTTCTCAACTAAAAACAAGTACACTTATGGATTCTTAATCTTTTTATCCTTTTTGCCTTTCTTCACCATGTTTTTAATTGCACAGCAAAAGTTATGTTTTAACATTTTCTCATTGGTGCTGGAGTTCTCATGGACCTTTCTTCTATTCTAAGGATATGTCATCAGTACGATAAGCCTTGAAAATCCCTTTGACATGGCTGTCCACTTTGGCCTTTTTTTACTGGTCAGTATGCAGCATGCAGTAAGCTCTTAAACTTCCTCTAGTGATGGCTGCAGGTAGACAGAATTATATTATCTAAGCCTTAGATTCTAAGGGGATAGTACACTTTGATTTCCTGTTTTTAAAAAGTTGCTTACATTAAAAAAGTAATATTTCGCTAGTCTTCTGCCGCTCCCATTCTAAGGAACCCATGTTCTTGGCTAAGCTCCCCATGCACACTAGATAGCTGTCAGTCAAATGATTGTTTGGCCATCAGCTATCTCTCCTAAGCTCTCCATACACAGGAACACTTGGCTCAACTGAGTTCTCTACTGTAGAAGAGCCGCTGCCAGACTATTCTAACTGAAGCTTATCTCTAGGAGAAAAAAACAATTGGCTATCAGAAATCTAACATGGCAGCTATTTTGACCATTTAAAAATAAAAAAATTCAAGTGGACAGTTCTTTCAATAGTGGTCAGTAGTCACTACTAGAGATAGCTTGAACTCAGTAATAAGACGCTGCGAAGGAAGCTCCTAATCTCCCTCAAATGGTGGCCAAAAATATGGGATTGTAAACAATCTTTTTCAAGACAATTTTAAAGGGACATGTGCAAAGTATTTCTAGCATGGATACATATGATGTAAGTTCTGAAAATCATCCATAGCATAGCAGAGCAGACAATAAAAAATCTGAGCCAAAAACTAGGGGGAAAATAGCTTTGGTTTCAGCTGAAATGTTTGTATGAAGTGAATTCTTTCATTTATGAGTGATTTCTTATGACTTCTACTTTTCCCAAGTGTAAATGAGTTTATTTTCTATCTTGACACATTGTTAAATAGCTTTTATCTTGTCTATGAAAAATATTACAAATCTACATTTATTGTGTTAATGATTTCTATGCAGTAAAAATATCCTGATAAACCCAACAATACATAATGAAACATCAATTCTCCTAATAGAAAGCTCTTATTATTACATTTTTCAGACAGTTTATTGCTAGCCTATTCATTTGTAGCATGTTATGTCATTTGAAGCATACAATACAATTAAATAATCTTCATTTGAAAAGTTTCAAAAAACGTCTTTTAAATGTATGACCTGTTTGTATACAGTATTTATAACAACTAGAGTTGAGCAGAGATTTGGAAATTTAAAATAATAGTTTGCAGTGAATAAATTTGCCCAAATCTCAATGTTGGAAAGCTTTTAATTGCTTGGAAAATACACGTGGGGAAGAGAGAGAGAACCCCGCTGATCATAAGAGCTTACACTCTGCAGGAGAGAGAGAGAGGACCCCGTGCACCATAAAAGCTGACACTCCTCATTACAGAGAGATTGAGGATGCTACTGACCATAGGAACTTACACTCTATAGGAGAGAGAAAGGACCCTGCTGACCATAAGAGATTTCACTCTATAGGAGAGGACCCCGCTGACCATAAGAGCTGGCACGCTATAGGAGAGGACCTCGCTGACCATAAAAGCTTACACTCTGTAGGAGAGGACCACGCTGACCATAAGAGCTTACACTCTATAGGAGAGGACCTCGCTGACCATAAGAGCTTACACTCTGTAGGAGAGGACCTCGCTGACCATAAAAGCTTACACTCTGTAGGAGAGGACCCCGCTGACCATAAGAGCTTACACTCTATAGGAGAGGACCCCGCTGACCATAAGAGCTTACACTCTATAGGAGAGGACCTCACTGACCATAAGAGCTTACACTCTATAAAAGAGGACCCCGCTGACCATAAGAGCTTACACTGTACAGGAGAGAGAGAGAGACTTAAACAATAACTTTAGAAATGAAAAACCATAAAACCATTCTGACGTACAAACTGTGCTCCTCTGAGAACCAGGGAACTATGATGCCCCAGGTACTGACCACCTCTGTACAAGATATGATAATTTCTAAGATGTCATAGCTGCAGAGCATTATGTGGAGGCCCAAGCAGATATGCAAAATGAAACTAGCCTGCTCTTTGATGCTTCAGCATTGTGGGAAATGGTGCTGAACATTTTTCTAGTGAAACATGACTCGAACCTCAAAATGTTTAAACTTGCATGAACCAGAAAAATTTCATGAAATTCGACTCAAACTCAATCCTCTGTGGTTCGATCCGCTCATCTCCAATACCACAGCATTGCTGAAAACTAGGTAGGAACACAAAGACATAATCCAAATAAGTCTATCTGATAATATATAGATTATGTGGTAAGGAATAATAAAATGAGACCATAAATAGGGTGATATAAATAAATATATCTGCAGCACACATTAGGCATAAGGGAGCGCGTCATAGTCAAAATATACCAAGGGATCCACTTGATGTAAAATCCGCAGAACCAATTGTGCTCCTTAGGAAGTTTCATGTACAAGTTCTTTATTTCTCCGTATAATGACCACAGAAATGTTTTGACCTGTATGGTCTTTTTCAAGGTTGTGGAAGACCATACAGGTCGAATTATTGTTGCTGCCATTATAAGGAGGCATAAAGAACTTATATATGATACTTCCTAAGGAGTGCTATCTTCAATTGTTTCAATAAATATGATGCTGACATATAAGATTGGACGGCAAGCCTATCCTTTTGTCAGGCTGTGACGATCTAAGGTAAGGAAGGGGGACCTTAAACTGTCCCTGGAACTGGCACTTTAACTATCCATGTCCTGGGGGTACTCTTGAAGGTAGAGGCCCGAGTCTCTGACCTTACTATGCTCCTGTTAAACCCTGATCTTTCCCCTCCCCACTCCATGATGCATGGGACAAAAATGTAAGTTAAACAAGACACAAAGACAAAACAGGAATAACAGAAAACCTCTGTCATACAAAAGCACTAACCAACAATAGTGAGGCTGATAGACACTGGGAGGAATAAACTAAATGGGAACAGGGACCAGAAGATAAACACACATGTACTACCGCAAACCACAGAACACTACTACAACAACTATTTTACTCTAACCACTTAGCTTTAGCACACAGCACAGAAATACAAATCTTTCACAGTTACGGACAAGAAGGTCTGACCAGTTTTATATTTATGTGTGTTCAGCATTTTAATAAAGGTTTGTACATTTTTTAACCTTCTGACCTTATCCATATGCCCAGCGCTCCGCCTGACTGCACATTCTTTCCTTCATTGACCAGTTTCCAAGAAGGTCTGACCAGTTTTACATTTATGTGTGTTCAGCATTTTAATAAAGGTTTGTACATTTTTTAACCTTCTGACCTTATCCATATGCCCAGCGCTCCGCCTGACCGCACATTCTTTCCTCCATTGACCAGTTTTTATAGGAAGAGATAATGACCAGATCAGAAGAAGATGAAATGGAGCTTTATGTTTCTGACCAGCATAGAAATGGTTGTTAACCTCTTCAGCACCAGAGGAAACTAAATCCATTTATTATGGGACACAAATCACATCATCTCTAAAGAAGACTGGCGATTCATTACCCAACCTGACAATCTATCTCCAGGTCACATCCAGGGGGATATGACACCCTCAAGACATCTTTACTTGGCTTGCTGACTAATCTTGTATTGACTAGTCAGCTGGACAAACACACTGATGCTAAACTAGCTATCTAAGGGTACCGTCACACATTGAAGTTTCCATCGCTACGACGTTACGATTCGTGACGTTCTAGCGATATCGTTACGATATCGCTGTGTCTGACACGCTACTGCGATCAGACACCCTGCTGAGAATCGTACGTCGTAGCAGATCGTTTGGAACTTTCTTTAGTCGCTTGATCACCCGCTGACATCGCTGGATCGTTGTGTGTGACAGTGATCCAGCGATGTCTTCGCTTGTAACCAGGGTAAACATCGGGTAACTAAGCGCAGGGCCGCGCTTAGTAACCCGATGTTTACCCTGGTTACAAGCGTAAACGTAAAAAAACAAACCGTACATACTCACCCGTCGGTGTCCTTCAGGTCCCTTGCCGTCTGCTTCCTGCTCTGAGTGCCGGCCGGAAAGTGAGAGCAGAGCGCAGCGGTGCTGCGCTCTGCTCTCACTGTACGGCTGCACTCAGAGCAGGAAGCAGACGGCAAGGGACCTGAAGGACACCGACGGGTGAGTATGTACTGTTTGTTTTTTTACGTTTACGCTGGTAACCAGGGTAAACATCGGGTTACTAAGCGCGGCCCTGCGCTTAGTTACCCGATGTTTACCCTGGTTACCCGGGGGCTTTGGCATCGCTCCAGCGCCGTGATTGCAACGTGTGACCGCAGTCTACGACGCTGGAGCGATGATCATACGACGCTGCGACGTCACGAATCGTGCCGTCGCAGCGATGAAAATTTCAATGTGTGACGGTACCCTAACAGTAAGCTAGCGGGGTGGCCATGCTCACTGTGAAAGTGTTGCCCAGCATCTCTGCAAGCGACGCCAGGAAGACTGAAGAGGCAGCCACTGGAATAGAGATTTTACTCAAGAACATCGAGCGGTAAGTATAAGCCCTAAAGCTGGCCTTTGAGCATGTGGACAAGTTTTAGAAACTAGACTGTGAGCAGGATATGGGTATGTTCTTTGCCAAGCCGTCTGAAATACAGTATAAAGATGATAGAAAAATAATCGCAGGAAGCAAACATTATTTGTAAACTTGTAAACAGTCCACAAAAAGGTTCCTCCATTCTTTTGCATGGAAAGACTGTAGTATAATTGCTAATTGCCCACAAATGCTTTGAAAGAATAAAACACAATTCAAACGAACTTCTGGCATTGAGACTAATCCCAAACAAAGCAAGGCATTCATTGTACTGTCTGTATTTCTATGTGTTTGATAGCAAGTACAATCACCTCCACTACTGTCCTTCACGCGTTCTTGCTTTCCATTGACAAATGTGTGTTGTTCAAACAAAGGCAAACAATTAAAACTGTGGGAAAAATGTCCTTTACATTCAAGCAAATGAGCCATGCAGATTACTCTGGAAATGTGAAAGTTGACAGATAAGTGTGGAAAAACATAAGTGTTGTAATTTATTGTGATAGTACACAGAGAAGTAGAACTTTGTAACTTTGGCAGCTTAGCCACAGCTTATAGAGATTAATGTAAGCCCCTAATTGTACAATGAATGGAGGAAGATTGAATTGAATTTTTAAGAATGAGTTTACGATGCAGAAGGACTCTTCCACCGTTATCTGTGTTTCATTTCTCGTGTAGTGAGGGAAATGAAGGAGCTAGAATATAGTGATCAGCGTTTTTATTTTTATCAAATAGAACCACAGCTGCAAGCTGCCATAAAATGACACGCCAGCTTAATACTTGAAAAGAGACAAGGAGTTTTAAGACAATTGTGAAAATGTATAATGTATTCTGCTCCTGTGCAAAAATGTAATGTATTGTACTGAAAGGTATTGGCTTCTTAAAGAGGTTCTGTCACCAAGAATAAATCCATCATACTGTTCCAGAGATCTGAGCATTTTTATTTAGCGCTAATTTTGAGGTCTTTTCCAAGGAAGTGTGATTGATATCCTCCGCTATTGGTACTCTGTAGGTATCGCCTTTTCGGCATTATCTTTTAAGAATGGTAGCGTTTTTTGATTTCACCATCTTCTGTGTTGTTTGCTTTCCCTTATCCATTATGGCTGCGGAGATGTTGAGCGCTGTGGTGCGCATGCGCCGCCTCCGTCCTGTGACTGGGTGCCTGGTGAGTGCGTTGTCGACTGTGTCAAATGACGCCCTAGGTGACGTACTTCCGGGTCCTGGCCCCAGCGATGGCGGTGGTTGTGTGCTCATTGTGGCGCCATGTAACTATGGCATTTCTTGATTATAGATAGTTTGCAGCTGTCGTCCTGCTATATAGAGGCCTCCCTGCCCCGCTCACATCACTCCCTGACAAAGCGGCAAGTGAAACGATCGTTGGAATGTGGTGTGTGTGGGGTAGTGGCGTCCTAATAATGGTTGATATACTATACTAATTTTTGGTGGCACTACTTTTTGGCAGTAATTGTGATTCAGTATACACCTTTGGTACTTTTGCACCTTGTCACTGTTATTGCACATTGAATTTAGTTTTGGTTATTAATTTTTGAATATTTTTTAGCCAGCTTGATATGTTACACTGTGGCACTATTATTATTAAATTAAATTAAATTAAATCATGAATATATACACTTACTTATAGTGTTTATCGCTGGATTACTTTATCTATTTATTTTTTATCATATATTTATATATTTTTTACACTGGTTGCTGCCAATTAATTTTAATTTTATTATTAAATTTAATATTATTTATTATTTATATTTATATAATTATATTATATATCTGTACCAATCAGTTTGGGTCTGCCCTACCCTGCGCACACATAGGTTTTGATATAATTCTAATCTCCACAAACCGCATTCATAGGAGATATATGTACACATTTTTAAATGTTATATAAGTATCTTCTTTTAAATACATCTTTTTTATATACAAAAAAATCTGTTTTATTGTTTTCAATATTTTATCTTGTTGATTGTCAATAAAGATTTCATATATATTAAATAATTTTTATGGTGATATAATTGTGAGTTTTTGGTTTAATAAAAATTAAATATTGTTTTGTTTAATGTTCTTGTTTGGTCTGATGAATATTTTTTGAGGGTTATATATTTTAAGTTATATTCATTGACTAGATAAGGTCATTATTTCTGATATTTCTTTTCGATATAGGATTTTTCCTTTTAGAAGTAGAATGCATATTCTCTCACAGTACATACTTAATCCTTTATTTTGTATTTTGTGGTTTCTTTTACTCACTATGGGATATTTTTCTATTTCAGCACCTTTCTGTAGGTTAATTTGCATTCTGCTCTGCCCTCCACTTCTTTAGGAGGAATGTAAAGCACTCATTGGCCTTTGAGGCAGCATTTGCCTGAGTAGCCATTAACTAGTCTGTGGTTAGCGATATCTCAGCTCATGCATGAACCACTAGGGACTGCAGGGTCAAGATCTCTGGTCTGTACAGAAACCGTCAGGGTCAGTTGCAGTTTTTTGCATGTTACTTATTTTTCCCAAGTGAGTTGCTACAATATCATAGCATTAATTTGTTCATTTATTCTTTCTATGACAGAGTACTTATTCTTGTATTTTGCTCCTGAAATGCCTTTACTGGGATAGTTTTGTCCACCAACAGATGCATATATACGATCAATTGCTAACTGCACTTGTGAGTGGTTAACAATATTTAGACATATAAAACCTTAGGTTTGATTTGCGCTATGCAAATAATCTCCACCTTCTGATGAAAAAAAAAACAAAACAAAAAAAACAAAACAACTTTCTGTTTTCTATAAAGCCAACAGCTTTTTTATATGTATAAATCAGTATCCTGCAACTGTTAGCAGCAAGTCCACCCACGTAAATTAAAATCAACACGAAAATATAAAAATGGTTGCTATAAAAACAAACCCCCAATCTTGCTTTGACTATATAACAATTATTTTAAGCATCGCAAGTTCATTAGCAGTTTAATATAGTAAAATGTGTAACGCTAGTCAGTACCTCCTTAGACAATGGTGTCAGTCTCTCAAGTGGAGGTGCAGTCTCAGATGCTGTCCGGATAAAATCCGAAGTGGAAGAAATGTTTCTTCAGGAGTGTAGTCCCGGCCGGTAACTAACACCCCCTAAGCATCCTCACTGATGGTGCGCACTAGAAGCCGATGTACGCTTGGAGCCTGTGGCGCTGCAGACGCCGGAACAGGACTTGGCGTGACGTAGGTGATCACGTGGTTATCCAAAGTAAGGAACGCTGTGTGGACCAGTTCCTACGCGTTTCGAAGATCACGGTCTTCTTCGTCAGGGATGGTCCACTGTCATCAAAAGACTTCCTTATATACAATTTCTATATTTTCTACTGTTGACAATATTGGTGGTTTTTATCCTGTTTTGCAGCTGCAAAGAATCTTTTCTCCCCTAATATTGCCGCTTTTTGCGCCGACCAATATATACTTGAAAAATATTTAGACATACATTGGTGATAAATTAGTGTTAATGTTCTCATAAGATCACATAGGTATTGCTTGCGATGGGGACTCCTATAGCCAGTCGAAGTATATTTAATGTCTGGGTCTTCTTTGCTGCATTTCAAGGATTATATCTTTGTTCACTGTTGTCAATTTTGCAATTTTGTGTTTTGTGTGTTTCTATTAGGCCTGTCCCACACGTCCAGATAATTCCGGTACTGGAAAAATCGGTACCTGAGTTATCCGTGTCCGTGTGTCCGTGAGCTCACGTGGCACATCAGTGTGGCACATGTGCGGCAGCCGTGTGCCGCCTGTGTGCCGACTGGGTACCACACGGACCGTGCAGGAGACAGCGCTAAAGTAAGCGCTGTCCCCTGCTTTGGGTGCTGAAGCTGCCATTCATTTCTTCTCTCCAGCAGTGTTCGCTGGAGAGAAGAAATGAAAAATCAATGTATTTTGGTTTTTTTGCGGTAGAAATAAAGATCTTTGTTTCCCCATCCCCCTCCTACCCCCTGTGCGCCCGACCGCTGGAAAGAAAATACTCACCCGGCTCCCTCGAAGCATCCTCTCCGCGCTGCAGCTTCTCCTGTATGAGCGGTCACGTGGTGCCGCCCATTACAGTCATGAATATGCGGCTCCACCTCCCATAGGGGTGGAGCCGCATATTCATGACTGTAATGGGCGGCACAGCACACTTACTGCACGGCACACGGACTGCACATGGACAGCATCCATGTGCGGTACGTGTTTCACACGGACCCATTGACTTTAATGGGTCCGTGTGATCCGTGCGCTCCCACGAACACTGATATGTCTCCGTGTTTTGCACGCGGACACACGGTCTGCGAAAACACGCTGACATGTGCAGAGACACATTGATTTTAATGTGTCTACGTGTGTCAGTGTCTCCGGAACGTGAGAAAACTGACACCTCACGTACCGGAATCACTGATGTGTGAAACCGGCCTTATATAGAGAGGGTGCACCTAAGGGCTACGTAGGGATACTCTATGTTGAGCGAGGGCACCATGTTGTATATTTAGGGTGCCAACCTCAGTGGTAAGACAGGGATTTTTTAATCAAGGTGCATTCAGTAGCTTTCCCTTTTCTTTCTCTATATTCACTACTCTTAAATACCGCTTTTATGGTATATGCACCCTCCCGTTTGTATGTTATGTGTATAGTTGATCCTTGGAGTGCATTTTTCTTAATATATTTTTAATACATACCGAATAAACTTGATCTTTTCAAGGGGCCAGACACCAAAATAATAATAAATATACTGATGAATTATTACCATCACAACATGGCTGTATAATACCTCTATATATAAAATGGATGACACCAGCATACTGTGACTCATTAACGCCACAAAGGCATAATTGGATAATAACTTAATTCTGTTGCTGAATGAAAAAAACCTACAGGATGATTTACATCAAGTCAGTGATGTAAGAGCTCCAGCAACTGCTGAGCTTATATGTCACTGACTTAATTTTTGATGATAACTGGTGATGTGGCAGAAACATTCAGTCCTGTGATAAAACAGGCAGGGAAATGTGTTACACTGTTTGTGTAGAAAGTAGCAGCTGCAACCCCTTGCTGTTTCATCTGTTGCTCTCTTACCAAAAGTGCCCCCCCCTTACCAGGAACTGTTGTATGTGCTGACCATGAACTGTAGCAGCTCTGCACGGTCAGAAAATGCAATTACCCAGGTCATATCAGAGGTCACATTTATAAATTATTCAGCACAGGAAAATTTTTTAACACATCCAATCATGCAACTTATCATTCCAAAATCTATTAATTAAAATTTACTTTGCATATGGGAAAACCTCTTTTACATTATCTTGGATTGTGGACGCATGACTTACAATAGCATAGCTCACATACTGGAAGAATTTTCTATAATTCCAACTTGAGTTTGAACTATCAGTTTTCAGCTGATAAATCAGACATTGATAAATATCATTAGTGACTTGTCCAGATTTATATTGCACTACACTTCGGGCATACATGCGATTTTAGAACATTTGCACAGATTGTCCTCTGCAATGCATTAATATTAATACAAGCTACTTGATGATGCCATGTGCAGATTAGATTAATGTTATTGTGCTGTGTAGTAGACATGATAAATAACTGTAAGCAAGAAAAACCAATATTAGGTTATATTATCGGATTGTGGAAAAGCATTTATCATTTAAGACATCATTCAGAGAAATGCCCCATGCGACTCCAGTGCTGCTATGGGCAATCATAAACTAATAATGTTCATAGGATGTACTCATTAAAGATGATTTCCAACTAGAATAAATAAGTCTCCAGGCAATAATGTATATGTAATATACATCATATTAATGTTCCATTGCCTTAAGAGGACTGTGAAATGGTTTCCTCATTATGACAACTACTTATTTTCAAACAAAATCCTCAGCTGCCCACCATTTGCATCTGGCCATACATTAATGATTATGTTTTTTAAAGCAATTATAATGGACTAAATGCCTATAATGGATCAAAAAAATATTTATATCTGAGAGTCCTCAGTGGTGGATACCTTTTACTAGCTAACTGGAAAGATGGTAACAAAGTGCAAGCTTTCGAGACTACTCAGGTCTCTTCATCAGGCATAGATTAATACAAAATCTGAAGAATTTTTATATTAATTAAGGAATTTGCTCCTCAGACCTTGTGGGTTCATCACAACACAGAACCAGACCCCAATCACAGGACAATAAAACTTTCACACTCCTTATCAATGAACTGTTCCAATATTTATGGCCACAACTGTTTATCCCTCTCCCATAATGATAGTTCTGCTTCACATCACTTGTCTTAACTATTTCATTATTTCTGTGCTGTGTTGTGTATAAATATGCGATACTTCAGATTTTGTAAGTCTATGCCTGATGACGAGACCTGAGTAGTCTTGAAAGCTTGCAATTTGTTACCATCTTTTCAGTTAGCCATTAAAAGGTATCAACCACTGAGGACTCTCAAATTTAACTATTTTTCTATCTACTGGCTAACACGGTACCAAGATATATATCTTTCCTGTATTATAATAGATCAAATGTCTTTGCACATAGCACAAGATCAGCAGTCAGCTTGCATTTCAATTGAGCATTTTAAGGAGAACCTGTCATGGTGAAAATGGTATCTGGCAGCAGGCAGGATGTCATAGAGCAGGAGTAGCGGCTCAGGTTTATATTCATTTTTGTGTTAAAATTCGCTGACAGGAATTCCATGAAATGCCAACTCCACTAGTTAATCATTGATCAGACAGCAATGTTCAACAGATCGGGGGTCGATTGTAAAAACAATAAAAATTGCAAGATAGAGAAAACACTAAACAACTCAATGAAAAAGAAAATCACTGGAGCCTAACGCAACCTTTCCTAACAATGTTAAATTACATACTTACTCAAAAAGATTCACTGAACAATTACCTAGTAGTGGAAGCCCATACTGCAAGCCCCCCACTCTCCAGAAGACGATTCTTGTTTTTTTGGGGTACCCTCTAATATCATTCTGAGAGATTCTCTTTAAGAGATGAATGAAGCCCTTCCTATCCTTCGCTACAAAATTAGTTTTATTCTTTGCGAGTGGCAGGTGTGTTGTGTGTGTGTCCTACATGCCTCATTCAATTCAGCAAACAAATTCCATAGTGGGAGTCTATGTAGAGAAAGGCTCAGTCAAAGAAAAATATGATTGTTTACCTGGTCAATTTCCACTGATGCAGAAAGCATTTTAAGCGTGTTCTGTAATTGATAAGCCAAATTTGGGAAAATCACCTGATTTTTTGCCATTGGAAAGCATTAGCTAGTCTTGTTTGAAATTCACAGTTATCAAGAAATCTACCAAAACATAGAATATTACATCTGTGGTGTCTGTTAAAGCCAAGTTCCAAAACTTTAACCACATGTTCGGATATTCAGGATGCTGTTCAGACTAAAGAAGCACTCCCATATTTTAATTAAATGTGTGTATAATGTTTGTAGTGTGAGTGTATTAATATACTCATCTACCGCTGCTCTCTCCGGTGTCCAGCGCCATGCTGCTTCGCGTCTCAGTGATGTCACCGCAATTGTGACTAGTTGGCTCACTCTATGCCTTATGTGTGAGCCGGAAGTCTCTTTTACACTGTAACGCTATGGTGACTTGTTCTGACATTCCATAGACATAAATTGTAAAGGCTATTTCTGGGTCACGCAGAGCGCAGCATGACCCGGACTGTCGGCAGAGCGGTGATGTCACTCAGAAGAGGAGCAGAATTATGTCAGAGAGGCAGTAGGTCAGTATATTAATACACTCTTTACATACACATAGGCATAGATTTAATAACAAAAATTATAGACGGGAGTACTTCTTTAAGGCCATGTTCACACATTTAGTATTTGGTCAGTATTTTACCTCAGTATTTGTAAGGCAAAACCAGGAGTGGAACAATCAGAGGAAAAGTATAATAGAAACAGGTCACCACGTCTGCATTTATCACCCACTCCTGGGTTTGGCTTACAAATACTGAGGTAAAATACTGACTAAATACTCAACATGTGACCGTGCCTTTAGGCAAATCATTAATTCCTAAATCCATACAGAATCAGCATGTCTGTATACTTTTACAGCCCAAAATCAGCCATTTTATGAAGCATCTTAGTGCTGTTGTTTACGTACACAAAAAAGACCTGATGGTGAAATTAGCTTTAGGCTGGGTTCAGAAGAGCATATGAAAAAATCATCTGGTTTTCATCCAAATTGTCACCTGTATTGCACCCTTATGTACGTTTTTTTACCCCCTATAGCATGTGTGTAGCATCAGTTTTCATGTGTCATCACTTGATCAAATTTATTGGACCAAATACAATTTCCAAGTTAATAAATGTAATCATTGCAACGTATCTGTTAAAATCATGTAATATTTTGATATTCATTTTTTCATGCATTCATAGATTTGTATAGGTGAGTCCAAAAAACGTAAGAGACTAGTGCATCTTGCCATCTGAACAGCCCTGCTTGGTCTGTGTGCTGACCATGTGCTAGTCAGTCTAATCACGGACAGCACACATCTGTATAATTCATTCGTCTGAACCAATTCATGTTATCACTCTGCAGCAGGTATGTGTACATGGCAACCAACTTTTCTAGATTGGATTGAGAGACACTGCTGATCTGATTGCTTCACTTCTGATTTTGACTTACAAATACTGATGTAACATACTAAACGAATACTGAACAATGTTCAGTGAACATGTTAACCGGGCCTGAAGGGGAGATATTGGCATAGTCTACCTTCGATTTAGACATTGTTCAGACGAGCAATGCTGTCGGAGTATAAATAGGACAGCACACTGACCATTGTAAATTAATAGGTCTGTTCAGATGACAATTTTTTCACACATATCAAGTCCCCATGTAAAAAAAAATTGCAATGTGCCTTACTTTTTCGTGTGACTTGGATGAGACTCGCTCGTTCTAGTTCATGGGTTTGCAAGAAAAATCAAGTTCCATACGAATCATCCACATTGAATCCAATTTTTGTGAATACATTTCTATTGTTAAACTAGGAAACTGTATCTGATCATGTGCATTTTAAAATGTTGATGTTTGAAAAGCAATGCCACACGGATGACAATATGGATGAAAATCAGATAATTTTTCATATGCTCATAGTACTGTATATGTCACGGTACTGTTGCAGAATATTCTAGGGCTAGGGGCTTCTTCCCTATACCTAAAGCAAAGTGTGCCCTAGCTATCCCTGCTCCCCAAATTAATTCTGATGGTGAAGATGCCAGGACCACATACCTTGCTGAGCTCCTAAATCAGCCCTTATCTGTCCCATCCCCAACCCAGGAAAGTGGGGAGTTGTAATGTATAAGAATACACAAACCAGACTAACAAGGAGAGACATACATGGATAAATGAAAATACCAATCATACAATTGAATGAGAATGAGGATATGTACACAGACAGATCACCAAGCAACAGTTTTCTGAACAACACTCCCAATGCCTCTTCAAAAAACTAACACCTTCAACTCCAGAAACAGGCAGTATGAAACTAATACTGTCAATCCCTGATTGCCAGAGGTGATTATATATAGCAGAGGGGAGTGGCCAACACTGAACAGCAGAGACCATAAAAGCAGAAAAGCTCTAGGAGCTCTAAATTGAACTGATTAACCCCTGCATTGCTAGCAGAAACTTGCACTGTTTAATGTGATGGTAAAGTGCTTCTAATTAGTGCAAGAGTATGTGAAATCAGACATCGCAGTCTTCTGGCCCCTATTTGTCAAGGTAAATCCGTGATAGTATAACTGTAGATATACCCAACATATACTTGAACATTCCCATAGGCCCCTATTCAGCAGACTGGGGCCAAAAGTATGTTATTTTGTCTATATCACTAACAAAAAATCCCATGCCATATACATTTTTACAATAGGTCCCTAGCATCCAACCTGACTTTGACAACTGTTGGCATATACTTCCTATGCACCCGACAATGCTTATAAACACAATGTGTCCTTAAGTCTTGAATTAATTGAAACAGAATTTTGCTAGATTCGTGATTTTAATGAATTGATATTTTGTATTTGTATTGTATTCTATAAACCAGAAAATCGTCGAGTCAGGTAAAACCACATTCCGGAAAAAGAAAAACAACTCTAACAAAGATATATGGATGCTGACAATTAAATATGCTAATACATTTACACATTTTAAACATCAGCAAAAAAAAGCAAACCTTATAATGCATATCTGTATTTGTGAGCTTTTATTTTCTCAAGGTTACTGGCATAAAGCGTGAAATAAAACATTTCTTCCTTGAACAAACAAGCCCCATCTGAGAGCTGAACTATGCCAGAAGTGACAAAAACTGAAGGGGTTTCAGGATCATTAACATCCATGTAATTTTGTCTTTTGCATTTCTAAGGAAATGAAAATCACTGGAACTTTTTTTGACCTGTGGCAGAAAGCATATGGCTTTTTATGTCAAGTCACAGAAAATTGGGAAAAAAGTATTTTCCCTGATTTATACAGACGTATACAGTAACTAAGAAAAAAATAACTCATCAAAGTCTCCAATAATTCCTTTCTAATTGTATTAAACTGCATGAATCCAATCCCAAAGAAACAGGAGGGTGTGAGTGAAGCGGGCAAACTATCTGTCTATCTATCTATCTATCTATCTATCTATCTATCTATCTATCTATCTATCTATCTATCTATCTATCTACTGTATCTATCTATCTATCTATCTATCTATCTATCTATCTATCTATCTATCTTCTTTTCTGCTGAGTTCCTATCACTATCACTAGGCTCATTACTATAATTTGTTTTTAGCATCATAGATATGACATAGTAGTTTGCAGAATGCTGTGCAGCAATAGATGCAGCTGAGCGCCCTGTGTATACCACCATTTGTTGCTCACTTTATTATGTAATAATTGTCTACTATCATGACATGGCATTCATTTAGATTCATATAGATTCAAATAGATAAAAAAGTTCTTATGCACATAGAGGTACGGTATGGCTCCATTGACCTCTACGGATAGTACTGTAAACATAGAATGGCATTTTCCAGGTCTCTTTGTAAAAAAAAAATATGAAGAAAACAATCATCCCCTGAATGTCTGCATACTGGCATGGTTTTTGGAACTATAATAATTACCATCTAACTTTTCCAAAATCTGATTTGAATTTTTAAAACCATCAATTATTGCAGTTTACAGATCTAAATAAACAGATTTTTTTTCAACAAATGCTGGCTCTTTAGAATATTTGCCGGTCAGCTTTGCACATAATTTTAGTTTATATGAATAATCTAACTATGAATTGTGTTTTAAATACTTGAACTGTGACTCATTCTCCATTGTAGGTCACATATTCCATAGCCAGAGCTGCACTCACAATTCTGCATTTACAATTCACAATAGAAAACTAATATGAAGATCAGTCCTTTTCAGTGTATTCACAGGTTAGGCAGCATTCAAATTGTAATATCCTCCCTGTTCAAGACTCCATTTTGGGTGTATATCTGAATTCCTGAAAAATTCATGCCCTTACTGAAGCCAACTTTTGGATATTCAGACAGAAGTCCCCAACAAAATCATAAAAGGGGATAATGACGTCGTCATCTCACATATACTTGGTAATACATGTTCCTATGTAAATACATTATTTATTTGGGGTACTAGACATTTTATCCATCTTTTCAGAACGACACAAGGTAAAGAAATTAAAAAATGGCTAAAATAATAACCCTCTAAGTTTTCTTTATACTTTCACCTGGGGAGCTGTAGCAAAATTATATTTCAAGATTAAATAAGAAAATGATTTGTCTGAAAACAAATGTCTCAGTGATAATATATTCCATTTAAGCAGATCACTGGCTGGTGTGTTGCCTTCCCCTTCTGTTATAATTAGCCAGACATCATTGATTTTAATAACATCTGCGATGAATCACATTTTAAAACTGAAAAAGGAAATCAATACTCTAATGCGAGGTAGAGGTATTACAATGTGATGATTTATATCCTGCAATTTCCCATATACTGTTTCTATTTCCTGTGCTAATCTTTGTCTTGACCTGGTTGGAAGATTGGCTGAACTTCTTCAATCTTTTTTTTTTACTTTTATTCTGCCCTTACTTTTTAGTAGAACAATATTGAAAATATATTCTATGAGTATCATGCATTACTACTGTATTATTAAGACATAAGATATTGATATACCGTAGGAAATGTGTCTTTACATATAAATATGGCCAAACCAGAATGTGTGTAATAACTATGAGGGAAGAAGCTGGCTGGGTATATCTTTATTTAGTAGAAAAGAGATCTTGTAGGGAGATTCCCATCTTTAGAAGTTATCACCCATTCACCAGATAGGCGATGACTTGCTTGTTAGTGGAGTTAGACCACTGGGCCCCCCACCAATCCTAACAATGAGGTTCTGAATGAAATAGTGCACCATTGCTCTATTAAAGCATTATGCTTGGTTTATACACCAAGAAAGGCTTCTGGAGTAGAAGCCAAATATGTCTTTAGGCTTAAACTCACTCAACAGAAGACTCAAGAGTATGTTTTTACCTCAATTTAAGGGGTTTTCTGTGACTTTGTTTTTTCTTCCCATTGGGCCAAGAACTTACCAGCTAACTACCTGCCTGTTCTGCCCTGCACTGCATCTCTTCTTGCTCAGAGTGGTTATGAACTGCTTCTGACAGCGATTCTGACAGCGATTCTCCCGCTTCTGGTGACACCATGTCAACAGAGCAGCTTCTTCTCTTCTGCTCTCCTCTAATGGGACACTACTGCTGATTCCATGTTGATTTACAGCTGGTTCCCCGCTGACTGCCAATAAGCGTGATGTTAGCAGTGACATCTCATTGGTAGAGCAGACTGGAAGTGAAAGAGCTGATCTGTTGACATGATGTCAAATAGGATCGCTGCCTATGCATCGGAGCAGCCAGGTACTTAGCAACTGCCTGTGGATAAGGTCTTAACCCCATGCACAAAATCCCCCAAAGTCCCATATAAGCCTTTTAACTATTTTGTAAAATACAGAAAAGCGACATTTTTCTATTAAGAAAACACAGCCAAAGAAAAAAACATACACCATGTTGTGGGAGGTGAATGTTTCGAAATCTTGTTGATAGGCTTACAAGCAGTTGGCACAGAGCCTAAGATGGTTTTGTGAAAGTAAATAGATTGTCTTCTTCCCTGCAATGTAACTGGTTATATTGTTCTTTAACTTCCCCCAATATTCAGATGCCATAATGGCATGCTACATATTAATCAAGGCGATAGCAGTTTTAACTGATAAAGAAAGAGTAAGGCTACTTTCACACTTGCGTTGTGTGACGTACGTCGCAATGCGTCGTTTTGGAGAAAAAACGCATCCTGCAAAGTTGCCCGCAGGATGAGTTTTTTCTCCATAGACTTGCATTAGCGATGCATTGCAACATTTGGCCACACGTCGTATCCGTCGTGCGACGGATGCATCGTGTTTTGGCGGACCACCGGCACAAAAAAAGTTCCATGTAATGTTTTTTTGTGCGTCACGTCCGCCATTTTCGACCACGCATGCGCGGCCGAAACTCCACTTCTCCTCCCCGGACATTACAATGGGGCAGTGGATGCATTGAAAAACTGCATCCGCTGCCCCCGTTGTGCATTTCTTTCACAACGTCCATCGGTGTGTCGGGCCGACGCATGGCGACGGCCCCGTACCGACGCTAGTGTGAAAGTAGCCTAAGTCACTGCTTTGAAGTAGATCCATTCCAAAGGCATTGCCTAATCAGAAGGCTGCAAAAAAATATTCAGGAAAAAAAACTCTTCGAAAACACTCCAAAAAATCTTATCGACCGCTTCAGGAAAATGAAAACTCTTCAAAACTCCCAAAAAAGAAGCTTTCCCCGCAACTATTTTCCCTAGAAAACTGTTGTTCTTGGCAGCCAGAAAAACAACTCAAGGTGTTGATAACTTAAGGCTAAATTTCTATGATGAGTATTTGGTGTGTTTCTTTTCCTTTTTTTCTTTGTTTGTGCACAAAAACTCAGTGTATTATCATTCCCGCAAAGTGTATGAGATTTATGTAAATCTCATCCCCATTGTTCTTTATTTTTAATACTGTGGAAACTGACCTATGCTGCGTGTTTGAAATCCCCAAAAAGTCAATTTTTACATACATTTACATTTTGTTTATGGATTTTCCCCATAGACTTGAATGAGATGTGGAAAATTCTAAGATAAAAACTGCACTAGTTTTCACTTCATTTCTGCAATGGATATGCAGTAAAAACACATGTACCAGCACATGGCTATGGCAATAGCTTATTAGCAAAGCTAGGTAGCTCAGCAAATGGGGAATTTCCAAAATGAAGCAGTTTTATTTACAACATGCCATAAGAAAAAGAGACAAAAACCATAGCTAAAAAATGTGACCTAAAATAGTTGGTGCAGAAATTATGGAGAAAATCTGCAGCATAAAAAACACAAAAATTTTCAGTGAGAACTTTGGCCTCAGTCAGACGTTTGTTTTTCTACCTGGAATTGGCAATGCAAGTCTATGGGTCTGTGAATAAATCGGACCACACTCGGATGGTATCTGAGTGTGGTCTGATTTTCAATGACTATAAGGGCTCGCTCCCACTTGAGATTAAATCGGACAAATGGAAGCCTATTAAAAGTCATATTGCATTTGTACCAATTTAATCATATGCTTGTGTTCTCAGTGGCGTTTTTTTTCCTGCTCATATCAGATCGTGATCGGGTGAAAAACGCAGCATTCAAATTTCGGATTGACACTTGTGTCATTTTTTTGCGTACATGAAAAATTACTGACATCTAAATGAGGCCTTATGTTCGTTTCTTTTGCCAATGAACGTGGTACAGCATTGTGCTTTACCTGCTGCTCTGTTAACTATCTTCAAAACTGGTGCATATGAAAGCATTTAATCTAGAAGCAATACCACATTTTTAGGATGATTGTACTCCTGAGTCCTGAGAGGTTTATGTACAGAATTCCCTAATTTCCTCCAAGAATTAACCTAGATCTAAAACAGAAAGAAAAAAGAAGAGAAACCTGACAGACCTATAAAGCTTTGGGCACAATACTTTTATGTACGAGGTCGGTCTCTTTAAAGACATAGCAACCTAGACAGCTTTGTTCCTTAAGGCTATATGCTGCTACTAAATTCAACAGGTACAAAATCCCGTACTAATTTATGACCTAAATTTATGTAATGTATGCTGTATTAATATAATCTATTACAACAATGAACCAAACATAAAACATAGCAGAGGTCAAGTTTAGGATTTGTACTGTCTGCACATTTACCATTACAGTTTATATACTGTATATTGTGTTGTTGTATGCCATCTTGTAAAATCTGTGTTATAGGAGGATGTTTCTGTAAAAGAATGTGGGATTTATTACACCACTGGCAATATTTTGATTTTTTACAAAGACATTTATGAAAAAGACTTTTGAGCAATTCAACACATTGAATTCCTGTAGCAATGCTATCATCATTTTTGTCCACACAATGTCCTTTTATATTTGGTGTAAACACCAGAAAAAGCTCCCGGCGCACACGTGAAATGTATATATAGGGCTCCATTCAACCATTGAGTCGCCTTTTGGTCTCCATGAGATTGCTCTACATCAATAAACCTTTTTTTTTAACGGCACACAAAAGTATACACGAATCAGGCTTATAATAGTCAGAAAAATAATTTTTCAATACTGCTCCAGAAAATCATTACCATGAACTACCATCTATCAAAATACTATCACGTTATGCACAAAGCATCATTTAGTTACTAAATAATGATATGTCTTTTCTAAATAGTATTACTACATAATTGCCAAAAAATCCTACTGCCTTTTAGTGCCCAAAATTAATACTACACAGAGTCAAACAAGAACTGTGCCTAGATCAGCCGTCAGCTTCTAAGCAGTGGAAATCATCACACTGCTCATCATCACTTGTTAAATTAATCTCTAAGGGAGTTATTCAAATAGTGCCAGTTTCCGTCCTGATTGGGTTCACCTTGATTGCTTTTAGACTTTTTTGATCAAAATAGTGCCATCTAAGTGCCCTATGCATACTACTACTATTCACTTATTACTTGCTGCAGGGTTTTTCTCACTTTGTTTTTTTTTATATTAGGCTCTGTCTGTTAATGGCCACAGTGTGAATGTGCACCTACATATTGCACTTAAAGCAACAGATATTCCGGCCCATTCCCTTTTCAACTATGAAAGGCCAATATGGGAATAACACATAAATATGTTATTACCAACTTTTAATGCAGCTGAATGACAGATGTTCTAATTTTTGATGTTCTAATTTTTGAATTGTGTTTGTTAGATCAACGAAATGAGACTTCTCTATAGGGCATCAGGGGATCAAGAATTATAAGCTCCTTTTCACACTGATCAGCACATATACACTTTCAATGTGTCAGTAAAATAAATATCTCTGTTTGAGTTGAATTTCATGTATCGCTTAATGGCAGGGCCGTATTTGCCACTAGGCACTTGAGGGCACGTGCCTAGGGCGGGGACAATGCAGGGGGCGGCACCTGAGCAAGGTTTAAAAAAAAAATAAAATTTTTTTTTTTTTTTTTAAAGTGCGGGGGTCGCCCCGCCCACCCACCTCAGTCCCGGCTGCTGCGGGGGGAGGGGGTCTCGGGCGCCGGCTATACACTTGTGCTATACACTGCAGACCCCAATGTTGCAGGGACCTGCCTGGGTCACGTGGTTCCTAAGTTATCGTCAATATCTAGCAGGAGCTGCTCCGGTGCAGATGCGGCCAGGCTCCCTGCTCTGCCAAGTGTCCTCCAGCAGGTCAGTGCTGTGTCCGGTCTGACGCCTCAGTCCGCTGCAGCCTGTGTGGGGGAAGGGGGGCGGACTGCAGAACTTGTTTTACTTATTGCACTGAGAACGGGACACAGACTTTGTGCTTTGAGCATTAGAAGCTGCAGGTGGGATATCCAGTCTCTGGGGCAAGGGTTGCTAGCAAGCTTATAGCTGTGCAGCTTCAGTGGAACTACAGGTCCCAGCACACACTGCAGGGCTGAAGCTTAGTGGATGGTGCAAATCTGCTTTGTGCATTAGAAATCTAGTGAGAAGCTAATGTTCTTTCTAAATACACAGAATTAGTGCACAATATGACTGATCTCCAGGTGTCAAGAATTGTGCAAAATTGTTACTATGAGACCGGACAGCGGCCGCGTGAGTATGGATGTAGCAGAGCTGAAGGAGTCATGTGTTATCTGGGGAAATCGTATTGTGATTTCTTAAAAGGGGTTATACCACATTTATTGGGCATCAAGCGACTTTGCTCAAATTATGTCTTGTACTAATGTCACATCATGTTCCTCTGCGATGTTCTGGCATAACCCTGGGGGCTGCTGGTCTAATACCCAGCACATACAGGGCAGCATGACCGCTTCAGCTCTGCTACATCTGATGGCTTAGGCTACTTTCACACTAGCGTTAACTGCAATACGTCGCAAATGCGTCGTTTTGCCGAAAATACGCATCCAGCAAAAGTTCTTGCTGGATACGTTTTTTCGTCATAGACTAACAATAGCGACGCATTTGCGATGCATTGCCAAACGTCACGTCCGTTTTGCGATGCTTGGGCGTGTGGTAGCGGACCGTCGGGAGAAAACGTTACATGTAACGTTTTTTGCTCCCGACGGTCCGCTTTTTCCGACCGCGCATGCGCGGCCGGAACTCCGCCCCCACCTCCCCGCACTTCCCCGCACCTCACAATGGGGCAGCGGATGCGTGGGAAAAATGCATCCGCTGCCCCCGTTGTGCGGCGGAGACCACGCTAGCGTCGGGAACGTCGGCCCGACGCACAGCGACGGGTTGTTCCCGACGCTAGTGTGAAAGTAGCCTTAGGCTACTTTCACACTAGCGTTAACTGCATTCCGTCACAATGCGTCGTTTTGCCGAAAAAACGCATCCTGCAAAAGTGTTTGCAGGATGCGTTTTTTCGCCATTGATTAACATGAAGCGACGCATTGTGACGGATTGCCACACGTCGCACCAGTCGTGCAACGAATGCGTCGTGCAGTGGCAGACCGTCGGGAGCAAAAAACGCTACATGTAACGTTTTTTGCTCACGACGGTCCGCTTTTTCCGACCGCGCATGCGCAGCCGGAACTCCGCCGGAACTCAGCCCCCACCTCCCCGCACTTCCCCGCACCTCACAATGGGGCAGCGGATGCACTGGAAAAATGCATCCGCTGCCCCCGTTGTGCGGCGGGGACAACGCTAGCGTCGGGGACCTCGGCCCGACGCACGGCGACGGGCCAAGCCCGTCGCTAGTGTGAAAGAAGCCTTACAGTTATGTGCAGCTATCCACCTCTGATGTGCCTCATCTCCCCTCTCTAAAAGTGGACGGGGCTCAGCAGTTAGTGGAACTACAAGTCTAAAGGTACCGTCACATTAAGCGACGCTGCAGCGATAGCGACAGCGATGCCGATCGCTGCAGCGTCGCTGTTTGGTCGCTGGAGAGCTGTCACACAGACCGCTCTCCAGCGACCAACGATGCCGAGGTCCCCGGGTAACCAGGGTAAGCATCGGGTTGCTAAGCGCAGGGCCGCGCTTAGTAACCCGATGTTTACCCTGGTTACCAGCGTAAAAGTTAAAAAAACAAACAGCACATACTCACCAGCGCGTCCCCCAGCCTCTGCTTCCTGACACTGACTGAGCTCCGGCCCTAACAGCACAGCGGTGACGTCACCGCTGTGCTTTCACTTTCAGTTTAGGGCCGGCGCTCAGTCAGTGTCAGGAAGCAGAGGCTGGGGGACGCGCTGGTGAGTATGTGCTGTTTGTTTTTTTAACTTTTACGCTGGTAACCAGGGTAAACATCGGGTTACTAAGCGCGGCCCTGCGCTTGGTAACCCGATGTTTACCCTGGTTACCAGTGTAAAATATCGCTGGTATCCTTGCTTTTGCTGTCAAACACGGCGATACACGGCGACCTAGCGACCAAATAAAGTGCAGACCTTCTAGCAGCGACCAGCAATTTCACAGCGGGATCCAGATCGCTGCTGCGTGTCAAATACAGCGATATCGCTATCCAGGTCGCTGCAACGTCACGGATCGCTGGCGATATCGCCTAGTGTGACGGTACCTTAAGAATCTCCTTTATCAATAAAATGGGACTTGTTGATTATATTAACCCCTTCTTGACAGGAGCTTTTTTTAGTTTTAGTTTTCCACTCCCCTTCTTCCCAGAGCCATAACTTTTTTATTTTTCCGTCAATACGACCATGTGAGGGCTTATTTTTTGCGAGACAAGTTGCACATTTGAGCGACATCATTGGT